>NC_069387.1:115543000-115853500 GCF_027475565.1 Acinonyx jubatus | reverse complement strand
TGAAAAATAAATTTAAATTCTTCTGTTCCAAAACACAGTGGTAGGGAGCATGTTATAAAAAGCCAGCTATAGAACTCACCATTCATTCATTCTTTTTTCTTCTGCAAACATTTATGAAGCAACCATATGTAGGCACTATATCATTAAAAATAACCAACAACTATCTTAGGATCAAAAAAAAAAAAAAAAATGGAGCCACACTACCTGAGTTTAGTCCCCAGCTATGGCACTTAGTTTAACTGTGGGACCTTGGGCAAGTTCTTACTCTCTATATAACTCAATATCCTCATCTGTAAAATGTGGCTAATGAGAGTACCTTGATGTCATAGGATGGTTGTAAGGACTAAATAAGTTTGGAAATACAGAGTACTAACCTTTGTATTTGCATATATAAAATGCCTGCCAGACCGCATAACAGTAACAGCAACAACAACAAAAACCCCACAAAACTACAACCAATTTTTATGAGGCATTTACTATATGCCAAGGACTAGGTAGAATGTGCATTTAATAAACATTAGCCATTATTTTTTTAATGTTTATTTATTTTTGAGAGAGAGAGAAAGAGAGCACATGCATGAGTGGGGGAGGGACAGAGAGAGAGGAGGACAGAGGATCCAAAGCAGGATCTGTGCTGACAGCAGTGAGCCCAATGCAAGGCTTGAACTCAGGAACCGTGAGATCATGACCTGAGCTGAAGTTGGATGTTCAACTGACTGAGTCACCCAGATGCCCCAGTCATTGTTTTTATTACTGTTACTTAGATCCTTTAGTTTTGTATTTTAATTAAAAATCAGATATATTCTGATTTCTTAGTTGTCATTACTGCTGCATTGATAGCTCTGGCAGGTTTATACCATACTTTGAATATGAAATTAGAAAAAATATACCCAAACACACTATAGGTCCAACATAATAGTCAGCTGACCATTTCTGGGTTTAGAACATAAGCCTAAAAGGCCAGACAGAAGTTTTAAGAATATATTTTCTGCCCACCATCTAGCATATTCAACATGCTTAATAAAAAATGACTATGCCCAAGGTCAAGGAGAGAGCCTGTCTTTTTGGACTGTGTTTGACAAAGCAAAGTAATAAGGTGGGCGTATGTCAGAATAGTAGTTCAGGAAAAAAGTAGTAATGTTGGTAAGGATTTTGAGTTAGTCAGACATGAGGTTATATCCAGAAAATCCACCTAAAGCAAGGAGAATGAAGGCAGTTCTGAGTAGTTCAAGAGACTGAGAAACAATAGGAAAAGATTCAGTCAGAAGAGGAGAAATTTCAGCCATGGGTAACCAGTGAAAGAATCAAGCTTGTCTAGGGACATTTGATGGTCTCTCATCTTATTTTCACTGGCGAGGGTCTAACAAATTAGTGGCACTCAAATACCAGTTGTTTGATGCTGGTCTTACTCTATGGAGTAATGCTTAGAGATATGCCTGGCATATCATGCTTACATTTGCATGTTTCTTACCCTTATGAGATTGTAAGCACCCTAAAAGCATCAACTACTTCCCCAACTTGACGTTCATAGAGTGACTTTCATAGTATAGATATTCAATAAACATTGTCTGAATGAATGAATAACTACATGAACAAATTAGCAGACACCAAGGGAGTCTGATTCTAAGCCAACTGCCTTCTGAGAGGAATGTTCCTTACATTCTCCCCATCCAAAGCAAAATGGTCTCAGGGTGTGGGGACATCTGTTGGTGTTGCCTGCCAAGAAACTACAGTGCCACCTTCCAAGAAGAGCAAATCAATTTTCCTATGGGGAACTACCCCATCCCATCCTATCCTGGCTAAGGATAGGGATTAAGAGTTTAGCACATCTTTCTCTCCCTGGTATTAGAACCTTAAGCAGAGCTTCAAGGACAGAAAATGGCTGGAGCTGATTCATCCAAGCAGTGCCTAAGGAGGTTGTCCATTAGCTCATGCTGCCTCCGTTGCCATGGTTGTCCTGGTTTCTGTACTCTCTGAGACCTGGTAACATAGCTTTTCCTTTGAATCAGTGAGCTTCCCTTTATGTTTTAATAAATTCCTTTTGTACATAAGTTTGCAAGAGTCCATTTAAATAGCTATAAACTGAGAATCCAACCGATGTGCTATGCTATGCTCGAGAACAGTGGTTCCTAACTTGGGCGGCACAACAGAATCACCAGGGAGCTTTATAAATCCAGCACTAAGGCTACACCCCAAGCCAACCGAACGGGACTCTATGATGGTGTGACCAACATTTGGTAAAGTGCCCCAAGTGACTCTAACACGCAGCCAAGGCTGGGAACCACAGCTCTAGAATTAAAATATGCCCACCTGCCTACTCTAAGAAAATGAGGGTGCTAGGAGTAGCTCATAAGTGTCATGTTTTTAAAGACAGAGTTTAAACCTAGAGAAATAACTAAGCTCCCATTTGGAATTTGTTTTTTCCCCCAAGAATTGAAGAACTAAGTGGGTTTTCATCTTTAATTGCTATTTTTTACCACCAACTAAATTTAAAGAACTTGGCAACTGTAAACACCTCCTAATTTTATTAACAACACAAGTAAAGCACCGTGTCAAGGAAGAAAAGATCCTGTTGGCTTGTACTTAAAATAGATCCTGACAGGGGCACCTGGGTAGCTCAGTCAGTTAAGTGTCCAACTTTGGCTCAGGTCATGATGTCACTGTTCATGAGTTTGAGCCCCATGTAGGGCTCCATGCTGACTGTGCAGAGCCTGGAGCCTACTTCAAGTTCTGTGTCTCCCTCTCTCTCTCTCTGCCCCTCCCCGGCTCAAATTCTCTCCCTCCCTCCCTCCCCCACTCTGTCTCTCTCTCCCTCCTTCCCTCTCTCCCTCCCTCCCTCAAAAATGAATAAACATTTTAAAAAATTAAAAAAAAAAATTGATCATGATAACTGATCCCAAACTTGGAAAAGTTTCCACCTGAGGAATTCTACAACCGTGTGGAATGTAAAGCCATATTTGAGGACACTTGTTGACTAGAAGGTGATTGTGAGAGAGGAGAAAACTGACACCTTTTTGCCTCCTCCACTCTGTCTTGTGAGTGACCTTTTTTAAAAATTATTTTTATGTTTATTTATATTTTTGAGGGACAGAGACAGAGCGTGAGTGGGGGAGGAGCAGAAAGAAAGGGAGACACAGAATCGAAGCAGGCTCCAGGCTCCGAGCTGTCGCCACAGAGCCTGACGTGGGGCTCAAACTCGTGAACCTCGAGATCATGACCTGAGCCGAAGTCAGATGCTCAACAGACTGAGCCACCCAGGCGCCCTGAGTGACCTTTTTTCTTTAAGTTGTATGAAATGTAATGAGGCAAAAGCTAGCTAAGGAGCAAAGCAATTAAATTTCACAGAAAACAATAAATGTATCTACGACAAGAGAGAAAGAAATGTTGAAATATCTGACATTTAGTTTCCTAAAGGAGGAGTTGCCTTTTCGTAAGAATGATTTCTTTAGAGAGACTAAGATGATATGGAATTCCAGAAGAAATCCTAGCTCTGTGAGTATCCAGCACAGGAAATCAAACAGTCCTACCAAGAGTGGAGAGGAGATGCCTTGATGGTAGAGCATCCCAACTGCTGCCCTGGCAGCCACGCCATTTTCTCTTGACGATGACGCATCCTCAGTGCACACAGACTAGACTTGAGGCACACAGAGGCTATTTTTAGCTCTGCCAGATCTCATGGACTGATGATGCACTTAGAGAATCAGCTCTGCTTCCCACAGCCCTGGTATGGGACCCAATGTCCCTAGAAATCAATCAGGTCCGTCCTCTATCAACCAGAGACACAGGGTGACTTCTTTCCATTTTTGTTTTTAACTCTGGTGAGACTGAGTCCGTTGAGAACAGATTTATACATGGTGAGCTACTTGTGTAGGTTTAACACCAGGGCTTAGACACCTTATTGAATGTACTGTCACTAAATACGGAAAGGAAAAGGATGGGGCTCAGCTTACAAGGAACATGTAAAAGGGACATATCGATGCATCTTGCACATATCCAGGGTGTCCTTTTTATTTTTACTTTACCCACTTATAAACTCAAGTATCATGTGGGAATGCATTTTAAAACATTTAAAAAAACACAGGGGCACTTGAGTGGCTCAGTAGGTTGAGCATCTGAATCTTGATTTCGGCTCAGGCCACGATCTCATGTTTTGTGAGTTTGAGCCCTGCACCAGGCTCTGTGCTGACAGTGTGGAGCCTGCTTGGGATTCTGTCTCCCTCTCTCCATGCCCCTTCCTTGCCTCCTCTGTATCTCTCTCTCTCAAAAATAAATAAACATTTAAAAAAACTTTTTAAACAGTCAAAAATTTAAATTAGGTGATACTCCTTTGTTGTCTTTTATTTCCATTTGATCAACATATCAGGAAATAACTCCTGAGGATAGGCCAATTACTAGTAAACAATTTGGAAACATGTTTTCCCACAGGTCACATACTTTGTTATAAATGTGAATTGAATTCAAAAGATATTTAACTGAGATGCTAGGATACGCTAAGCACGTGTAGTCAAAAAACAAAATTCACACTTTCATGATTATAATAAACGACTTTTGTGCTGTGCTGTCATTTTGTCAACATCTCAAAGTTATTTTTGAGTAACTAAATGGCACAGTCTTTGGCAAGACATTGTTGTCCTAAAGTGCCAGAGTGATACTAATTCACTCTTTATATCTTAGATTGCGTAAGAATGGCTCACTGTGAGAGTATAAGCAGTAGGAACATAATGGAATTGCTCCCTGTGCATGACTGATCGACCACAGGGAGACACAACTCATAAAAAAAGAGGAAGTGCAGGACAATGGAAAGAGACGTGGACTTGGGGAGTCTGAATACCCAAGCTTAAATCCTGGCTTTTCAAGATGCAAACTAGGAAACCACACAGTGGTCTCCTCCTGTCATGGTTTCTTCCACTGTAAAATGAGGGTGACAATTACAGTTGCCTCCTCAACTGTTAATGAGAAACAAATCAATAACATAGGTTCAAATACCACCCACAGTGGCCTGTACTCGAATTTCTGTTGGACCTGACCCTCAATTCCATTAGCATCAAGCCATGAACACCTCAACTGGCTACCCATGAATATCTTTTTATTTTATCATGAATGAACACTGATTACCTGTGATCTTTACCTTCTTTATACTCTGTACTTTTCACTTTTTCTACAGTGATCACATACACATTTTATAGTCATGTTTTAGGAATAAAAAGATGTGGGTATATATTAGAGGTTGGAGTTAAACTGAAGGCACTGGAGTCAGTGAATATATGAGTTAAGAGTATTTTGACATTCGTGTGAACCAACCAAAGGATGGAATGTCAGCAAGTGAGAACACTCAAATTATAACGGTGACATGCATGTTCCATTCTTATTATTTTTGTAGGCTTCTAAGCGTAAGGAAAACTTTCTTTAACATGCTCGTGGTATTCTTACATAGTTACAAATACTCATTTATTGTCTGTTTATTATAATGGCCATTAATTGAGGCTTACTATGTCTTAGGTGTTTTGAAAATAATTGGACCAATACTTAAGAAATGTACTTTTATCCCCATTTTTACCTACAGGAAAATTCAAACCTAAATCACCCAAGGTTGTGGCCAGTAAATGGTTATTTACATTAACCCGCTCTACTCTCTTCCATTGTACCTTTCTGTACTATGGAGACTAGAGAGCTGGTTCCCAGACCCTCTTATAGCTCTGGTTCTATATATGACCTGGGTTTGACCAGTAGATACACCCATGCAAGACAAGGAAGGTGGATGTGAGCATCAAGTAGAGAGACAGGGTTCTCTGGCAAGCACAGGGCAGAGCCTTTCATTCTTTGAGGGCAGTGGTGGAGGAGCCTATGTATTCAATTCACAGGAGTGACAAGTGGAAGGCAGAGTTGGTAGCGGAGTCTTCTCTAAAGAAGACCCTTGTGATTTTGGAATGTTTCTGCTGGCTGCATTATTTCTGGCTGCATAGCAAGCAGACTTGTTTCCTAGGCCTGGAAAGTATGTAAATTTCCCAACACCCTATAACATAGCCATTTCAGGTTAAACAACCTAGAGTGAATTCTGTTGTCTACAACTAAAGGATTGAGGCTGAACCAATGGATCTTCTAGACTCCATGCTTTACCTACCATGCCAATGCTTTTCCCAGTATTACAAACTGTCTTTTTAATATAAATTAGCAAGAGAGGCAAAAAACAAACAAATCTGTATCTGGCTTCCTAAAACCAAAGATGTGACTTTAAGGCAACATAGCTATGGCTGAAAGGGTATAAAGAACCAAGGAAGTTAAACAGAAAAACTTGCTTAAGGCAAGAACTCTGGAAAGGATTAAATCAACAGAGATCTGAAAAAGCAGTAGAAAGCAGAACCCAGTGGAGAGTTTCAACTAGGGTGAGAGAGAAGTTTTAAAGTATCTGGGCAAACATTCCAGAAGAGTTCAGGGGTAACAGTGCTGTGGAAAAAACATAGAAGTCTGTCTGGATTGGACCTGATCACAGAAATTACTCTGGGAATCCCATTCACTGGTTCAAAGATTGCAGGGTAAAAAAAAAAAACACACAGTTTGGTTCAGAGGTTAACAAACCATGGTCCACAAACAAAATCCTGCCTGCTGGCTTTTTTTTGTTTTGTAAATAAAGTTTTATTGGAACACAGCCACACCCATTCATTCATTTACTCATTGCCTATGGCTGCCTTCACATCATAGAGTTGAATTGTTGCCACAGAGACTGTATAGCCCTCAAAGCCAAAAATATTTACTATCCGGTCCCTCACAAAACAATTTGCTGACCATTGGTCCAGGAGGTTGGAAGGGCGAAGTCCTTCAGAATCGGTAAGTCAGTTTTACATAATCTATCAACAGAAGAGGGAACTATGTGATCAGAAAAGGGGACAAGGTTGCTTCCTGAAGGGAAGAAAACTTTTAACTCCTTGGGTGGACATAGTCTGCAAGAGTATTTAGTCTGTGTATTTCCTTGTGTGTGTGTGTGTGGGTTGGGGATGAGGAGCAGCAGAGGTGCTCAAATGAGGAACTGTAGAGGTTGAGAGAGAGAACTGTAGCTAGAGGATACTGACGATAAATCCAGAGAGAGAGAGAGAGTACAAATAGGCAGAGAGCTTAGACATGCAGGCTAAAGCTCCAGAGGTATTTAAGGGAGAAGGAGAAGGTATAGACGGGCTGTCAGAGAAATAACAGGCAGCCCGTTTGAGGCCATTCCTCAGAGGCCATGTCACTGTGGGCGACTTCTCTGTGTGCTCCTATGACATACCAGGCACTGTGTGAGGTGCTCAGAGAGCGTGCAGGCCAGGGCAGGATGAAGGTGCGGCTCACAGAACCAGAAGCGGTGGCGGGGCTAAGCAGCTGCCTTTGAATCTAACGGTTGAAGGAGGCTTCAGCAATCTTCGTAGACAGGGATGGGCTCTGTGGAGTGCCGTGCAGTTTGGGAGAGTAAGAGCTATTCTGAAAGGGGCTATGGGAATTGCACATATTGAGATGCAATACTGCTCCAGAAAGTGATCAAGATGAAAGGAAGGAGATGAAACGGTAGCTGGAAGCTGTAAATGGTTGTCCTGTTGCTTTCTGAGAGGTGGGTGCTCTAGCCAAAAGGCCGTTTCATCACACAGAGGTGGTGGTTCGGCCGCAGCAGCGTTCTTTGTAACAGGACTTGACCCATGGGTGAGCAGCTTCCATTCTCTCCGACTATCAGGAGATGTTTCTTCGCTGCATTTTGGAAAAACAGAAAGGAATGAATGCCAAGTCTACTGCAAAGCACTGTAAATGCTCCTTACACTGTGCCTGTGGCTACTTTATGCAAGGGTAATGAGAGAATGACCAGAATAAAAATACTCCGTGGCCTTTCTCAGCAGCAAGCAGGCAGCATGACTGAGGAAACACAGGAGAAAAAGCGAGAGCCCTTCCTGAGTGGAAAGAGCACAACAAAAGACGGTTTTTAAAATGAATCAACCAACCTGGGCCCACAGGAGAACCTGTTGCTGTGACTGCATTAGCTCTCCCAGGAAAAAAGGAGAGGTCAGGTCAGATACTCAGGTGGTATTATATAAGCTGAAGAAGCAAAAAGAATCCTATAAGCCCCAAACTTAGAGGACTTTGAAAGAAAGTTGAGATTCCTTGATCTCCTGGCCACACTTCTGTCACCTCTGAAGATTTGCGACTCAAACCTGGAGAAGTGATTTTGCCTTTTTGGGTCCCTTTTTCCATCTGTAAAAATGGGGATGATAAATATTGTGAGTTGCTCCTCAAAGAGTCTGAGCTACTGCTATCAAAATGTTACTCATGAGGTGCCTGGCTGGCTCAGTTGGATAAGCGTCTGACTCTTGGTTTTAACTTAGGTCATGATCTCGTGGTTCGTGGGTTCGAGTCCTGTGTTGGGCTCTGTTCTGACAGTACAGAGCCAGCTTATGATGCTCCCTTCTCCTTGCTCCTCCCCCACTTGCTGTCTCTGCCTCTCTCAAAATAAATAACTAAACTTAAAAAAGAAGTTACTCTTGTGGAAACTCAACACTTAGGTGCTGAGTTTTGGCAATTTTCTCTGTCTCCAAAGAGCACTTTGGAATCCACAGAGAAGCAGGACTTAGATGCTCATCGAGACTAACAGGAAAAGCAAAGGAAGTCTGGTTTCTGCAAGACGCTACGTACTTCTGCAAGATCCTGAACAGTGACATCTCTGTAGGCTTCATTACTATATGTAGCACTTCCTAGGAAGCAAGGTGTATGTGGGAAAGGCTGGTGGCTGGCAGGGAAAGTAATACTTAGAGAATACTGGTTAAAAGCATGCATTCTAGAGCCAGACCACCTATATCAGAATCCTAGCTCCTCCACTGTCTGCTGGGTAGCTTTTAATAAATCTATCAACCTCTCTGACCTTCAGTTTCCTTACTTGTCTAGATAATAATTATACATACTTCAGGAGATTATATTACAGACTAAAACAAATAATGAATATAAAGTACTTAGCACAGTGTCTGAAACACAGGAAGCAATTCAAAATGTTAGCTGCTAACATTATTATATTTTGATACTAATGAAGGATCAAGGAACCTGCCATGGGAAGGAAATTATGGAAGTACTGACCTCACTTGAAATCAGAAACTCAAGGGAAATATTTTTGGAAAAATGCCAAAATAATCTCACAACCATTAATTGCTTATTATTACCATAAGACGGGTATTCCACAGATAAATGAAGTCCACGGGCCATTGCTTAATTCCATTTCACCAGACATTTTCAGCCTCTCCCGTATATTCCAACAAGCCTTATCGGAAATACAAATATGCAGCCCTATGCTTCTCCCTTTGTTTCTAATCTTCTTAAAGCCAAGAAGCAAAATGAAGAGGGGAAACAAAAAATACTAATGGTCTGAGCCGTAGTATATCTATACCCAGGGGTAGTGGGGTGAGATGAAAAGATCCCCCATCCACGGAAATACCTGGGCTTGAATGACCTGGGATGGGAAGCCTGGGACCCACAGAAAGAGCTATGAGGAAAGAAGGGCTTCAGAAAGAACATGCCAAGGACAGCGTCGAGTTTCCTGAGCATGAGGAACCAGCTCAGAGGGGCAGGGGGCGGGGGGGGGGGGGGGGGGCACCAAAGCTCATTAGTCATTGGAGACTCAGAGATTGTATGAGGTCATAAAATGGAATTACCAAACTCACTAAGTAAAGAATAGGAGGAGAAAAGAAAGGCTCACGCTGGCAAAGATCATCCTCAAAAACACGTCTCAGCCCAGAAATGAATGTAAGGAACTCTGTTTCAAGCAAGGGATCCAACTCCCCTTTGGCTCCAAAATGCTACCAAGAAGTAAACTAGTAAAGAAACAGAAGCCCCGGCTTATGTTGTTTAGCAACACCTCCCAAGTACTATTCAAACACAGCCTTTGTTTTCTGTTGCAGTTATTTGACAAAGTTAAATATCATTTTCAAGACAATGAAAAAATGAAAACAATATTAGAAACCCTCCAAAAACGAAATTATATGGCCCACTCTCTAGATTTAGCAAACATCTTTCTTCCTACCGTATTGTGTCCTTTATTAAAATCTAATACTAATGTAGGGTTAATGTGACAGCCCTGAGTACACAGACGAAGTTATAAGGGAAATAAGCCTTTATTACTTTTCCAGAGACAAAGCAATAACTTAGAATAACAGAATGATGTTAAACTTTCTATTGCTTTCAACCCTCAAATTCTCTCTTTTTCTTTCTCCATATCACAGGAAAACTTCCTTAAAAAAAAATTAAAACTCCATTTACGAGTTTACAATAGAGCAATAAGTAAGAATAAAAGCATATTTTTGTGACAACATCTTCTAGGGGCAGGTTAAACCGTCTTTAAAATTAGCCCCCAAATTTAACCTTTTTTCTTATTTTCAAGTATACTAGGCTAACTAGCACTGTATTGTTACACAGGACTTCACCCTTTTACCCATTCACCACCAATTTTTTTTTTTTTAACCTCCTGAATCTTTCTCAAATTTGTAATTTCCTTTCAGGACTCTTCATATTCTATCTTCTCAAATGTATCCTCTTAGCCCACTGGACTGGGATCCTTGTAAACTGTATATCTTATCTCCTCCCCCTCCCCACTACTTAAAAAAGTCAACAATTTCCCATCACTTACAGAATCATATCCCCACTCTCTGGCATGCCCCACTTATAGGTCTGTCTACTCTCTCCTCTCTCCTCAATACCGCCCCCCTTACTTCCCACCCACCCACACACATACCCTCCAGCATGGCCACCACTACTATCTTAACTCTACAGTTCTAGAAAGCCCGTGATTCTCTAATCCTCCCATGCTATTGTAATCTCACTCATCACCTTCTGCATCTTAATTACGTGCCCTTCTTGTTTACTGTAGTTAACAAAGAGTTATACAGCTTTTATGTGCCAGGTCTTATTCAATGAGCTTTGTGAGTATTAGCTCATTCAATCATTACAACCCTGTGAGACAGATACTATTATTCTCTCCATTCTGTAGATGATGAAAACGGCACAAATCAGTTAGGAAACTTGCCCAAAGCCACACAGCCAGTAAACTGGTGGAGGGAGGGAAGACGCAAGATTCGAACCCAGACAGTCCAGCTCCATGTCTGTTCCCTTCACCACACATGCATTGACCTCTTTCTGCTTCTTCATTTCTTTGCTCTGTATCATCTCCTCTGCAAAGCCCTCTCTGACTACCAACCACAATCACACATCAACCCCTCGTATGGGTCTCATGAAGAGTCTTATTATATGATAACTATCACAACTCTTCTCATTTTCGACCATAAGTTACTAGAAGGCAGACGTCATCATTCATCATGGTATCTCAGCACAGGTGCTCAATACCTGTTTGATGAATGACCCAATAAGGATGACAGATAGCCTTATTACATGTTCCATAGTTGGTATAAGGAGAAATTCAAAGAAAGTGGAACCTAAGGATGACTTGGTTCTTTCAGCATTTCGTGTTTCCAGCTAACATTATATCTAAGCCATAGATTGTAGGGAACACTTCAACGCATGCCGCTACCTCCATTCTCAGTTATACAGATCAGCACCGTCCAACATAATGTTCTCAGGTCCTAGATATGCTCTGTATCTGTGCTGACCCACATGTTGAGCACTTTAGTGAGAGACCGGGAAACTGACTTTTTTAGTTTACTTTGTTTTAAATTTAAATAGTCACATGTAGCTAGTAGCTAACATATTGTGTAGTACATGTCTGGACCATTTGCAAATCATAAAGTGGCAGAGAACAGAGCCCCGAGAGGAGCAGAGAGTGGGAAGCAGGAAGAAATATGCAGAGAACACATAGCACTGGGATAGCAAACGTGCCTGGTATGACTGGGACTGTGGAGTTTCATGGGACTTTTGAGAACAAAAATGTGGCAGTCCTAGGCAAACTAGAACTACTGGTCAACCTACTCAGTGCCTAGAAGGAAGTAAAAGTATATGCCATGCAGGAACTCAAGAAACTGAAGCAGGAAATCAGAGTAGGAAAAACACTGAGTTTGGGACAAGGTGAAGATAAAAATATATGAAAGGCTGGAAGAAGGTTGTTGTTTTGGAAGCCTCACCCTCTTCAGATTTCCATGTATCTACATATTCCAACACCCAAGTTCTAGCATAGAGATTTCAAACAAATGTGTATCATTTGCTTTTATACCTGCTCTTATTCAAATACATGTGCCTTATTTTACTCATCCGTCTCTTATTGGGGAATTCAAGACGTCAGCTACTCCACTTGTCTGATCTGTCATTTACATTTCCATTCTCATCCCATAATCTGTTAATCTTTCCAGTATCTCAGTGCAAGACTGAATTAAATTCCCATATTGAATCTCAACATGAAAGGCATTTCTTTGTGAGCAGCTCAATATGATGTTCTTCTAAATGACATTTAAAATGTTCAGCTCAGTAATGGGATGATAAAGAAGGGCACCCGGTGTTAGTACACATCAGTAAAAAGAACATTTTTTTTTTATTAGTCAGAAACCAAAAAGATAGAACAAGATAATTAAAAAAGAAAAAGTTTATTCCTACTAGACTGCCACAAGAGTATTATGACTCAAAATGTAATAGTCACTGAATTCCTACGGGAATCTAATTTCTTAAAAAGACATCAGACATCAAAGTCTGAGTCATGCCACATTAACCACCAATGGCCAGAGAAAAGTTTGAATGCCACTGGAAAAGTTAAATATTAGACTTTCCCTGAAACATTTAAACTCAGCAAAGTAGGTATTGCAGTTGTCATACCGACTTGTGTGCATTCTTTATAGGTTTCCAGACCGATCTTTGCACCCCCCTTCTGTTGCTATGGTGACCCAAATAAATTCTCCCCTGAGATTCATTTCTCTCAGATGCCAATGCATCAGGTCAAGCAGGCAGGCAGGCTAGCAAATAATGCACTGGCCCTAAACATTCTCACACTCTCCAGGCAGCCACAAAGAGCTTTCCTCCACACATCACACCCTATTTCAACATTTTCAAAACTATAATTCCGTTACTTTGAGAAAAAAAATTATCCCAAGCTTTCCTACTGTTTTTTGTTTGTCTAACTAACAATATGAATCCCTACAAAAGGCAAAGAGTAAGAAACTGAACATAAGAAATTCTCCTAGCATCTACTTCATCACCCTTATGTTCACCAATAAGACCTAAATGATAAGTTCTTGGTAAAATAAAGATAAATCCAAGGACTTGCACCATCTGACCTCCATATAATACTAGCAGATGCGGTATTAAGTACTTAGAATTAGAGACTGGGGTGACTGAGATATTATTTTAAAAATTCATGAAGGAAAGCATGTGGTCCATAGAAAATATGCAGACATAATTCTAGGGGAGAAAGGCTTAAAGTTTTTTTATCATTAGAGATGCTACAATTTAAAGCCTCTAGTGTTTGAGCATCCTTGTCCCCCATGTATGTTAAATATATACTGCATATAATGCAAACATTTCTCAAGATAGAGCAGACTACCAAGCAGCATTTCTCAGTGACAGTATACATGTTAATAGGAAGCAAAGAGATACTACCTACATTTGCTAAAAATCCAAGTCTATTCATTTTGACCCCAAAACTAATACAAGGCATGTAATAAGAAAGAGTGAAGTGGATATTCTACTCTGGGGCTGCTAGTAATAATGGCTCATCTGTATTAACACTTCCCCTCTGTCCCTTAGGAATGCTTCACCACAACCCTATAAAGGTTGTTACCTTCACTTTCCAGATGATGAAACCAAGGCACAGAGGGATAAGTTAATTTGTCAAAAGTGACACAGCCAACAAGAACTGGTATGGGAGTATAACTCTTAGCTCAAGCACCTGGGCTTGCTACCTCAATGCTGCACCGTCCCGGATGGTATTCAATGCACTTGTATGAATCAGACCTTGATTAGAAACTTTCTACTTTTAAATAGCTCCCTATCACCATCTGTCCTCCACATCTCAACATACATGTACTTACTCACTATTTCTCTCTTTCTGTCCCTATCCCCTTTCTCTCTCTCTCCTTTTCCCAGTGCTCCTTGACCAAAGCATCACTGTCCAGATGTTTTCTGAGGAGCTTAGCACTGCTAGAACAGGACGTTACTCCTCTACCGATTTTGTGGTTCAGGACACAAATGAAACTCTCAGGAGCCAGAGACCACAAGCCAGAGGAAGCTTCCACTAAGCCTGGAAGAGCAGCCAGAGGTTACCACTGTCTCAGAATACAGAGGTGATGAGACCAGGGAGATAAAAAGCAAGCAAATACTTTCCATTCTATGCCATGGTTTCCCCAGAAGCAGGAAAAAAAAAAAAAGAGTGGATTGGCTGCCGCCACACTTGTACACAAGGGCTCTAGCCAGACTATAAGAAGAGGATGATTCAACCAGAGGGTTGGATAAATCAGAATGGAAAGCTTTGAACAAACAAACAAGTGCAATGAGGTTAGAGATTCAAGGAGAAAGAACAGGAAAGAACAGAAGAGAGGAAGCAGGTCAGTACATAACTAGGCACTTTTGTGCCCACTTCACACAGGTTCTGCCCCCCTGTGGTGTCTCCCTCTGGCTTATCCAGCTTCTTAGTACGTGACTCTCTCCTTCCTCTCCACTACAGGTTTAAACCGAGTTTGGTATTTTGAGGGTCAGCATGGGTATTTTTCAGTGACTTTTGAAATCCCTTTTCTTATAAACCAGTGTCTTTCTCTTATTAGGAACTCAAAAATATAAATGCTGGAGACTCTTTGGTCTTGAAATACCAGTTGAATTTCTTAATGGCCATCAATACAAGTGGGACTAACATGAAGAAATTTGCCTTAAAGGCAGCTAACTTTTGGAGGGGAATATATCTACTCTATATAATCAAGGGATACCTGTTTTTGACATCAAAGGAGTTACGAGCATTCATATTCCTCTCCAAAGGACAGCTAGGAATCTTCTAAGCAGAGTCCTGGCATGACTCACTTGTTAAGTGTTTGCTGCCCCGGGCACAAAAGTGTCTCATCAACAAGACATGGGGTTTTGGGTAACTGCCTCTTAAGTAGGTTCAGCTCTTAACCTGGACTGCATAATTTCCTCCTTCATTGTAAATGATTTAATTTCTCAAGAATTAAATTATTTTTAAAGTTCTGCTAAATTAAATGAGTAAATAAAAAGATCTTTGACCAAAAAAAATTGAGTAATTTTATTACGGATATGATAAATGTGATAGGTTGCAGTAGCCTGAAAATCCCATTACATGCAATTAAGGAGCTACATTAATGTAATTGTAGACTTCCTAGCATTTTAGCCCAGCACATATAGTATTTACAGATAATTGCATAGTAAGGGGGAAAATGCAAGCTGTGAGTCTAGCATGCACGTGACTCATGTTGTCAAATTAAAACCTGGTTGGGTTTCTCCTTGAGTTATTATCTATGAAAAGCTTAATTTTTATCTTTTTAAGATGGGAAAATGCACAGGCATGCAAATGAAATTTTTCCTGTTAAAAACCATGCAAAGAACAATGAAATTACAGACATTATTAAAATAAAGTAATAGTCATTTGGATAACAGTAATTCCAAATTTGTAACTCTTTGACTAGAACTTCACTGAACAAAGAATTCTAAGGCAAATTAATATGGTAAACAGTAAGCAAGGATAGGTAACTTACTTTTATTTTTATGAGACCCCCTGATGTGCACACTGTTTGCATAAAAATGATGCTAAAATTACAAAAAAGCCAATGGGTGGTAGGAAAATACCATAGAAAAAGTGCTCAACTAGGCTGGAAGAAATCTGAGTTCATAGGAAATTACACAATCTTGAAAAAAAATTAAACACTCTAGATCTCAGTTTTCTCAATTATCAAACTCAATGGTTGAAATAGATAAGCCGCAGAAGTCTCCTCAATCTCTAGAAATTAAGATCTTATCTAACTGTTGAAGTGGGCCCAGCAGGACAAATACTTTACAGCTATCAGGTTGAATTATTAATCTCAATTTGAAAACTGTACATGTATTTTTAAAAATTTTACCTGTATTTTTTAATGTTTATTTTTGAGAGTGCAAGTGGGGGGGGGGGAGGGTGGACAGAGGATCCAAAGAGGGCTCTGCACTCACAGCAGTGAGCAGCCTGATGTGGAGCTCGAACTCGTGAACCATGAGATCATGACCTGAGCCAGTCAGACGCTCAACTGAATGAGCCACCCAGGCGCCCCACCTGAATTTTTAAACAGCTAAACTTTTCATTATTTAATTTCACCTGCCTTCAGATATGGTAGGGGAATAACACAGGCCAGACACTTCTGATGTATCAGGAACTGTAATAGCCTCTTCTACATACACTGAATAGGTCTGCAGTATCAGTATACTCTGTTGGGGAAAAAAATACCAAATTTAGTTTGTGCAGGGCTAATTTTACATTAAAAATGGCTATAATCATTTTAAACTCATTTAACTGAAATATGTGCCTAAGACTACAGTCATGATCACAGCGGTCATAGACCCAAAGCCTCTGCTGAGTACTGGGTATGGCACTGAGTATGCTGGGCCCTTAATCTTCCAAAACGCCCCACAGGGAGAAGGTACAATGACCATCTCCCTTTTACAGATGCACAAAGTAAGCCTTGGGGAGGCTGGGCAACTAGTCCAAGGCCACCCAGCAGGCATATGCTGAAGCCAGGACTTCAACTCAGGTCAGACTCTAATCTAAAGCTACGCACAATCAGGTTTGCACATGGACTCAAGAATGAAGTTATTCCCTTCTTCCCACCGCCCTCTAGTCATTAAAGAGGTCAGAGGGAAGTGGCTATATAATAAACACCCTCTATCTATACTGAATTCATGAAGAATAAGTAACTGATCCAGTGCCTTTCCCACTCCTGCTCCTGTATGATAGAAAACAAATATTCTTGCTAAAGGGCTTGGATGGAAGCTATCAACAGGAATGAAATCTTCAATGATAGCTGGCCGGAACCACACAGCAATACATTATCACTAATACAGTTCATGGAACATTCATTCATTTTCTTTAACATCAAGTTTAACTTTGCAGGAAGCGAGTTATATTATAAAACTGCAAAAAAAAAAAAAAAAGAAAAAGAAAAAAAAAGTCCGAAAATGTTGATATGATTGTCTATCTAGCAGAATGGAGACAATTTGCAGCGAAATAATTGGTACATTTTCCCACTGCATTATGTTTCTCAAAACATGTTACTGTGGGAGGAGATTAGCTTCCCCTTTCTTCAGGAAGAAAATGACTTGTCTCCTATAGTGAATAGAACTGTCATTCTGTGAGCTGACAAATGCTAACAACCTTTGGAGGTGCAGTGTGCCAGCATCTAAAAAACAAATAAAATAAAATGAAGAATCCAATAACCAAAGAAAGAAAGGTCATGAAAGGAAATAATAGGGTAGGGCCCTTAAACATTTAAAAAAATGTATTGGAAATCTGCTTAATGCTACAAATTAACAGTCATACACTAAAATGAAAGGAAACAAATAAATCATTCTAAATTAAAATTGCTTCAATTAGTTTACATTTTTATGTTAGGTTCCACAGCACCAAATTAAATATAATGTATTCTATTCTGTTTTGCTAAAAATATAGTTGCACTAGGAAGACAATTAATAGATCTGGCCACAGATATTCCAAATCATAATGATCAGAATCAGAGACGGGATCATCAGCACTGAGGTAGCACTGGTTCCATTATGAACTTCTTGCACCCTTGGTCCCATGATCCTGGTGGGATTAAAATAAGACTGGTGACAGAGAAAAAACTGATGGGAGACCACAGGATGATGCTGGATGGATGAGAGGTCCTGAGAGGCAGTTATAACAGAGCTGACTGAGATTCTGGCATATGATGCAGTCAGAAGAAGCTTCTGGTCAATCTTGGTCTCCCTTTTTCCTGTCAGAAAAGGCTCTCAAATAATGACATTTTTTTATGGAAGTATTTTCTTTTTGTTATTTTTTATTTCCATCAGATAAAAATCTGTAACTGACAAAACTCAGATTTTTGTCTGTCAAGAAACTATTTACATTCTTGTTATCCTAAGTAAATTTCCAAATACTTAATCATCAGAAAATTGAGGGGTGCTGCTAAAAACCAAAGTGTACCATAGTGAAGGGGGCTTTAAACAATGTTAAGCACTGTTCTGTACTTCATGAACATGTAGATGTATGAGTAGAAGGGTCTTCAACAGAAATCCTAAAGTCTGCATAAGAGCTACAGTTCTTCACAAATAACCATAACAGTAATATATGATTATTATCTACAGAGCACTTAATATGTACCATGCACTGCACTAAGTCCTTGACCTGTATGAAGTTATTTGCCCTTCACAGTTCTGTGAAATGTACTATGATCATCTTTATTTTGAAGGAAAACAGAGGATTAGAGAATCTGAATAGTTACTCAAGGTGCCACTGGTCAGGGGTCAACTTTAGATTTGGTAATTTTTTATTGGAAGTTACTATGAATTTTACATTGCTGGATGTTGTATAGTTTTGTATTCTTTTCTTGAGCTGTGTTCTGGAATGCTGTAAAGTTACTTGGGAACAATTCAATTCTTTCAGGTCTTGGTTTTAAGCTTTGCAGGGATGGTCAGAGCAGTGTTTAATCAAGGGCTAAATATTCTCCTCAACTAAGGCAAAATTTTTCAGAATTTCAGACATCTGATACCCCATTAATTATAAGGTTTTATACTCTGGCTGGTGGAAACAGGATTTGGTCCCAGGCCTGTGTGAGCTCCTAGTATTACCCCCTAAAACTTTCAGGTAGTTCCCTCCCTATCCTTGGTAGTTTCCTCTCATCAATGATCTGGTTATCTACTACTCAGCCAAAGACTCAAGAGGGACCCTCTGCAGAATTCTGGAGCTCTCTCTCCTTGCCTTTCTTCTCTACAATATTTTACTCTATAAATTCTGGCCCTGCCCTCCCTTAACTCTTAGCTCTGTCTTTTCAAGTCAGGGAGACTGCCCTGATCTACCCAGCTTCCCCCTGCCTAGACCTTAGCCTGGAAGCTCTCTGGGCAGTGAGCCAGTGCAATTATAGGACTCACCTCATTTGTTTCCCATATCTCAAGCATCACTGTCCATCATGACATGATGTCCAATCTCTTAAAAACTATCCAGTATCATATATGTTGCCTGACTTTCTAGACATTTGAGGAAGGAAGGTAAATCTAGTTCCTTCACTCAATATTAGACAGAAGCAGACGTCCTCAAGCTCAGATATGGAGCCAAGCACTCAGTTTTCAGAACCTGAGACCAGAACTGCTTATCCTCATTTTTATGAAGTAGTTCAGACCAGAGAGGTTAAAAAAAAATCTCCTACCTTTTAAATGTTTATTTATTTAGAGAGAGAAAGAGAGAGAGCGAGAGGAGAGAGAGAGAGCGAGAGGAGAGAGAGCATGCGTGCACAAGGAGGGGAGTGGCAGAAAGAGAGAGACAGACAGAGATTCCCAAGTAGGCTCCTTGCTGTCAGCACAGAGCCCTCAGTGGGTCTTGCTCCCACAAACCATGAGATCATAACCTGAGCCAAAATCAAGAGTCACACACTTAACCAACCAAGCCACCCAGGTTCCCTTCTTTCCTTTTAATACATTTTTCCCTAAAATACCATTATGTGTACAGTGGTATTAGAAAGGAGCAGGAGAAGTAGAGTCAGATCTTCTGTGGGTGAAATATTTTCCACTAGGCTCAACTATCAGATTTTCCTCTGAGGGAATGGATACATTTCCTGGGAGCACCACTCCTGAAGGATCATCCACAGGAATTTTTTAAAAATTGCATGTTATGCTCATGAATCTCACATAATTATCCATATAGAGTATGACTGAGGTAGGGTTTACTGATGACTCTGACCATCAGGGGAAATCTGAGAACTGCAGACATAGATCTCATTTTACCCACAGATCTGTTCCTTTAAAGAGCTATGCTTCAACCACTATATTGTATACCTGAAACTAACAGAACACTGTACATTAGCTACACTGGAATTTAAATAAAAAACATAATAAAAGTTTAAAATATATAGAACATTAAAAAAAGAGTTGTGCTTAAATAAAATTTGAGTAAACTGAAGGATTTCAAAAGCAACAATGAAGTTTACTGTTTAAAACAATAATAATCTCTTTTGTGAACTGAATCAAAGCCCCCATTGTCTTTGTGGAAGTCTGTGTAGCATCATGATTAAAGGCACAGGTTTAATGCAAAAGACAAATAATCTAGTTAAAAACTGGGCAGAAGCAATGGGTAGACATTTTTCCAAAGATGACACACAGATGGCTGAACAGACACAGGAAAAGATGTTCAACGTCACTCATCATCAGGGAAATGCAAATCAAAACTACAATGAGGTACCACTTCACACCTGTTGGAATGGCTAAAATTAACAACACAGAAAACAACAGGTATTGGCGAGGATGTGAAGAAAGGGGAGCCCTCTTGCACTGCTGGTGGGAATGCAATCTGGTGCAGCTGCTCTGGAAAACAGGGTGCGGGTCCCTCAAAGAGTTAAAAATAGAACTACCCCACAACTTTCTAGGTATTTACCCAAAGGATACAAAAATACTTTTGTACAAAAATGACTCAAAGGGGCACATACACCTCAATGTTTACAGCAGCATTATCAACAATAGCCAAATTATGGAAAGAGCCCAAATGTCCACCAACTGATGAATGGATAAAGAAAATGTGGTTTGTATATACAAGGCATCCAAATCGGCCAGGAAGAGGTCAAATTTTCACTCTTCACAGATGACATGATACTCTATATGGAAAACCCAAAAGATTCCACCAAAAAACTGTTAGAACTGATTCATGAATTCAGCAAAGCTGCAGGATATAAAATCAATGTACAGAAATCGGCTGCATTCCTATACACCAACAATGAAGCGGCAGAAAGAGAAACCAAGGAATTGATCCCATTTACAACTGCACCAAAAACCATAAAATGCCTAGGAATAAATCTAACCAAAGAGGTGAAAAATCTATACACTGAGAACTATAGAAAACTTATGAAAGAAATGGAAGAAGACACAAAAAAATGGAAAAAGATTCCATGCTCCTGGATAGGAAGAACAAATATTGTTAAAATGTCAATACTACCCAAAGCAATCTACATATTCAATACAATCCCTATCGAAATAATACCAGCATTCTTCACAGAGCTAGAACAAACAATCCTAAAATTTGTATGGAACCAGAAAAGACCCTGAATAGCCAAAGCAATCTTGAAAAAAGAAAACCAAAGCAGAAGGCACCACAGTCCAGGACTTCAAGCTATACTACAAAGCTGTAATCAAGACAGTATGGTACTGGTACAAGAACAGACACTCAGATCAATGGAACAGAATAAAGAACCCAGGACCCACAAACGTATGCCCAACTAATCTTTGACAAAGCAGGAAAGAATATCCAATGGAATAAAGACAGTCTCTTCAGCAGGTGGTGCTGGGAAAACTGGACAGCAACATGTAGAAGAATGAACCTAGACCATACACAAAAATAAACTCAAAATGGATGAAAGACCTAAACATAAAATAGGAAGCCATCAAAATCCTTGAGGAGAAAGCAGGAAAAAACCTCTTTGATCTTGGTCGCAGCAACTTGTTACCCAACACATCTCTGGAGACAAGGGAAACAAAAGCAAAAATGAACTACTGGGACCTCATCAAAATAAAAAGCTTCTGCAGAGAGAAGGAAACAATCAGCAAAACTAAAAGGCAACCGACAGAATGGGAGAAGATATTTGCAAGCGACATATCAGACAAAGGGTGAGTATCCAAAATCTATAAAGAACTTACCAAACTCAGCACGCAAAAATCGGCACATGAAAAAACGCTTAACATCATTCATCATCAGGGAAATACAAATCAAAACCACAGTGAGATACCACCTTCCACCACCTGTCAGAATGGCTAACATTAACAATTCAGGCAACAACAGATGCTGGCGAGGATGCAGAGAAAGAGGATCTCTTTTGCATTGTTAGTGGGAATGCAAGCTGGTGTAGCCACTCTGGAAAACAGTATGGAGGTTCCTAAAAAAATTTAAAAATAGAACTACCCTACGACCCAGCAATTGCACTACTAGGTATTTATCCAAGGGATACAGGTGTGCTGTTTCGAAGGGACACATGCACCCCCATGTTTATAGCAGCACTATTAACAATAGCCAAAGTGTGGAAAGAGCCCAAATGTCCATCAATGGATGAATGGATAAAGAAGATGTGGTATATATATACAATGGAGTATTACTCAGCAATCAAAAAATCTTGTCATTTGCAACTACGTGGATGGAACTGGAGTGTATCATGCTAAGCAAAATTAGTCAGAGAAAGACAAATATCATATGACTTCATTCATATGAGGACTTTAAGAGACAAAACAGATTAACATAAGGTAAGGGAAGCAAAAATAATATAAAAACAGGGAAGGGGACAAAACATAAGAGACTCTTAAATATGGAGAACAAACAGAGGGTTACTGGAGGACTTGTGGGAGGGGGGATGGGCTAAATGGGTAAGGGGCATTAAGGACTCTACTCCTGAAATCATTGTTGCAGTATATGCTAACTAATTTGGATGTAAAAGAAAGAAAGAAACAAACAAACAAACTGAGAAAAATAAAAAATAAAAATAAAAAAGAGAAATATTTCAATACAGAAAATGTGGCTTGTATCTACAATGGAATATTACTCAGCCATAAAAAAGAATGAAATCTTGCCATTTACAGTGATGTGCATGGAGCTAGAGAGTATTATGCTAAGGAAAATAAGTCAGTCAGAGAAAGACAAATACTATATGGTTTCACTCGTAAATGGAATTTAAGAAACAGAACAAATGAACGTGGTGGGGGGAGAGAGGCAAACCAAGAAATAGACTCTTAACCACAGAGAACAAACAGAGGGTTGCTGGATAGAAGATGGGCAGGGGGATGGGCTAAATTGACAATGTTAAGGAGGGCACTTGTTGTGATGAGCACTGGGGGTTGTATGTAAGTAATGAATGACTAAATTCTACATATGAAACTAATATTACACTGTATGTCAACTAGCTGGAATTTAAATAAAAACTTTGAAAAATACAATACAATACAGCATACCAGGGGGTGGGTGGGGGATAGGAGAAACAGGTAAAGAGGATTAAGAGTATACTTATCATGATGAGCACCGAGTAATGATATACAGAACTGCTGAATCACTGTATTGTACACCTAAAACTAATATAATACTATATGTTAACTATACTGTAATTAAAATTAAAACCCTAATAAAAATAAATAAATAAAGGCACAGGTTTAGGAATCAGGCAGGCCTGTATCCCAGCTTATATCCCAGCTTCTAAATTATGTGACCTTGGCCGAGTCATTTAACTATCAAAGCCTCAGATTCCTCTATAAAATGAGGATGATAAGAATACCTCTTGGGTTGTGGGGAGGATTCATAAAATCTCTGTAAAAATGCTAATCCCCACAAATGTGCTTAGTGAAGTTCTGACACTTAACACTGAATTAAAGTTGATTATCATTAGCTCTCTTAAACAGAAAAATATAAAATTAATGCAATTAGAGAGAAAATAAGAAATAAGTTGTTATCTCTAGTTAAAAGTCTCTCTGCATATATGCTGGGTCTTAGTCTAATGTAAATATATTAAAATACATAAATATATACTAAAATATATATATATATATATACATATATATATATATATATATATTTAACATATTTAAATACCCAACAATTTCTCAGAAGAGTTTTAGAATTAAAATAACTCACCCTGGTATCACTCTCTTTAAATTTTCATTTACTTAATGCCATTCATTAATATTTATGTACCATGGTAACTAATTCTTCAGTGTTCATATCCTTTGGATATTATTAGATAACCCCCTCAACCCACCACACCCCTTGAGTTACCATTTTAATCAACTATAAATATTTATTTTTTAATTTATTTTCATCTCTCTGACCTATGGGAATCAAATCCTTTATCGCTAAATATTCCCATCGCTTTCCACAAACATGATTTTTTAAATTCAGATAACACTTTCCTCAGAATTATAGAAAGTGGAAGATTACAATATCCTTTTCAATCTGCTATTTCTCATTCATACCCAAAGATACCTACTTGGAAAGCCATATTATACTTCACACTAGACACTTCTATCAGTCCATAAAAGCAGGTTAGACCTAAAAGAATTGACCCAGCAACCCTGGATGAATAAGCATTTTTTATAACTACTTCTTAGGATCTCCTAATACATCTGTGTTTGAGAACGAATTCTAAGTGCATTTAGTATTCTAATGTGATAAATCTGGCAACCCTTAATATGTCTGAAATAGGCATATGTTTATATATTCACAGTGTAGAAAAGGCTATATGTGAACATAACTGTGCAAGTTGGTAGAATGTTTAAAAGCACGAAGTTTGTCAATGGTATAAAACATGAATATTTATGATATTTTAACACATCTGAGTATAATTTCTCTTTCCTTAGTGATTCCAACAAGTTTTAATGCAACACAAACGGAAAATGTCACCGACTTCTTTAAATACAGTCTCCAAATCAAACACTAAGATGGCAACTGAAGGCAAACTTAGTTCTCATTTCTGAAATATCTCATCACAAGATGTATCATTATTTTGTGTTAGCAGATTTTGTAGCATCTAGCAGACAAGAGGTTCACACCAAAGCCAATTTCAATTAATTCAAGATGGAAAATTTCATGTGACACTATCAAACACTTTACCAAAATTGAGATAGATTGCATCTACAATTTCACATCACTTTTATCTACTGATCTTGCAGCTCTATCAAAAAAAGCAATCAAATTCTTCTGGCATGATTTGTTCTTTTTAAATTCCTGTTTTATAATGTCCATTATCGTTTTCCTTATATGTTTCATCAATGCTTGCAAATTTTCTATTAATGCTCATTCTATTCTTTCAATGTAGATTTACCTGCTTTTACTAGATAATTATGTCAGTGTTGTTCATTGTTTTCAAGAACAACAATAATCATTATCATTAAGATAATGCTTAAGAAATTACTCCTCATATTTGGGTTGATAAAAGAATTCAATTCTACAAATACTTACTGCACATTTACTAATTGCTTATTACTCTGCCAGGCAATGTAGGGAAGACAGATTAGCAGAAGAAAACTTTCCCCTGGAAGCCACTGATCTCACTGAGGAGATAAAATCCAGACTAATGGGAATTCTGCATTCATTGGTACCCAACGTTTTGCAAACTCTAGTACGTTAAAAAAAATCGTATTAAAATTTAAGTTTTTATGCCTTATTTCCAGAGGTTCTGACTCAGCATTTGTGTTTTTAACAAGGAGCGCCCCCCCCCCCAGGTGATTTCAGCATAAGAGTAGATTTTTTTTTAACTACACTTGTGACAAAAATGATATGGAGTCAAAGTACCAGAGGACCAGAAGCAAGTTCACCCATTATAAGCAACAACATACAAAAAGGCTTCCCAGAAGAATCAGGACTTTAAGGATATCAGACTAACAGAGCTCTAACAATATTACCTGTATTAGCAGTACTGTTTTCAGATATACTTGATTGACAAAGGTACACACTGATACAACCGCGATGTGCCGCTCTTTGGCCAAATCAATTAAGCAACGGAGAAAGTATTACAATAACTTGTCCATACAAAAATAAGCATGTATCCCTATCAAAGGAGCTAAAATAAATTTAACACTGAGAAGCATTTATCTGGGTTGCTTTCACATTATATACATTGGATACATTCCAGAACCTGGGAATTTATCAATATTTTATGACAATCTAGAAAGCAATACTTAGAGATAATTTCAAGCCACCAGGAGATTTTTATCCCGTGAGTAAGCCTTGTAATACTTCTGTGAAAGCCTGTAGTGTTAAATATGATTACTCTAGATTCATGAGGTATCATATAAAAATTATTATTTGAACATGCATGAGTGCCTTTCTCCACATATCTAAGACTGATCTACTATACTATTTCATTCTTTGCATTATCCATGGGAAACCAGCATAGCAGTCAGGGTAAGACCAGAAAAACAGTATTTAAAACAGAGGGAATTTAACAGAGGGGATTTTATAGAACAGATGATGAAAGAGATGAATAGCCAAAGGAAACAGTGAAGCAACTGAGAGCTCAGCAACACAGGAAGTCTCTTCCTCCAAGCCCAGTAGAGGAAGGGTGCTTGTGGTTCCAGAGCCCAGGGCCCGGGGCACCTAACTAAAGCCAGAGCAATAGGGCCAGTCTGAAATGACTAGAATAATGGAGAAGCAGCAGCCAAGGCAGAGAGCTGGGTAGAGAAATAACCTGACTTCTCCTCCCTTCCTCCCACCCTCCAATCTCCTGACAACACTGCAAAATGCTTGCTGACATGTGACCTTTGCAAATGCAGTCAGGCCTCCTGCTCCTCAGGGTAGAACAGGAAAAGTTTAAGAAAGAGGTCTGAGAGCAAATAACCCAAGAACTAGCTGGAAAAGGTGGTGGTGGTGGTGGTGATGATGATGGTGATGGTGGTGGTGGTGGTGGTGGTGATGATGATGAGGTTGTTGATGATGATCGTAGAATCCCTTTAGAACAGAGGAACTGAATTTGCACAAGGAATTCAAAATTTTTATAGATTCTCAGTTCAGTGCTTCCCTTATTCAATAATTCATGCTGCCTCCATAGCCACTGAATTTTATTCTCTTATTCTTTATCACTCTAGTTTGCTATGATTTAAAATTCGGGGCTTGAATAACCTTCATTATTCTTTTTATAATATAACTAAATGCAAATTCTTTCTCCTTACTCATCTCTCTTACCTATATATCAGGAGATATTCTTATATCATTCCTGATATGTTTTTAATTGCCCAAGCATCTTAGTCCATTTTTTTTAAGTGGACATTTCTAAAGAACAATCTGGTGTTTAAACCACTTAGTTACCGTAATTTTGTTCTCACTGAATTCATTAATGGAATTTTTGTATCTAGTAATTTCTATCCCCCATGCAGAAGGCCATATAGTAGTCTTTTTAGCGCATTTATCTAGTAAGAAGGATGTGCTCAGAACAAAATCTGCTATCTCCCCTCCCCCCTGAAAAATCAATCATATTTATAAGCATTGCATGGAGCTTTATGCTTAACACAGTGCTTTGCATAGTGTGTGAGGTGTGCGTGGGGGGCGGGGGGCAGGTATCAACAGAATGGCTTCAAGGATGAGAAACAAAGAAACACAATTATAGGATCCAGTGTTCCCATCCACGTATTTATGCATAAATTCATAAATGCAAAATATAAATGATTTAACAGTTATATAATTATGTTCTCAGAACATATAACTCCCTTTGCTACAGTTACCCAAAGTCCACAAATTATACTTCACTTGATACTCCCTTTTCCTTACTAATGAATTTCTAGTCTTATCAAGTCAATCTCCTCAATGGCCACTCATCACCTCCATGTTCAATTTGGGCTCCATGACTTTTTAGTCTACTTCCCCCCACACTGAGCTTTCCATGACTTCTCTGTTCTCCAGTGTGCTAAGTCCCATCTGCTTCAGGTACTTTTACCATGATGGGCCGGCCCAAAGGACCCTCTTCCTTCTCATGAGCTCCTATTAAGTTAACGTCTATGGATTAAACGCTTATTCATTATTTCACGTATGTGCTTGGTATCCTCAAAAGTCCTTTAGATTCTTGAGGACAGGACCTATAGCTTAAATCCTACAGTATTGTTAAACAGTAAACAGCAATTACTCGAAACATACTGAATGTGACTGGGTGCCATTGAAGTTCCACAATCAGTCCTGGAGAGGTGTTTTTGAAGTCACCATAACATGATGGAGAAAAGGCAAAAAAGGAATGATGTTACAGTGCAAAATGTAGAAGAACAGATGAGAGACCAGTGACCTAGAAGTAAGCAGAAATAAATCAACTTTGGTATGCAGGAGTAAATATCCCTTAATGAAACTCACATATTTTGGGAAAGTTCCCAAGACATTTTCCCCCCCCTTTGGAAAAAAAAATCGTATTTTTATCTTCACTGATTAAATTTCTTTTGTTTTAGCAGGCAATGTATTTTTGCTGGCTGTCTCATTTTGAAAAATAACTCTGAGGGATTTCATCTCATGGGCACTCTTGATTATCTGTCTTCTACCCTGTCTTAATTCAGCTTCATCAGGAAGATCAAATCCGAGGTCCATCTGTAGCTCTGGTGAGGTGTTCACTAAATGTGATTCTAAAACCCAAGTCTCACATTGTCATCATTCTCAGAGCCTCCTGAAGGTCAACCGGGACTATACCAGCAGCAATTAAACAACGTGGCTTCCCCTCAGGGTGCCCCTCCCAGACCTACCTGGCCCTTATCATTCTGACCTATCTCCTCACGTAAATCTCTCAACGCCAATATGTCTTCAACTTAAAAATCAATTTTCTCCCCGTTTCGGTTTCTTTTTCACAGTTGCTTCTTCATTTAATCTTCAGGGTCATCTCAATCCCCATAAATCTAAACATAGCAATCAAATGTCTCGTCTTTTTAAAATGTCTCTCCACAGGTGGGGCACAAATCCCCCCTCCTGATGGATTGGGCAATTTAAAAGAAAGATGGTGAACACAGGAAATTATATCTCCAGAGAAAGCCCATTCCATCGGAAACATGGGGCTGAAGGGGCACGCTTTTGTTTTTGTTATTTAAAGGGTTTATGCTTTAACCTCTGCTTTAAGAATGGTTTTTTTTTTCTTGAAAAAAAATTTTGCCATTTACGAATGAGATCTGAAAATCAAGGTTTTCATAAGCCACTGCCAAGTGTTTTGTTTACTAAAACGAGAAGACTCCTACTAGACCTGAAGGGGACTTAGTCTCCCTCGCCCCATACAGAGAGCTGCTGTATCACTCAAAGTGCCTGCAGTAGGCTTCAGCCTAAGACTCTCTGTTTCTGTGTTCACTCAGTTTTTACCACACAAATAGTGAACACTTATGATCAACAAGGCATTGAACTAGGTGCTGTGGGGCTGATTAGGTTTAATATGACACAGCCCCTGTTCTCAGTGACACAGATGTGACAGTCATGGATACAAATAGCTATAGAGAAAGGCAGTATGTGGCAAGTAGTATACTTTACTTATTGATTCAACAAGCATTTATAGAGTGCTTTCTCTGCCAGGCACTGAGGAAACAGCAGAGAGAAAAACAGGCACCCTTCCTCCCCTAGAAGAGCTTCTACTCCTGCGAATGGGTGACAAACACTAATGGGATAATCAGACTAACAACATGAAGTGCCCTGAAGGCTGCATATACCTCAGGGGACAGATGTAGACCCAGCAGTTGGACACATGATTTAGGAATGAATAGGAGATAATAAGGCTGGGAGGATGGGGAAGAACATTCTAGACATGGCCAAATAAAGAAAAAATGCTAGGGGAGCTTTCAGAGGGAGAAATCCTTCTGAGGTGGGATTGGGAAGGAGAGAGGGTACATCCTAGACTGCGCAGAACACTGACAATGGCCTTCCCTGAGGATAGGACTTCATCAAGTAAAGATGGTGAAGAGGAGATTCTAAAGCAGAAAAGGCAAAGAAGCAGATGACGATGAGCAATGTTCAGAAAGAAAGGAATAGCATGATTTAATTAGCATGTGTAGGGAACTCAGGGAAGAGGCTGGAAAGGGAAGTAGAAGATTCAAACATGGAAGGCCCCACCTCCCTGAGCTAAGAGGTTTGGGATATTTCCAGGCATGCAATGGAAAACCACTGAAGGCTTCAAAGCAGGCCTACCGAATAACTGGAATCATATCCTAAGGATCTCAATCTGAACTTGGCATATCAATCTGCCATTCCTGGCAACAGGAATGGAAAGGAAGATATAGATGCGAGAGACAGTCACAGGAGTAGATCTGACAGCAACAAATCTTTAAAGGAAGTTTTATGTGTTCAGGAGTTGCAAAGAAATTTTACTTTGAGAAGGAAGGACAAAGAAACTCATATATATTGAGAATTATATTTGCTGGACCCTATGCTGGGAGCTTATCATGAACTGTTTTATTTAATCCCAGGAATCCCTAAAACGGGTATTATCATCCCTTTATACAAGTAAGAAACCGAGGGTCAGAGAAGTTAAGCAACTTGCCAAAGAGAAAGATAATAAGACATGGAGCCTTCAAGATCAGTTTGTGTTACTTCAAGGCAAAATAACACCCCAAGGTCTTTCTTATTTCCTAGTGCTCAATTCTTACCCCATTCACCGTTCCTCTGACTCTATCAACATTCAAAACAGATTCTCAGTATTCTGCAAACCTCTGAATGAATGTGGGAAATTTCCAAAGGGTTGCCCAGCCAATGTCACACATGTTTATCTCTGGGAGAAGACAGAGAATATCTCCAATAAGACATAAGTTTGGAAGAGTAAAGGGAAAATAATCATACTTGAGGTGCTTGGTCCATCGCTCCCTGAAATTTCAATGGCAGGGCATTTGTAGGACTTGAAAACCAGTGAGCGGTTTCAGTATATTAACTTTCATTTTGTTGTTTTTATTTTCCCTGTAGGGATCAAAAGATGAAGAACTCTTGTCAAAGCTCGTAACTCTCTAATTACTTAATTATTAACAGTGAAAATCTGATTTTCAAAGTTGTTTAATGGTCATGCAATAAACCAACGTGAGATGACTGTTAATGCTGCAGCTCAGGTCTCCAAAGAGTTGAGTGATATTGTAGTTACTGTTATTTCCAAATAGAAATAGAAAAGCGATGACTACAATACTGTCTGGGATTCCCAGTCAACCACTGAACAGATAAAATGTCTTTCATACTTGGATGAGGTCAAGGAGGAGACTGTCACATAATAAGAATTTTCCCCAACCAGTCTTTGTCATAGCAGGTAAAAATAAAGTTGATTACTAGGCAGAGAAAAAAAAATGAACCAATTATTAAGCACACTGCATTATTCTTAAGAGTTGTTTTTGACTCTTGTTACCACTGCTGGCTGTGAATTTCAGCATTAATTATCTAGGGGCATCAAAAGTGTACTGATATTATAATTTGAAACCATTATACCAAGTATCTCTGCTCCAGCTTATCATGCCTGGCAACACACAGGAAAGTGAAATGCAAAGTAGCCATAAAAAAGAAGAGGGAACAAAAGAATAATAAATAGACAACTTTATATTAGTCATGGGAGTGATGAAAGCCTGTCCACAAAAACACTAAACTGGTCACAATTCTCTGAAGATCTTCCATAGAGTAGTAATGTCACTAAGAGAGGTAAGTCCAGCATATGGGTTCATTTCTGGACTACCACTGAAAGGTAGTAGTTCAAGAGGACTTGGCCAGACAGAATATTTTAGAGTAGTCATTGCAAGGAAGGGAAGCCCCTAAAATGGGTAGTCCTAGAACAGATCTCTATTCCTCCCTCACAAAGAAAATGGAAGCCATTAGATGGAGCTCTTGCAGTTTTGACCAAATCTACTTATCAGTCAAAAGTGCACATGGCCTCTGCTCCTTTTGGTTAGAACACAGGTTCTAGCCCTACTCCAGTGGAAAGCCACTCCTACTTGTACTTTGGTTTCTATCTTCTCCCACATTCTGATTCTCCTGGTTATTATCTCTCTTCTCAATGTTTCATTCTGTGTTATCCTCTGTCTCCCATCCCCTTCCCCTCTATTCATTCCTTCCTCCCCACCTCTGACTTGCTCTCTCTTCCTGGACAGCATTTAATATGCTTACATCTCTTTCCACATTAAAAAAAAAAAAATCCATCAACCTGTCCAACCTCCGGTTGACAATGTGTCTTTCTGTAAAAAATAAATTTTGTGCCATCTTCCTTATGTCTACCACTCCTTGTGTCCCTTAAATCTGGACCTTTTCTTCACACTTCACTGAAACTGCTTCCCAAGATTGTCACTGTCCCCCATATTGCTAAAGCCGATGGTCACTTTTCAGTTACAATTTTCTGATGTCGCAGAAGCATATGACACTATTGTCCAGTCCCTCCTTCATGAAATTCTCTTTTTTCTTGACAGCACATACTCTAAAGTTTGCTTCCTACCACTCTGGCTACTTTTGATCTTCTACTGATTCCATAATGTTGATGTTTCCCTGGGCTCACTCTTCTCACTTAAACGAACTTAGACACTTCTATAGCTTTCACATACCATCCTTAGGCTAATGAGTTTGCAGTCGATATCTCTAGATCAGAACTGATTTCTAAGCTCTAGTCCAATACATCCAAAGGCCAATTAGATCTCTTTACTTGGTGCCTTGCAAGAATCTTAAATTTATAAGTCTATAAGGAACTTATAGACTTAAGGATGTCTATAAAGGAACTTAACTTCTTCCCTCCAAAGTTGCTCCTATCTTGGTAAATGGCATAAACAAGTAACCACTTACTCAAATCAGAAATCTGGGAATGATTTCTGGCACCTTTTTCTCCTTTGTCTGTCTCTCACCACTCACATTAAATCAACCATAAGACCGTTTATTATTTCATTCCACAAACATTTATTGAATCTATCATCTGTATTCAGTGCCATGGAGAGCAAAACAGCTGAATTCCCTGCCCTCATGAAACTTATAGCTTAGTGTGAAAAACAGTAGTTACTAAACAAGTAAATGGACAAATAAGAAAGCAAGAAATACAAAGAAAAAAAAAACTAGTTAAAAGATAACTATGACTGGACTAGAGTTGGGGCAACAAAGAAATAAAAAAAAAAATACTGAGATACCTTGGAAGGCAGAATTGAAAGGTTTTCCTGACTGATTGGATTGAGGCATCAAAAGTAAGAGAGAAATCAAGGAATATTTCCAGCTTCTCGACTGAGTATCTGGGTGGACAGTAGTGCTATTATCTGAGGTTGTAGAAAGGTAGGGAACCAATAAGTAAGTTTTAGATGTGCGGAGTTAATGTCTGTTAGGCTTCCAAATGGGTTTTGCAAGTAGCAGTTGGGGTAATGAGCCTATAACTTCAAGGAGAAGTCTAGGGCTGACACATAAAGTTGTGAGTCAACAGCATAGAGACAATAAAATCACCTGGAAAAACTGTAGACACTACACCATAGAGAGAGAAGGAAAGCAATCATAGAATTAACCCTGATGAGCTCCATTATGGGTGGTTAAAAGGGAGCAAAGTAATTAAAAAGAGACTGAAAAGTTAGGTTAGAAAGAAAAGAAATAGGTAAAAATAAGGTAAAAATTAGAAAAGTCAATAAAAGAAAAAATGGGGTCCAAAAGTCAAGAGGCCAACTATCCAGAATATGTCAACTAAAAAGGGAATGTAAAAGTAAGTAACTATAGCAATGACAAAGGCAGTGTGAAAGAATGATGAAGTCATAAACCAGAAATCCTATAGCTCCACTATCTCGATATTTCCCAAACATGTCTCATTTATTCCATCTCAACTCAGGTTTAAACCACTATCATTGCTCATGTGTATCATTCTTGTATCTCCTTCAATTTATTCCCCATCCCACATCCAGAATAATCTTGCCAAAACCCAATTCTGAGCACATCACCCCACTGCCACATTTAGGATACAGATCAAATTTTTCACCATCTGGCCCCTACCTTGCTTATCTCATCTCATCTCATCCCATTCTCTCTTTCAAACTCAGAGTATCAGCCATATTGATCATATAAAATTCCAGGTGTGCCTAATATTAGGATATCCAAAGATCGATTCTGAGTCACAGAAAAAGTACAATGAGAAAAACACATGAACTTAAAAAGCTTGAGGGAAATGTCGTAGGTATGAACCGAATAAATGTTGTCCAATTGAACTGACTCTTCTTTCCCATTCATGTTTTTTTCTTTAACCTGGCCCATGTTCCACTTCAGAATTATACTTTGACCTCTGTTGACATCACATGACAGGGGAGAAACCCTGATGCTATTTGTTTTACGCAGACCTTGCAATGCCGACCCTTTTCCAGAAGAGCTATGCTTCTTGTGTTCAAAACTATGTTGTAAACTCTTTAAAGTTAGGGAAAATCAAGAGGCCAAGAGTATGGATACCTGTATTTAAATCCTGGTTTCTGGAGTCCTTGGGCCATTTTTTTTTAATCTCTTGGGGCGTCTGTTTTTCTATCAGTAAAATTTATATAATAACAGGTTCCTACTTCATAAAGTTGCTTTGAGGATTCCATGCCTGATACATAGTGAGCACTCAACAAATTCCCTTACTATCATTTTGACTATTATTGTTTTGCAGACCCTCGAATGCTTTACACAGGACCGGGCAGAGTCAGTAGTCAACGAATACTGGTTGGCTATCTGATAAATGCTATGCCACCAAATGTTTCCCCATGACTGTTGTGGTATATTTTCAAGGACAAGAATGGGCCACCAATCCTCATGATTAATTCCTTCTTCTATTTTCATGTTGAGTTATGTAAATCATGCTTGCACATTTCACCCTTCAGACAGAAATGGAGTAGTTCTAATTTGGTCTAACTTAAGGTGGGAGCAGGGGGATACAGAAGACTGCAGAAGCTAAAACTTTCTGGTATAAATGAAACAGCAGGCTGCCTTATGTTTTCAACATTAGCATTTAAGTTCACTGCAGCTGAACTCAATTCATATCAGTGGAGATTTATATCAAACGGTGGGAAGGCAAGTCATATCCTACTGCTGTCTTGCAGAATTATCATCAGGAATGTAGCCAATTTTAGCACAAATAAATGGTAGTTAGGGAAGTAACTTGTATGATCGAGTCCTATAATGGTCATTCTTTGATTTAGAAATAAGTTCTAAACCTGTCACTTTGCATGAACTTGATTTTCAAAAGAAAGAAGAAAAAAATCACTATACTTTCTCCTTTGGGAATAGCACAATATACAACAACAAAACAGAGAAAGTTAAAGAAAATTCTGCAATTTTATCATTTTACGTGTATAGAAATAACTTTAAGTGGTGTATGCATGCTTAAGGATTAAATTATACACAACATAGCTCACTATCATTACTACTACACATCACTAAACCAAGACACTCCTAAATCTGTCATCTTGTTGGCAGTCAAAAGACAGCTGAAATGCTGGTTTGAATTTTATCTGTCTTATCTCCTTTATGGAATAGGAGAAACACTTTGTAAGACTCACATACGAATGGAAAAAAGAACTGGTTGGTGAATGAAATGAAGGTATGATAAGAGCAGGAAGGCACCTCAGAGATCATCATTCCAATCCTCTCACTTTAACAATGAGGAAGCAAGATGCAAAGAATCAAAACAGCCAGCTCAAGGACACATGATTGGGGACCCCAGCTTTAACTAATTCCCAAACCTGGCCAACCATCAGTCACCTATTAATAAACGTACAAGTTCCTGAACACACAGACTTGCAGAAACAGACTCTTTGGGAAGTGGAATCCAAAATCTTATGGATTTAAGAAGTTCCCCAGGGGCTCCTGGGTGGCGCAGTCGGTTAAGCGTCCGACTTCAGCCAGGTCACGATCTCGCGGTCCTTGAGTTCGAGCCCCGCGTCGGCTCTGGGCTGATGGCTCGGAGCCTGGAGCCTGTTTCCGATTCTGCATCTCCCTCTCTCTCTGCCCCTCCCCCGTTCATGCTCTGTCTCTCTCTGTCCCAAAAATAAATAAAAAACGTTGAAAAAAAATTAAAAAAAAAAAGAAGTTCCCCAGATGATTCAAATACCAAACATCCAGAGACTAATGATAACGAAGCCCTGATGTACACTGTCCATGGCTATTGGCTAGACATTCAACTTAGGAATGAGGGCAGACATACCTGTTCATTTTTTATATTTAAACAGCTATGTTATTTAATTTAAATAGCTAGTGATTACAAAACACCAAATGTCATTTTATACCAACTCATCTCTATTTACTGTACCTCTACCATAAAAGCAGTCAGGCTTACTACAGTTCTTCTCTGTCTTATAAAAGTACGGTATCCATTACTGTGTCCCTAAAAAGAAAATCACAGAATGCTTTCAAAATACATATTTTGGGGGCACCTGGGTGGCTCAGTCGGTTGAGCGGCCGACTTTGGCTCAGGTCATGATCTCGCGATCCGTGAGTTCAAGACCCACGTCGGGCACTGTGCTGACAGCTCAGAGCCTGGAGCCTGTTTCAGATTCTGTGTCTCCCTCTCTCTGACCCTCTCCCGTTCATGCTCTGTCTCTCTCTGTCTCAAAAATAAACTTTAAAAAAAATTAAAAAAAAATACATATTTTGTTTTTTCTGAGATGGAAAACTGATGGCTTAATTACCTTATAATGCTACTATCAATAGTATGATACAAATGAACATCAAGTGTACAACACATTCCAAAACAATCCTACACATGGTATTGATTTGCTTGCCATTCTCCCTCTAGTTTACTAATATATCCTGACCGCTTGCCATGGCATCAGCCTTGCACCACAAAAGTAGAACTTCCAAAAGAAAGAAACACTTTCCAAACCACAAAATCAGATGGATTCAAACCTTTTTCTCCAGCTGTGATCTTTCTCCTAAGTTTCAGATACCTGTAGCCATGTGTCTATCAGACATCTCCACCTACTTGCCCCGTGAGTAATCCAGACTGAACATGCTCCAAAGCAAAGTGATCATTTTCTCCCAAACCTGTATCTCCTCTATGTTTCACATAGTGGTTAGTCCACCCAATTGCCCAATGAAAAAATCTGGAAATCACCTGTATTTGCTAGAATTTCAAATTTGGTTTCAAGTAAAGATATTCAACTGAAGCTGGCTGGACTAGAAAACATAATTTATTGAATCACTTAGGTGTGAAGTCTAAAGCTAAGCAGTACTATAAAATTACTCTCCTACTCTCTTTTTCTTCTCAGCTCTTCTCCAGTGTTAGCTCCTCTTGGGTTGTGTATGATAAGCTTATATCCATCTTGTTTTAATCCCAAAAAGAAAGAGGTTCTCCCTCCTAATAATTTTAGCAAGAGTACTGGTCTTGCTGGACCAACTCAGTTCACTGACTCATTCCTGAGTCCTTACTGTGCCCAGGGATATGGAACTGTTGGGTCATCCTCACACATCTTGGATAAAGGGAAATGGGAAATTGAGTATGGGAAAGAAGTGATCACCCAGAGGAAAACCAAGATACTATTTCAACACCAACAACAGGAAGGAAGGAAGGAAGGAAGGAAGGAAGGAAGGAAGGAAGGAAGGAAGGAAAAGAAAGAAAAAGAAAGAAAGAAAGAAAGAAAGAAAGAAAGAAAGAAAGAAAGGAGGGAGGCAGGAAGGAAAAGAAAAAGAAAAAGAAAGAAAGAAAGAAAGAAAGAAAGAAAGAAAGAAAGAAAGAAAGAAAGAACGAAAAGGAGGAACACTGTGCAGGCAAAAACATCACATACTTTTTCCATATCATATTGGACCCTCCTCCCTTCACCCCTTGATCCAAAGAATTGCTTAGTTCCAGTGATTCTCTAACCTTAACATGTCCCTTACTTGTCTCCTTTAAGATACCACTATTAATGAATTAATGTCTCACCTGCAACTGCAATGGCCCTACTTACAGTCTTGCATCTGTACTGCAATTCCAATCTTATCACAGCACTGCCTAGCTTATAAATCTATCAGTGCCTGAATACATGTGACATAAAGACAAAGTTCCCTAGCAGAACATTTATGGATCTCTAGGATTTGCCCTGCTTTGTCTCTCAGCATTCCCCAAACATACACCCTAAAGTGGTTGATATCATACTAACAATGATAAAAAACAATAATATTTCTTGAGTTCTAATGAGGCCCCAGGTTCTATATAAAAAGACCTCTGTGCCCTTACAACAACCTTATTGCAAAACTCATTTTACAGATGAGAAAATCCAGCCTTAAAGAGGCCAAGTAAGTTACCCAAATTCACACGGTTAAGATGTGCTAATGGAATTCAGACGCATGTATATGGAAACAAAGCCTCATCTCTTATACTATATTGCCACACTGAACTACTTTTAGTTCTCCAGATCTGCCATGTTTTTTTTTCTTCCACTAGGTATGTTCTTCTCTTACATGTCTGACTGATCATCCCTAGTGCCTGACTTTCCCATGAAGCCTTCCTTGACAAACAAAAGCAGGGCTTTTCACCTTCTGCTTTATGGGGAATATATAACAACTTGGGAACACTGGAAACCTAAAAATTTTAAATAATGATATAAGTTTTTAAAGAGTATTTATTTTGAGAGAGAGAAAGAGAGAGAGAGAGAGCATGAGCTGGGAAAGGGCAGAGAGAGAGAGGGAGAGGGAGAATCCCAAGCAGGTTCCATGCTCCATCCTGAGCCCAAGGCAGGGCTCTATCTCATGACCATGAGATCATGACTTGAGCTGAGATCAAGAGTCGGATGCTTAACCGGCTGAGCCACCCCTAATGATACAATTAAATACATGATGGTCCATGGCAGAATACTAAACAGTATCAAAAGTCATCAAAAATTTTAAAAAAAGAAAAACACTAATAACCTGAAACTGTGCTCCCAATACAAGGTGATTGGGGAGGGCATAAGAGTACAAAGTGTTAAATAATGCATGCTTCTACCTTCATAAAATAACGTGGTTCAAAAACCTGACATACTCAAAATGCAGAATAGTGATTAAGAGAATGGGGCATTAGCATCAGACAGAAATGGATCTGAGCTCCATCTTTGCCACTTATTGGCTCTGAAACCATGGGAAAGATACATAACCCATGTGAATCTCTGAACCTCTGGACATGTGTATAAATACATGTGTGCATCTATATCTACCTATATCATTTCAATATTTATATGTCTACTTACAGAGAGAATGAGAATAAGAGACTAGAAAGAAATACACACCAAAAGATAACAACGATGGTAATTTGATCAATGTTGACTTCATATTTTTATTTATTTTTATATTTTTCTAAATATTCCACAATGCATATCTTATCTATATTCTGATCCATTTTCTGCACTAATACGCTATGTCTAATTTAAAATTTGGGCCCCAAAAGCAGAAACCGCATCGAATCATCAATTACGCATCCTGCATCATGCCCTACATGACATCAGTGTGAAATAACCTGGTGGTTTGCATTGTCACAGCCATGGCAGATCTATCTGGCACACTTGGGAGGCCTTCTTTGAAAAATAGTCAATTTCTGACAATTTAAAGGTTGATTATCCAGTCTTAAATTATCTATATCCTTATACTCTACAACATTTCCCTCCTGCTGACCAAATTTGAAAGTTTCATGGCTCCTTAATATCTCCACCATGACAAGAAGAGAGAAACAAAAGTGATGATATTGTAATCAATCAAACTGCTTACTCTGTGAAACCACTGATCATTATGTTCACTTAGGAGCTCCAACATGAGAAATTTCTTTTTAAATGTAATGGTAGGGAAAAAAATAAACTTTCTTCCTCCTGAGAAAATACTCTATTTTCTTTTTTATTGATAAAACTATGTAGCTTGTGTTTCACCTTTTGTCTTGGGTATTAGAAGGCTTGCCATTATTTGTTGTCCTGTCTTTCTTCTTTGCTTGAATCTGGTTTTCTGGCCTTATTTTTATGTCCTTTTTTTTGTAGCTTGTCTCAACTTATTTGTTGAAGGAGCAAGGGTAGAAATAAATTTGCTAACTATCAATTTTGAAAACTTATGCTAATAAATAATAATACCTTATATTGTGTTTTGCTGCTTTTTTAAGTAGTTTCACATTCAGGACCTCACCTATTTCTCCTTATCCTACAAATAAAGCAGCCATTATCCCCATTTTACAGATATGAAAACTGACAAAACCCTCTGGTAGAAAAGGAAAGACTATAGGTTCTGGATTAGACTGCCTGAGTTTGAATTCTAGTTCTATTATGGTTCCACCTAGAGGTGTACCGTTGGGATAAGTTGCTCAACATTTCTGTCCATCAGTATTTTCAGTTGTAAAATGAAGACGATGCTAGTTATGGTAATATTACTATATATACATATACATATATATGTTACTAGTAATATTATAGTAATATTACTACATATATATGTATATGTATATATACATATACATATATACACACACACACACAGACACTATATATTATACATTACTAATAACAGTAACATAGAGGATTGCTATGAGGACTGGTCAAGCAAGTTACACTGTTAAGGCACACAGACCAGTGCCCAGTACATAGGACTCATAAGTGTTTCATATTGTTATACTAATGTTCTTGTCATTTAACATCCTGCATTGACTATTCCTCTATATTCCACTCATTTGCACTTTATTAGTGCCTTAGTTAGCTGGGGCTGCCATAACAAAATACTGTGTGGGTTATACAACAGGAATTTATTTCTCATAGCTCTGGAGGCTTGGAAGGCCAAGATCATGGTGTGGGCTACATTGGCTCCCCAAAGAAGGCTCTCTTCCTGGCTTACAGATAGCTACCTTCTTGCTGGGTCTTCACATGGTAGAGAGACAGAGGGCGCCCTGGTATCTTTTCCTCTTTTTCTTTCTTTCTTTCTTTTTTTTTTTTTTAATGTTTACTTATTTTTGAAAGAGAGAGACAGAATGCAAGTGGGGGAGGGGCAGAGAGAGAGGGAGACACAGAAGCTGAAGCAGGCTCCAGGCTCTGAGCTGTCAGCACAAGGCCTGACACGGGCCCAAACTCATGAACCATGAGATCATGACCTGAGCTGAAGTCAGTTGTTTAACCTACTGAATGCCCAAGGCGCCCCTCTCTTCCTCTTCTTATAAGGGCACTAATCCTGTCATGGGGGCCTACCCTTACAACCTCATTTATGTGTTTGGGGGGATATGGTAGAAAGTCCTAAAGGTATTTTTTTTCTCTTTTAATGTAATAATTAGATTATTACCCCCTCCCCCCCCCCAAGCATCCACCTCCAAATATCATAACATTAAGTGTTAGGGTTTCAACATATGAATTTGGGGGGAATGCAGTCCCTCAAATTATGGAATTTAGTCCATAGCAGTCAGCATTCAAAGCATACTGGACAGAGATCTGCTTTTACCATAGGTATGAAGAAATGGCCTTCTGAGAACAGTGAAAACATGATCATGCAGTCATACGAAACTTGATTTTAGATGGAAAAAAAAAATACATCTAGGACTTTCTACCATATGACCAAAACCATAAATTTCATCATATAGTGCAATGGTTAACATGGGCTTTAGTACCAGACAGGCCTGGGTGCGACTCACTCTTGCCACTTGCTAGCTACAAAGCCTTGAGCCAGCTCCATAATGTCCAGCACCATACTGTCCTCTGTTATAAAATGCAGATAATAATGGCTCTTACTTGGTATGGTTTTTATGTAAAGCACACAGTGCAGTGCCAGGACCATAGCAGACAGTGAATAAACATTACAGTGATCACTGTTGTGTTATTATTGTTATACAGTAGGCCAAGTATACCAAAAGCCATCAAATTCAATTTCTTTTATAATATTCTGCAATTTAGACTTCTAGAAAATAATTCAGAATTTTCTCCAAGTGAGTTAAAATTACAGAGGATTCACTTTAGCTGAGGAAAAAACTTGTGCCCCCCAAAATAGACAGTTTTGTTGAGTTACTCCTCCCAGATTTCTGGCTAACTCCAGTGTTCATTACATCAATACTTTAAAAAATAATTTAAAGTAGAATGAATCCTTTTTGTTAGATAGAATTATATAATAAATTGCACAATGAGTATAGACCTTAACGTCATTTAGGTTCTCATCCTTATTCTGATAAATGTTAGCAAAACATAAGGCTTAGAATTTATAGTTGGATGTGTTTGTTTCGTTTTGTGTTTGACGTCTGGTCAAGGGGAGGGTTATGTGTTTGAGTACTGGGAAGAATTCAATCTAACTGTCTTTTAATAATTAAAATAAATTTAATCAAATGTGTGCTTAATTAAATTCACACAACAGACTTTATTAAAGGATAGTATTCATTGCATTCCTAGAGCTATCAGCTTTAACAATGAAATCATGTCAAGAACACAGGTAGGCCTTCCTTTAAGAAAATCTAAAACGCAAAGCCCTAAACCTATAAAATGGAAGGGAATTTGCTTTTCAAAACAGACTCTTTTTCATGAAAGTGTAGCTTTATTTCAAGTCAAGCTTTGTATGGTATTTTAAATGATGCAATGGCAAGAAATTTGATTTGCTCAGATCACAAATATTGAATAAAATAAAATATGCTTGTGTCTGGAAAAAGCTCACTTTTTTCACTTTGATGCCATTATTTTCATGTATCTTCTAGCAGATTCCTACTGTTAAAAAATAATAATCAGTTTGGATGTATTTGGCCTTTATAATTTTAAAACGGGTCTGGTGATCATGTGTACCTCACTGCCGCTGATGTGAAAAATGCAGTGCCCTGACAGCTCACATTAAGCATCACACAGAAAAAGTATAATTAGCATCTCTGTGCTAATTAAAAGTGATGCTGGGTTAGTTCCAATATCATGCTTTTAAATGGCTGATGTCTCAGGAGAATAAAGTTGGGGGAGAAATGCATTTAAAATGGAAAAAAACCCTGTGCAAACTTCTGTAAGTGATTCAGATTTGTGGCTGTTGTTATTTACATCTTATTATGATGGCAGACTTCAAGATGACTTCTGTTAATCAGTTTACCATTTTCTCTTTCCCCACTTTGCCAGCAGTAGGGAATTCAAGATGTTTTTCTGCTTCTTTAAATCCTTTGACCGTCTGCTTTCACACAAAATTAATTAAGGATTTTCTAAATAGAGAACATACCACACAAGAAAGAAGCAATTCAGGATTTTCAGTTTTTCTTTTGCACAGTGCAAAGTACATAGTGTACTCAGTCACTTTAGCTTTTCCTACAAGCGAAAAATTTAAAGACAAATACCACCTCCCCCACCCAATAGTTTTTCAAATAAACAGATGATTGCCATTGATTAAATACTTTTTTTCAAACATGGTCCAATTATTTAAAATCACAAAGGTTCTACATGGTGTTAAACCTGATTTTCTTTTCAGGGGAAATGTTGGAGGATCACCAAGATGTGGGGAGAGAGGGAAGCTATTGTTCCACCACATTCCATTCCTGTTAAATCAACTTGATATACGCGATAAATTAAGTCTGCACTGCAGGTCAGTGAATTTCTATTAACTACTTATTATGGAAGAAAGGAAAGCAGCCCAGTCAAGAACTCTTACACATTAGCCAAAGCAAGCTGTCACTCTGTTTAACTTTTACAATAAATGTTCCTCTGTCTCACACATGTGAAAGAAAGAACATCATTTAGCATTTAAGCTCTCATTGCCAGTGTGCATTAAGGCAAAGAATCAGCCTAGATTGAATACTTCTCCTGATTTAAAAGGCTAGGAAACTCTGAATTTTGCTAAGATTTTGCTGATTTATAAGGTAACCACTTTAAAATAGGCCTCTTAGGGATTTTGAAAATACGGAGGTCTGTTACAGCAAAGGTCTTGCAAAGGTCTGTTACGGCTATACTCTCAACTCCAGCGTATCTGTTTCTATTGGGTCCAAGGAGTACTGGGTAGAAGTGAGGCATCCCCTCAGAGTGAGTCCTCAAAGAAGGAAATGGTTCAAGTTTTCCCCACAGGGACTAAAGGAGCAAGAGACTACAGGAGGTAAATGTGAGAGAGCCCTAGCATGAGGATCACAACTCCTAAGATGCTGGAGACAGCACGGCTCACAGAACTCAGGAGGTTCTAAGCTCCATCCATGAGCATGCCTGGGATCCTCAGACCAGAAGTAGGAGATAAGTGGTGAAGAAGTTACAAAGCATGCGGGCCTGGTCCTCCCTGTCCCCAGCCCTGCAGAATCAAAAACCATTGGGGCAGGAGGCTTCTTTTGATGCTTCCGTGGGAAGCTGGGGGTACACCAACTGCCCAGAATGTAGACACCACACTGCCTTCTATCCCTCTCTTCCTGAACTGCCACCACCAGAGATCTCCAACAGCCACATCTGAGGGCTGCTGAGGATGTTGGAAAATAAATACATGAATGAACAATACATATTTTAAAAAATTATATTAAAGCCAGAGAGAGTAAGATCAGAACAAATAGAACACATGTCTAGGAAAACAGAATGGCTAGGAAAAATAAATGATAATGATGTAATACATGTGTTTTTTTATTAAAAAATATGTAATAGCAATCACAATAAAAGCAAAGAGCAAAAATAACCTTTCTGGGGGAAAATCAAAACAAAGACCATGATTTTACAAATAAATAATTTAGCAGATGAATTTGAAGACTGGATGTTCACTGTTAAGATCCAAATGAGTGACTTGGAAGTCAAGTATAAGAAACATCTCAAAACACAAAGCTGATGGGAAAGAAATAAATAAAAAGAAACATGAAGACACAGAAATTATAAAAGGTCAGAAATATTACGAGAAAAGACAAAAGCTTTGAAGGACAAAGTCAAGAACCTAGCTTTCCCCCACCCCAGAAGAAGACGGGAAGAGAGGACAGAGATACAGTGTCTAAACAAATAACAGGGAAAATTTTCTCTGTACTAGTAAACGACTGGAGTCTGCAGAATGAAAGGACACAGTTCAAGCCTAGATTAATAAGAAAAGGAGGGTTTAAGACTATCCCAATAAATTTATGGATTCTAAGGATAAAGAGAAAATTTAACAAACTTCTAGACAGAAGCAAAACAAAACAGTTTGCCACAAAGGAAAAAGAAATCAGACAGGTATCAGGCCTCTCCTCTGCAACACGCATACTCACAGGATGATGAATTAACACCCACGGACTATGGAGAGGAAAGAGTGATGAGGATCTATCTGGTCAGGGGAGACATCAAATAGAAGGTAAGAAGAAGGGCTTGCTAAGATTAAAGTAAACAGTGTCTTATTTTGGAAATAATACTAGAGAAATACATGTAACATTATAAGTACAGAGAAAGGATCAAAATAGTACAGTAGGTCTTCCAAATAAATAAGAAGATGATCAAATGAATTAAAATTAGGATAAGGGGAAAGTGGAACAACAATACAAATCATAATGGAAGAAGAGAGAAATAAAATTAAGTCACTACACTAAAACTAGACTAAATTCTCCCACTACATGAGACTGTCAAGCTGGATTAAAAGAGAACACTTTGATTTATGCAATTGAAAAGAAACAACTGTACAACTAAGTGATTGAGAAAGGCTGAATACAAATGTATGGACAAAGGCAAAGAGGACATTAACATTAGACAAATTGGAATTTAATGTTAAAAGCCCTAAAAAGGAAATAGAGGGTCATTAGGTTTTCATACAAGTCATAAGGAAGATAAAATAACTGTAATTTCATATATGGTAGAAGCTAAACATAAAAAGCAAAAATTATTAGAAATGGGAGACCTTGATAAAAACGTAAGTTTAGCTTGAAATATCAATATATCTTTTGAGCATCACCCAACTCTAGCTTATAAAAAAATAAGATCAGAGAAAAAATGAATACTTCAATTTTACAAGGTTTACTTAATAAATCTTATGTTATTGGGCTGAACTGTGTCTCCCCCACCTCCCACAAAGAAATTCACATAGTCTTAATCCTAAAAGATCAGAATGTAACTGTATATAGAGATAGGACTTTTAAGTGGTAATTAAAATTAAATGAGGTCATACGGTTGGGCCATAACCCAGTCTGACTGGTGTCCTTATTAGAAGAGGAAATTTGGACACAGAAAGTGCCACAAGTGATGCATACTCAGAGAAAAGACCACATGAAGGCACAATGAGAAGGTGGCTATCAATAGGCCAAGAAGAGAGGCCTCGGAAGAAACCAAACTTGCTGGCATCATGATCTTGGACTTCTAGCCTCCAGAATTGTGGGAGAAGAAATATCTGTTAAGCCCACTCAATATGTGGTATTTTGTTATGACAGCCTTGAAAATTAATAACAATCTATACTGAATCTGTTAATTCACAAATAGAAAGTATCTTCTCAAATAGAGAATGTGTGTGTGTGTGTGTGTGTGTGTGTGTGTGTGTGTGTGTGTGATTGGAGAGTGAAATGATCAATGGATCATCTGTAAAAAAAATATATTAACCACAAACCTCTAATATAGTTTTAAAAGACACATGATACATTCTTTGATTACAAAATGATACAATTAGAAACAAATAATAAAAAGTTTCCTCCAAAAAAGGTATAACTACTAGGAAATTAAGACACATACTTTTAGAAAATTCTTGGACCAGGGGTTACGTGGGTGGCTCTGTCAGTTAAGCATCCGACTCTTGGTTTTGGCTCAAGTCATGATCTCACAGTTTGTGAGTTTGAGCCCCGTGTTGGGCTCTTCACTGACCGTGGAGAGCCTGCTTGGGATTCTCTCTCCTTCTCTCTCTGCCCCTCCCTGACTTGCTCCCTCTCTCTCTCTCTCAAAAAATAAATATTCAAAAAAAATTTTTTTAAGAAAATTCTTGGACCAAAGAGGAATCAAAAGAAAAATTACAAACTGAAAAGAAGAATGTTTCATACCAAAATCTATGGGAATGTACTTTTAAACCTAAGGGAAAGATGGGGCGCCTGGGTGGCGCAGTCGGTTAAGCGTCCGACTTCAGCCAGGTCACGATCTCGCGGTCTGGGAGTTCGAGCCCCACGTCAGGCTCTGGGCTGATGGCTCAGAGCCTGGAGCCTGTTTCCGATTCTGTGTCTCCCTCTCTCTCTGCCCCTCCCCCGTTCATGCTCTGTCTCTCTCTGTCCCAAAAATAAATAAACGTTGAAAAAAAAAAATCCTTTAAACCTAAGGGAAAGAGATCCATTAGCACAGAGGTTTGAAAGGTTAAAAGATTTTAAAAAGCTATCATTAGAAAGAAGCATTGAAATCTGATGGGTTCTCAGCTGAGTTTTTCAAACCCAGTGTTTGTTTTTTTAAAGTATTTTTAATATTTATTTATTTTTGAGAGGGGGGAGAGAGAGAGTGTGTGTCTGAGCGCGCACACCAGTTGGGGAGTGGCAGAGAGAGAGAGAGAGGGAAACACAGAAGGAGAAGCAGGCTCCAGGCTCTGAGCTGTCAGCACAGAGCCCGATGCAGGGCTCAAACCCATGAACCGTGAGATCGTGACCTGAGCTGAAGTCGAACACTTAACTGACTGAGCCACCCAGTGTTTTTTTAGCTGGGGCATTATCAGTATTTTTGAATACTTTATTATTATAGGACTGTCTTGTACATTGCTTGGCATTAACCCATTCCCAGCTCCTAGGTACACAATAACATTAGCATCCCACCATCACTGGGATAACCAAAACACCTGGACAACTGCAAATGTTCTGATGAACAGATAATGCTAGTGTTATTTAAACTATTCTAGGGCACAGAAAATGAAGGAAATCTCACTAGTGGAATCTAGCTTTACTGCAATACTAAATTGTGATAAGATCACAGAAAAAAAAAACCCTGCTAATACAATGTCACTTAAAATTTGGTCCATGTTATTAGTTAGGAAGACTTAATGCCACAAGTATTCAAAAATGTTCAATTTCCCTAGTGGCACAGGAAATGTAAATGGAAGTAAATTAAATGTCCATTATGCTCATTTGACTGACAAAGTATGAAAGAAAAATAATTACTATTGTTAAACTTTTAAAACAGGTCTATTTTACATTTCTTAAAGAGGACAAAATGTGCCCAAGGGTAAAAGTATGTTTAAAAAGAAATGTGAACTACAACAGCTTTTTTGGTAGAGAATTTGCCCACATTTATTAAGAATATACACCTCTTTGACTGAAAACTTGCCCCTCCTGGGGATTTGGCCAAGGAAATAAAAGCTCAAACGTATAAGAACGTGGTACAGGATGTTTAATGCATCACTGTTTGTAAAAGAGCCAATAAGTGCCAATACTGACAACTACAACAAAATGGAAGAAAAATAAGCATCCATAAAGCAGATCCACTGTGGAATAGAACATGGCCATGATATTAGATCCATCGTGGAATATTATACGGCCATGAAAAAGAATGAATCACAGCTCTACCAACTGGGATAAAACCTAAATGTAGAAAAAATGCTTATAAAATCACAGTATTATAAAACAATGATCAAACTTCCTAAAATGTTACATTTATGTGTTTGTGTGCCTAGGTTTGCACATGGTTGTATGATCATATGAATAAATACAGATTATATACAATATACACCTTTATACATTATTTTATACAATTTAATTATATGAGATGATGGATAGATGAATGGATGGATGGATATAGCAACAACAGTTGGGGAGGGAGGGGATAAACAATTTGCACTGAAATACTGTAGTTCTGTAAAATTAAATGCATGTATATAGTGATAAAAAACCAAATATTTGTATCTTATTTCACTGAGTCTAAGACATTCTTTTTTGCCTTTTAATATCTCATAAATCAGAATGCATCTTATAATTGATGGCATCTGATATCTCACAATTAATTGGCAGGGTTTTGGGTTTTGTTTTTTTTCTTTTCTTAACGGCGCATAAAATGATGGTGCCTCAAGTGGATAAGATAGGGTATTATATTAATATCATACCCCTCAAAAGTGCTTTTTACCCACTGAAAATGGTGCATCCAACTGAAGAGAAGACAGAGCTTTAAAAATCAGTAGTCTTTTTCACATTTTTTAAAGTGGGTTTGAAAAAAAAAAGTGTGCAGGGAAAAAAATGGATCTATTAGGACAGAGTCATCCAGTAGACAAATAATCTAACAGTGTTATAGTCTTATAAGTGAATTAAAAGAGAGGTCATGCCTTGAAATTCACATTGGAGGGCAATTTAAATAAGAGTATCTCATTGTCCCTTCTGCAACCCTTAGGCAGACAACCAGACCAAGACAACAAAGGATTTCTCCTGCCTCAGTTGCTATCATCTCACTAGCAACTTTAGGCCCTGATCAAACCAATCTTCCTTCTGCACCTAGAAGGAAGAGCAGGCCCAAGAAGGCAGTTTCTCTGGTGTTATGAAGTAACTGAATACTTACAGGAAGCTGAAATTTGGCTCCAGGGCTCAGGAGAGTAGAACGCTTATGCTGACTCCCAGTGAGCCCATTTAAAATAGTAGGTCATTCTGATTTCACCTGGGATTTTCCAAAAGTCAGCATTTAGGAGCATGAAATGTTTTCTGCACAAATTTTTCCATTTGCTATAAAAACAGTTCTTTTCAATTTATATCTAATAAACAGAATGTATTTGTGACTTTTCAATGACCTTAGAATATGAATATTCAGTTGATTCTAAGACCATCTAGAGCCAGTACTTACATTTATGACTCCTAAAGTCATTTTTCCTTTCCCTTAATGTCCTCCCACCACACTGATCAAGAACTCCTAATCTGAAAAGGAGAGAGAAGAGGATCCACAAAGGAATAAAGACAAACACTTTCACTGCAATGCCCGATGGTTAGAAATCACTGTTGAATTTTAGTCTATATTTTAATGGTCTTATTACAGGTCTGGTGTTGGCTCTGGATACAATAAAAAAAAAAAAAAAAAAGTACATGACCCAATTCCAGACCTTGGATAACTTATAATCAGGAAATAATCAGAGACTAATTTAGAGTGCAGTACTGCTAATCAATCCCTCAGTATACGCTTTCTTCCCCAATGTCCTTTCCTCCCCAAATGATGCCTCCATTCCTTCTCCCTCCGCTCCGACTTCCACCACCACCTGTGCAATATCCAAGCTGTCCGTGCCTAACAGGGTCAGCTAGTGGCTGGTACAGGATGGTGTTCTGCTCCTAATTCTCTTCATACCTTCCCATTCTTTCTTCAGTAGGATCATGAATATGCTATCCTAGCCGCCCATTTCTTCATTCTTCGGTTATTTATAGCTCAATTAATTTGACCTCCATAACCATTTCTCACCAGTACACATTATCTTAAACTCATTTCCTTGACCACTTTCACCTAATGCCAGTTGCTTCAGGGAAGATCTAGGGAAAGGTTCAAACATACTATAATGTGTGATTTAATTAAAAAACTTTTTAACTTCTCTAACTTGATAAAAATTTAAAATTTGGAAGTTCTGAAAAGAGGATTAGCACTTTAAAAATACTTGCCCCCAAAAGGATCTAAGAGAGAAAATTCAAATCACTGAAACTAGGCCTGTTATTTGTATTGTTCGAAGTATGTTCTGAAAAGGGATTGGGTGGGGGGAGGGGAGTGTAGGAACCAAGTAGAAAACAAGAGAATATTCAGCGATAGGCAATATAAGTCCTTTTTAAAATGACCAACCAAAGCCCAGGGTCACCATAAGCCACAGGAAAAAAAAAATGTTAAGTAAATTGAATCAATCACAATGGGGGAAAAACAGATGTAGGGAGCAAGGCTGAAAGTTGCATGGAGAAAGGTAGCTTTCCTTTTGATTTTGAGGAGTAGGACAGAGGAAGTGTACCTAAGATTCACTTAGCCCAAGGCTTCTATGTATGGTTATGCAGGTTGTGAACTGTACAAAGGCTCCCAGCGAAGGTGACAAGTGCGACTGAATCCAACCTGTGTTCCGTGGTGTGGGACAGTATGTGTTTGGAGAAAGGGGTAGTTTTTTTTTCCCTTGCCTGAGGGATATGTCTGCCTGGAGGAGCATCTTTTTCTAATTAACAAGTGGCAATTTTAAAAATGACTTCCAAATTCTTTGATACTCCTCCTAACAAGTGATCTATGGTCCATCCCCTGTGAATCTAAGATTTTTGCTGCTGGATCAATAGAAAATTCAAAGTGACACAGTGCAAGCTTCCTCTTCCTGCCTTTTGGCATATTCGCTCTTGGAACCTAGTTACGATTCCCTGATAGCTACACGGAGATGCCACATGCAGGTGTTCTGCCTGACAGTCTCAGCTACGGCCCTGGCCAAATAGCCAGCATCACCCCGCAAACATGCACGTACAGACACCTCCCGATGACACTCAGCTGTTGGGTCACACCTAGCCTTCCACTCTCTCCATCTGATAACCCTTTTTATTTTTTTTGAGAGAGAGGGAAATGGAACTCAAGCAGGGGAGAGGGGCAGAGGGAGAGAAAGAGAATCCCAAGAAGGTTCCATGCTCAGTACAAAGCCCATCATGGGGCTTGATCACACAACCGTGGGATCATGACCTGAGCCAAAATCGTAAGCTGGATGCTCAACCAACTGAGCCACCCAGGTGTCCTGATACCCCAGACATTGTAAAGCAGAGCAAGACATCGCTGGTGGCCCCTGTCCAAATTCCTGACCCACAGTGTCTAAGAGCATACTAACATGGTTGTTTATACTACTCTGCTTTGGAACGGCTAGTTATGGCAGCAACAGATAACTGGGACATCATCCACCAGGACCTACTTCTAACTCACACAGAGGCTCTGTATAGGTGAGCAGCAGTTGTGACATAAGCCCTTTCTAAATGTTGTGCCAGCCTGTGGTTACCAAACTGAATCCTCAGGTACACTCTACCATTACTCCCATTTCACAGAGCCAGCCAGCTCTCATTTTCTGAAACTCAAAGTGCTAATCTCTTCTCTTGGACTACAAGGCTCCTGGGTTTTATCTCTCCTGACCCGTCTTCTCCATTTCTCCAAACCGCACACCAGGTCTACCCACACTCTCACTTCTCCATGGGTCTTTATAAATGCTGATGCCTCTGTCTGAAATATCTTTCCTCCTCTCCCACCCTCCATCTGCACTGCTGTATTCTCATCTTCTAACATGGTTTTCCAATGCCAAAATTGTTGGTAATGCAGGAGTTTCTTTCATTCTGAACTGACCATAACACTGAAAGCTTTTTCCACCACATGCCATGCTCAATGGCTTCTCACGGAGCTCCCAGAGAGATACACCTTCCAGATATACCAAAAATACCTTTCCCCAGAAGTGAGGGAAGAAACATGGCTGCCAACCAGATCCCAGAATCACCACCTTAATATCTGTCACTATGCAGTGGACCCAGATGAAAAATCTGAAGACTCATTCCCACAAGGGAATGATGTAAACTGAAGAAGTCTTAAAGTCACTTCTACCCATTAGAGGCGTGACATGCATCACAGAGTCTTCAGGATGTTTACGTCTCTTACTGACTAGAAGCTGAGAGTAAGCAAAAGTGGAAAGTAGCCTAGAAATCACATTTAGCCTTCATTTCATCTGGCGCGAGGAAAGCTGTTATGAGGTAGTGTTGGACTAGCGGTAACATGATGACCCACAGCCTAAGCTGGCTGCAGCAAGCTTCTGAGATGCCTGAGCTCAAAATTAAAGCTCTAGAGATTTAACAAGAACAGTTTATGAGCTGCGATCAAGAGCCACTCATTTCTTCCTGATGATTTTCTGCAGTTTTACTTTTGGTTTCTTCTCCATATAATCCCCACCATGAACAATTAAAACAAAACAAAAAGTGGCTATACTTGAAAATGATAGCTTTGATTTAAAAACATGTCCACATCATGAAATAAATGCTGGTCTCAAATAAAATCTTCCACGTACTATGAAGTGAGACAGGCCTAATCTCTCAAATAACAAAGATCAGGCAAAAATGATAGAACCGTGAATGTCCAAGAGACTCACAGGAATAAAAGGAAAATTGACAGATGTCCTGGAGTTTCCAAAATACCTTTTAAAAATCTTAACACATTCTGTGACATAATATAAAATTTGTGGTATTCTGTGGGAAAATAAATGTTTATTTCCAATATAAGCTTCGAAATGTGTAAATATAAGCAGACAGTTCTTTTCTCCAATGCTGAAGGTGCTCATATGCTAACAAGCATTTCAATGAAAAGAAGATATGTATCTTTGAATTAAAGAAAGTTAAATCTGTGTATCTCACTCCTCCCTATCTGCCTTTTCCTTTTTTTCTTCTATAATCTCTATTTTTGGTCTGCCCTACTTCTCTTTTTTTTTTTTTAATGTTTATTTATTTAAAGAGAGAGAGAGAGAGAGAGCTCATGAGAGAGAGTGGGGTAGGGACAGGGAGGGAGGGAGAGAAAGAATCCCCAGCAGGCTGCAGGCTGCACACTGTCAGCAAACAGCCCCAAGTGGGGCTCGAACTCATGAACCATGAGATCATGACTTGAGCTGAAATCAAGAGTTGGATGCTTAACCCACTGAGCCACCCAGTCACCCCTGCCCTGTCTCTCTTTTTATTTTATTATTTTTTTGCCCTTTCATTTGCCTTCTCACTATAACTCTCTTTTCAATCAAATGATCTATTCCTTGTGGTCCTACTCCGTGCAGGTCACATTGCTGTGCTTTAGGACCACATGAATACAATGTGGGGTCCTTGTCAGACTGGAAAGTACAATCAAGGTGAAAGGTAAGAAAAGAACCCAGAGAGCTGCAATAAGGCAGTGCTGAACCGTAAATGCTGGAGTGTTTCAAGAGCTGGGCCTTGGAAATGAGCAGACTCTGGTACCCTGGGAGAGCATTCAACCAAGGGAGAGTGTGAGCCAAGATGTAGGGGGCGGAGAACACTACCATTTGTTGCAAAGTTCAACCGAGTTTAGTCTTTAGTGCAGGGCCTACATAGGAAAGTGATAAGAGACAGGGTTACGAAAGCAGATGGGATACAATTGGTAGGTGGCTTTGAATGCCAGACAAAGGGATTTAGACTCTACTGTCTACCATGGAAAGCTAATGGCGTTTTTCTGGTGGTATTTTAAAGAACTCTTCGAGAATACTCCCTTCCCTACCCTCTCATTCTGGCCAACTGTCCTCTTGTTATTTCTTACACTTATAGAATCTAATGTTGCACTCTTTGTTCTATTCTCTATCATAACAGGTGAGCTAAAGATTTCATGTGTGTCTTTTCAAGTCACATACATTGCTTGGATTTCCGTGAACGAGTAACCAAAAGTAAATAATACTCAGGTCTGGATGTTTATAAATACAAGATTTTTAACATTATCTTTCAGGTAAAAAGAAAAAAGATTGAGATAAATCCAAGTCCATTATAAAATCCGGGAAATAAGTCATTTGGGATATCCAACATATTCCATAAAGATCTCCAAGAATATAGCAAAATACTTGTGATTTAAATGGAGCCTGGCTGGCAACCCTTGATATGGCCTTTCCTGATTCCTTACTAAAATACATATACAGTCAAAGAAAAATATAAAACCATACCACCATAAAAAAATAAGAGTTATAGACAATTTACCACTAGACTCTAAGAAGTATTTCAAATAAACATATGGCTCACAAACATGGATTAGAAATGTATGCTTGCAGGGCCTCAGAGACCTTGGTCTGAAGGACTGCAAGCCTGAAGAGCCAGATGCAGTTTACTTCCCCACCTCTTCCAACTCACCAATCTCTATCCACCACTTTCCTCAGACTAATACTCCCAGAAAATAGTAAGGCAAGAACTAGACAGTGAATGTTGCATTACTTCCTTTTCTGTTGCTGCACCCTGGGAAGAACTCTTCTTTTCCCCAAGAATGCTCGGAAAAATCACGTGGAAAAAGGTGGGAAAATATCCAGGATCTCAGAGGAAGAGCACAGTCTTGAAAATTCTTTCCTTAGAGGAATCAGAAGGAATTCTAAGAATTAGTTTGGCAGCTTCAGTTGGATACTGTCCAAGAAGCTGTGCCCTCTAAGGACACCCAGACAAGAGGCCATCAAGGAGAGAAAGGGTCAAGAATAAAAGACAACAGGATGAGTTTTGAAAACAGTGTATTAAGTGCAAAAGAAGCTGGATGACCCAAGGAAGATTTGCAAGAAAACTAAAATTGCCATAATAAAATTTAAACACACATTGAACCTGGTGAAGAGTGGAATTCACACTCCAGAAAATCAAATCAGAAAGAGATGAGAACATGAGTACTGCCTTCTCTACCAATGACAGATAAGAAGGTTAGGCAAATAATAGCACATGATCAACATGCATCTGTGATAACAGATGCAGACAATTCAGGAGAGATCACAATGCAATCCTACAAGTAGTGGCTCTCATTGCATGAAGATCCTGCAAATGAATCAAGAGTTCAATCTGGCAACAAAGAAGTTGGGAAGGAAGTTAACTACAACCTTACCAGGAGTATTACAAAACTATAGGCATAACCTGAATTTGGAGAGGTCACTCCTCTGTAAAGAGTTGGATACAAAGTCTCATTTGGTCTGAGCTACAACAGAGAAATAAATGGTATCTCATGGTGAGTCATCTGAGAGACACTGCCAGGGTTGAAATCCTGGATTCATTGCTATGCAACCTTGGTCAAGTTGCTTTATTTCTTTTTGCCTAAAAAAATTAAAATTATAATTATAAAATGGGAATAATCATAGCTCTTTCCTCATGGGACCGCTGTGAGGACTGAAAGAGTTATGTCACACAAAATACTGAATCTGGTTCAGAGCAAATGCCCCGTAAGTCAGTTGCTGTTGTGTTACTGCTGTTATTCAAATCTGAATTATATACATGGCCTTAAAGATGAAGAGAAATACATTAAAATAATTAAAGAAGCCAAAGAAATGCAAACTTCAAACAGGCAGTTTTGGAATTAGTTGCAATCCTTGGGGGGGGGGGGGTGAGGGGACTGCAGGATCCCACCTACTCAAATCAAAAGGAAGAACTACATAATTTTCAGATCACAAAACTAGGGAACATTGAAATAAATCACAAGAGAAAATCTGGAAAGCCCTTATACACATGGAGGTTAAAGAACATCCTACTAAAGAATGATTGGGTTAACCAGGAAATTAAAAAAGAAACTTAAAAAAATACATGGAAGCAAGTGAAAGTGAAAACATGATAGTCCAACTCCTGTGGGATGCAGCAAAGGCAGTCCTAAGAGGAAAGTGCATTACATAATTTCAACCAGAAGCAGCCAACTTCATCTACAGGCAATGGATTGGGAGTCCCCTGTTGTCATAACAATAATACTATGTTGTCACACCAGGCCCTTATGCATCCTGGTCAAAAATCTCTGGCCAATAAGCATGCTCAGCATCCAGTTCTCCCTACATGGTAACTCCAACTTGTTTGGAATGGCAACCTTAATTTTAGATACTTCAATCTAGTGGGTATAGGTCTTTTCCCTCCAGGAAGGTTTGCACTAAATGTCGAAATGATAAAATAAATCAAACCTGCAGAATTAATACTTTTGTGGGAAATGTAGGGACAGGTTTCTAATCATGGGACAATATTTATGTGTGTGGTATATAAAAAGGTTTAATATTTAAGAGAATGTGGCATATCAGTGAATATGACAGATTAGTCTTGGGATTTCCATTTAAAAGGTGTAATTGAGTAATGGATTTTAGACTTTTACCTTTAAGTGGGAAGATTCAGAAAATTTAATCAAGTTTAAAAGTACTGGAATGGTTAGGAGAACATATGATTAGTTATTTAAGGTTAACTTATTAGATTTATTTGAGTTGTTAAGGTTTGGCTAGTAGGTCAAGCATCTGAAAAGCTTAAAAAGAGAACTGAATGTATCAAATGTATAAATGGATTTTAATACTTAAGGGGATTTTATTAACTAAGTTGTAAAGGGAACTGCTTGGGAGTTGAATGTGTTCAACTTAAATTGATCAAACATTATTCAAAGGCTCCCTTGGAAGCAATTGTTAAAATTTACTAGATTCATAAATCAAATAATACAGTGTGTAAGGTGAACTTAAAGATTTGAGAGAAGCCAGATTTATATAAAAAAAACTGTACCTTTAATAAAGTGAATATTAAATTAAAACCTTGAATAAAAACATAGCCCTTTTCTCTGCACAAAAGCAGTCTTCAGACATAAAAAAAAAAATTCACAACTGACATGGAGATTCCATCTAAGAATTTATAAGTGTATCTGAAAAGGAAACCCATATAAATGAAACAGAAGCAACAATACATGACTAAAAATTACTTTCCAAAGGTAGAAAAAATGACTTGAGTATATAGGCATACCTCATTTTATTGCACTTCAATTTATTGTGCTTTGCAGATTTTGTGTTTTTTATAAACTAAAGCCTGCATCAAGCAAATCTATCAGTGCCACTTTTCCAACAGCATTTGCTTACTTTGTGTCTATGTGTCACATTTAGGTAATTCTCAAAATATTTCAAACTTTTCATTATTACCATATTTGATATGGTGATCTATGATCATGTGATCTTTGATGTTACTATTGTAATTGTTTTGGGGTGCCACCAATCACACCTATATAAGACAGTAAATTTAATTGATAAATGTTATGTGTGTGTTCTGATTGTTCCACCACCTGGCTATTCCCCCATTCCCCTCCCTCTCCTAGGGTTTCCCTATTCCCTTAGACACAACAATACTGAAATTAGGCTAATTAATAACCCTTCAGAGTCTTCTAAGTGTCCAAGTGAAAGAAGAATCACACATTTCTGAGCTTAAAGCAACAGCTAGAAATGACTGAAGCTTAATCAGGAAGACAGGTCAAAAGCCAACATAGGCTGAAAGGTAGGCCTCTTGGTCCAGGTAGCCAAGTTGTGAATGCAAAGGAACAGCTCTTGAAGGACATTAAAAGAGCTACTCCAGTGAACACATAAATGATAAGAAAGTGAAACAGCCTTATTGCCAATACAGAGGAAGTTTTAGTTTTCTAAATAGAAGATCAAATTAGCCACAATATTCACTTAAGCCAAAGCCTAATCCAGAGCAAAGCCCTAACTCTCTTTAATTCTGTGAAGGCTGAGGAAGCTACAGAAGAAAAGTTTGGAGGGCACCTGGGTGGCTCAGTTGGTTAAGCTTCTGACTCTTGATTTCGGCTCAGGTCATGATCTTATGGTTCCCCACATTGGGCTCCGCACTAACAGCATGGAGCCTGCTTGGGATCCACTCTCTCTCCGCCCCTCTCTCTCTGCCCCCTTCCCTCTCACACTCTTTCTCACTCTCAAAATAAACAAATAAACTTAAAGAAGCAGCAGTGGCAGCAGCAAAGTCTGAAGCTAACAGAGATCGGTTCATGAAGTTTAAAAAAATAAGCTGTCTGCATAAAATAAAAGTACAAGATGAAGCAACAAGTGCTGATACAGAAGCTGCAGCTAGTTATCCAAAAGATGTAGCTAACATAATTAGTGAAGGTGGCTCCACTAACCAACAGATTTCAACATAGACAAAACAGCCTTCTGTCGGAAGAAGATGCCATCTAGGACTTTCATAGCTAGAGAGGAGAAGTCAATGCCTGGCTTCAAAGCTGCAAAGGATAGGCTGACTCTCTTGTTACAAGCCAATATAGCTGGTGACTTTAAGTTAAAGCCCGTGCTCTTTTACCATGCTGAAAATTCCAGGGTCCTTAAGAATTATGTTAAATCTATTCTGCTTGTGTTCTATCAATGCAACAACAAAGCCTGGACAACAGCACATCTGTTTACAACACAGCTTACCAAATATTTTAAACCCACTGTTGAGACCTACTGCTCAGAAAAGATTTCTTTCAAAATATTCCTGCTTACTGACAATGTACCTGATCACCCGAGAGTTCTGATGGAGATGGACAACAAGATGGATGTTTTCATGCTTGCTAACACAACATTCATTCTGCAGCCCATCAATCAAGGAGTAATTTCAACTTTCAAGTCTTACTCTTTAAGAGACACATTTTGTAAGGCAATAGCTGCTATCAATAGTGATTCCTCTGATGGATGTGGGCAAAATAAATTGAAAATCTGGAAAGGATTCACCATTGGAGATGCCATTAAAAGCATCTGTGATTCTGGGAAGAGATCAAAATTATCAGCATTAACAGGAGTTTGGAAGAAGTTGGTTCTAACCCTCATGGATGACCTCGAGGGATTCAAGACTTCAGTGGAGAAAGTAACTGCAAAAATGTGGTGGAAACAGCAAGAGAACTACAATTATAAGTGGAGCATGAAGATGTGATTGAATTGCTAAAATCTCATGGTAAAACTTTAATGGATGAAGAGTTGCTTATTATGAATGAGCAAAGTGGTTTCTTGAGATAGTATCTACTCCTGGTGGAGATGGTGTAAAGAGTATTGACAACTAAGGATTTAGAATATCATATAAACTTAGTTAAAGAAACAATGGCAGGGTTTGAGAGGACTGACTCCAATTTTGAAATACGTTCTACTGTGGGTAAAATGCTATCAAACAGCATCACATGCTACAGAGAAATAATTGATGAAAGGAGGAGTCAATCAATGCAACAAACTTAACTGTTGTCTAATTTTAAGAAATTGACCCAGCCACCCCAACTTTCTACAACCACCACGCTGATCAGTTAGTAACTATCAACACTGAGGCAAGATCCTCTACCAGCAAAAATATTATGACTCACTGAAAGTTCAGATGATGCTTAGCATTTTTAGCAATAAAATATTTTCTAACGAAGGTATGTGCTTTTTTTTAGACATAATGATATTAAATACTTAATAGACTACAGTGTAGTATAAACATAACTTTTATATGCACTGGGAAACCAAAAAATTCATTTGACTCACTTCATTGGGATATTCATTTTACTGCGGAGGTTTGGAACTGAACCCACAATATCTCTGAAATATGCCTATACAGACCAAGTGGGCTTACTACATTCTAGAAAAAAATGAAGAACTGATATTACATTTTAAAGTCTTTTTTTAATGTTTACTTATTTATTTTTTGAGAGAGAAAAAGAAAGAGAGAGCAAGTGGGGGAGAGGCAGAAAGAGGAGAGAGAGAGAATCCCAAGCAGGCTCCATGCTTAGCGCAGAGCCTGACGCAGGGCTTGATCTCACGACCGCAAGATCACTACCTGAGCTGATATCAAGAGTCAGATACTTAACTGACTGAGCCACCCAGGCTTCCTTGATATTATGTTTTAGAATAAAAAGTTTAATTACAATAATAAAGAAAAAAAAATCACATTACCCACCAGATAGAAAAAAAAAGAAAAAGGTGATCCACAAGGGCAAAATATTGGGCTGGCTTCAGACTTCTCCTCTTTATGGCAAAGGTCAGATGACTACAGATGAATAGCTACAGACTTTGAACAGAAAAAGTTACTACCTTAAATATTTTCTATTCCACTGACTTGTTATCCATGTCTGAAGCAAAGTTAAAAACATTCTCAGAAATGGAAGAAATCTAAAGCTACACTGAAGATACATTCCTATGAAGAAAGATGAATTAAAAATAGGAACCTAGAAATCAGGTAATCATGTATAAGAAGACTTTGGTGAGCATTCCAGAGTTAAAAAGTAAAGCTTAAATAATTGCAATTTCTTTTCAGGTCAAATGGCATTGAGCACGGTCATTTAATTTCTTCCTCCCTACTTCCCCAATGAAATCAGGGGACATCCTTTATCAGTAAGCCCTGGAAGGGAAGAATAGCATTCATAAGGCAAAACTTTAAAAACATTCTCATCTAATAAAGATAAAGATATTGAGAGAAGGTCCAGAATGTGTTCCATTCACACAGCCCCTACCTAAGAAAGAGCAGCAAACCCAGGATGTAAGTGAAGGAAGCCCCAGCTGAAGCTTATTGACATTCCTAAGCTGGAGGCCTGGGCTGGATTTAGGACAACCTTGAGCCAAATGCACTCCATTTCATCCCTCATGAGCATTAACACTGGAAAGAATGTGGCCCCAGGATCCATTTAACAACAAAAGCAGAAAGCTGACACAGTGTCAGAGATCTGGTGGGCTGGATACTGGTTGTAAGTATCAAGTCATAGCTTGATCCAGACATGGTGCATGTAGAAAACTGGTCTCTGTTTCTAGGTTTCACCAAACCTAGAGAACAAAGATCCTCTACTGGTATCTATCTATCTATCTATCTATCTATCTATCTATCTATCTATCTATTCAACAAATATTTATTACCAACCAACTAGGAAATTAAATAAATAGCCTGATCCTTGTGCTCCAAAGCTTAGTCTATAGGGAACATGAGACAAATAAATAGGTGATGGCAATGATATATAAATAGGTGAAAAACATGGAGCCAGCAGATAATCCACATAGGCATCCAGATAAGATTTCCACAATTGGGAAAGACTTACTAAAGGAAATTGTTTGCATGTGAAAAATTAGTTGCAATACATGAAAGATCTGGAGTCAGGGCAAGGGGGGAAGTATGTAAGAGAGCACTTCAAGCAGAGAAAGCAGCAAGGTTAAGCCAAGAACCAAGAGAACATGATGCAGTTAGGACTTGAAAAACAGGCAAGCAGGGCCCCAAGTCATAGGGAACCTTGTGACTCATGCTTAAAACTCTGAACTTCAACCCAAGAACAATCAAAGGTACTGAAGGATTTTTAAGCAGTGGAATATGATCCAATTTCCATTGTGAAAGATGATTTTGAAAAGACAAAATGAAGAGGGAAAAAAAAGAAAGAATGGAGGCCACAAGATTAATAACAGGGTGAGAAGGTGGTATAACAATTCAGGGGATTCAAGATCATGACTGACCTAGACAGCTGGCTGTAGACTTGAAAAGTACATCATATTTGAGAGATATCAAGGAAACTGAAACAACAGGACATGGGGATTAATTGTATATTAGTTATCTATTGCTGTATAACAAATTACCACCAATCTAGTACAAACACATTTTTTATCTCAGTTTCAATGGTTCAGGAATCCAGGCATGTCTTCTGCTTCACAGTCTCACACAAGGCTACAGTCAAAGTGTTGGCCAGGGCAAGAGTCCCATCTGAAGGTTCCAACTGGACAAGAGTCTGCTTTCAAGCTCATGCAGTTTTGACAGGATTTAGTTCCTAGCAGCAGTTGGACTGAGGGTCTTTGTTCCTTGCAATACAGAACATTCCTCTGCAACATAGCAGCTTGCTTCAGTAAAGCTGGCAAGGATAGACTGTGCTGGCATGAAAGAAGCCACAATATATTTTTACAACCTAATCATGGAAATGACATGCTATCTACTGGGTACAAGCAAGTTGCTAGGCAAGCTCATACTCAAGGGGAGGGAATTCTACAAGGACATGGATTACACAAGGACAGAATTCAAGGATAATTGGAACTATCTTTGAGTCTGACTGGCTGTGTGGATTGAGATGAATTAGAGGGTAGACAGTTGAATTACCGGGACTACTGAAGTAATGACCAGTTTTTGCTATTAAGTAATGAGATGAGTTTTGGATATTTTGAGTTTGGGGGACCTGTAGCACACCATGTTGAGTTGGGGAATACTTGCTGGGATATAGGGTTCTCATACTTGGTAGACCCATCTGGAGTAAGGGTAGGAATTGTTACTTCTCAACAGATTATCAAAAAGTTGACAGTTGATGACATGACCCAGAGAAGGTGGGTAAATAAAACTCTAAGGCATGGTGAGTGCAATACCATTAAACACAGTGGTAGAAAGTGTTTTAAGAAAGTACCTACTGAATGTGAATCTCCACACATGAGGTCTGGTCATCTGTATTTTTTTTAAAGCAACACAGGTGATTATGATGTGAAACCAGGCTTGAAAACCATTGAGATGTATTCATTAAAAAACAGACTAAACATATACAGTTGACCTTTGAACAAAACAGGTTTGGATTTCACTGGTCCACTTACATACAGATTTTTTTTTCATTAAATACAATACAGCACTATAAATGTATTTTCTTTTCCCCATGATTTTCTTAATAACATTTCCTTTTCTCTAGCTTACTTTATTGTAAGGATACAGGATATAATACATATGTACAAAATATGTGTCAAATGTTTATGTTATCAGTAAGGCTTCCAGTCAACAGTAAGGTATTAGTAGTTAAGTTTCTGAAGATTCAAAAGTTATATGTGGATTTTCAACTGTGTAGGGGGTCAGCAGCCCTAAGCCCTTCATTGTTCAAGAATCAACTGTACATACCTAAACTTTAATAGTGGTTATCTCCAGGAGGTAGGATTATAGGTAATCTTTATTTTCTCCTTTCTGCTTGCCTGTATTTTCTATCCTCAACATACTTCTTTTATAAAAAGGAAATCAAGTTTCTCTTTTTTAAAAACAATTCTACCACAAACAAATACGGTTTATCTAAGAAGTACAATAAAGGAAATTTTATTAATATAATACATCATACTGAAGGGGTTCAGAACAAGCTTTCCCAAAATGTGTTACTTTGGCACATAGATTACTTTGAGCTGAAGTCAATCAAGGCTCAAAGACTCAGAAAGAGATTTTACCTCCCTTCAACTTCTTAGAAGAATTTAGATAGAGGGCCTGGTCCAGAAAGAAAACCATTACCACAGATAACTACAAAGAATATATGCTAGATGTGGTCAACTGTAGGGAGTTTGGCAGGGCTCGGAGATCAAATTCCTCTCTGTGTCCCACTGTGTCTGTATTGCATGGCAAAAATTTGCTACCAAATATTTTCTCTTCTCATCTTTCTGTAAATTGCCTTCCTCCCCTTTGAAGCCTCAGATCCCTACCTGCTTCTCCAGCACATGATGACATACAAGCCTCAACTGCTTGACCATATGTGGGTCTCATATTCTTAGGTGGCTCCCATACATACATAACTAAATTTGTTTTTCTCTTGTTAATCTATGTCAATTTAATTAATAGGCTAGCCAAAAGAACCTAGAATGGTGGAGGAAATATTTTTCCTTCCCAAAAATATTAATAGAGCAAAAAGCATACAGGAAATTCATAACATACGCATTTTTCACCTGTGCAAAGATTTGTATTTTCATGATAACCCTTGAGGGTCATAATGCTATCATTGAAATAGGAACTGTTATATACTTTGGGTTGATATATAAATTAGTACACCCTTCCTAAAGAGTAACTTGGTGGTGAGTATCAAGACCCACAAAATTATTTATACTGTTAGATTTAACTTTACTTCCAGGAACTTATCCTAAGCAAATAATCAGATAAGGACAGAGATTTACATATACAATGAATTCATAGCCATATTATTGATGACAATGAAAAATTACAAACTGTCAGATAATTGGAAATAGTTAATGGTTCATATACATGCCACTCTAATGTCCTTTAACTTCATCCAGGTGAATACAAACATGTGTTTACTGTATTTATTATAATATGATAACACTATATACTATAATACTATATGCTACAATATTACATACTGTAATACTATGTAAGTGGTATATACTATCTCATGTTTACCATAAACTAGCCTATAAAGCTTCGCTGGCTTCATTATTACTAAGTCTAGACTTTTCCAGGAATCACTCTCCCAATTGTCCTCTCTTTGATTCTAGGATGGACGGAAGAGGAGAACTGGAAGGAAGATGGCCATGGAAATGAGCCCCCACAGCCCCTCTCCTCCTCACCTCACTCTCCTTATTTCCATCCAGAGTTTTCCTACAGCTATCCTCACCTCTGCCAGCCTCTTGAGAAAGGCCAACTTCTAGCATTCATCTCTGGCCAAGAAAACAGTTCCTTCTACTTCCCATAAAAAGCTATTTAAGGGTTTTCCCACAGAATAGTTCACAGGCCCCAGAGACACAATTCTTCCCTATACACCACAATATGCCAGCATGAGTGGCTTGGGTTAGGGACCATCAAGGTATTTATACCTGGAGCCATGCTCTCTCTGACATTCCAGCCACTGTATTCTGGATAATCTCCAGATGTCTTCCCTCTGGGTGATTTTACTTAAGTCCCTCCTGTGCCTCCCTCCAGTATGGCTTCCTTTAGGAATCCAATCCATTCCACAGCCCAACTTCATTGATGAGCCTCATTCTGCTTTCCTCCCAGAAACAACTCAAGGAAGTGGCTGGGAATCTTTTTCACTGTCTCTAATGGCCCATGACAATTAAGTTCCCTCTGCTCCTCTGTGTCTTCTGTCACTGATGGAGGTTGGCCTTCTCAGAGCATACAGAGAACGTAGATGAGCAATACTCCCTTTCTCCACAAGCCAGACATATCTTTCTACTGCCTTTTGAATCAGATTTTTAAAGATGAGTTTTTCTATTTTGTATTAAATACACCACATGCATATGTGTACATCTCTAAGTAACAAAAAAAAAATTTATCATAAGTAGCTTTTCTGGGATATAGAACAACCCAAACCTCTATTACATTCCCTTAAGAACAAATAACCAATAGAATATTTACTCATCCATTTAACAAATGGATGAATAATTTTTTGACTTACAATGTAGATATTGCAAGCACTACTAAAATGAATAAAAGATTGGTCCCTACTCACAAGTACAAAAGAAAAAGGTGAACAAAAATAACTGTGATATAATACAATATGAATTAAGTGTGATGAGACTAGTACAAATAGTGAAATCTGATAGTTTACTGAAAGAAAAAGAACTCCAGAAGAATGATCAAAAAAAATTCCTGGGGGTGGGCCAGCATTAAAATAAATGTAAACAGAATGTTTTCAAGAGTAGACTGAGGGGAGGCTGGGCTTTAATTTTTTTTTGTTTTTGTTTATTTTTTTTAAAGCAACCAAAAGGCTTATACGCTGTATTTTGTAAAAATTTAGTTCTGGGTTTTATTAGTTGGGACTCCTTTGGTTGCAAATTTTACAAATCCAACTTGAATATTTTGGTTTAGAGTAAAACAGAAATTTATTGGTTTTTTTTTTTTTTTTTTTGGAAGAATACTGGAGACACCTCAGGTGATCACAGAAAGGGTTAAGGACAAAGGTCTATTATGACTGGTCCAGTTTTTAATCAAGTAACATCCCTGGACCAATCAATAGAAGCTGAACCTGCAGACATGTTTTACAAAAATGGCAGCTTATAGACAGAAGGTTGAAATAAAGGAAACACCATTTACAAAAAGACAGATAAAACCATTAAGTCCTGCATGCTCAACTGTGTAAACTTTTAGTTCTCTTTTTTTTAATGTGTATTTATTTTTGAGAGAGAGACAGAGACAGAGACAGAGGGCGAGTGGGGGAAGGGCACAGAGAGGGGAGAAACAGAATCTGAAGCAGCCTCTGAGCTATCAGCACAGACCCCTATGAGAGGTTCGAACTTACAAATTGCAAGATCATGACCTGAGCTGAAGTCGGACACTTAATCAACTGAGCCACCCTGGCGCCCCAAGTTTTTTATCTTACAAGTAAGGCTCCTCTTTGAGAATTATTCAACATCACATACAGATAATGGCTGGTCTCCCTGTTTCTATTTCAGATTTACATATACTACAAAAATCAACATGTGCTGTAAGGAAGGAAAAGGAACACCTCTAGACATTGCTGAAAGTACAAAGAAATCCTAGGTATAAATTCCTCAAGATCACCAAAAATATAGGCTTTGATGTGGTCTATTTACTGCAACAACATTTAAAACAAATAGATACTCCCACCTCCTTTAATTTCTCTAGTTCTATAATCAGGTCATGAAAAATGCAAGTCAAGTTTCACACTGGCCTCTTCACTGGATGTCTGAACAAGTTAAACAAAATTTTATTTAACATCCATTTCACCCAGTTAAAGCTCAAGACAACTGCTCTGGCTCCTAGTGTTTTGCTGTTCCCAGATTAGGATCTCATATAACTAAGATGCTCAGTGAGAAAGACTGATTAGCCTGGGGTCTTCTAACCCTCAGAAAATGTTATGCCTATTGATATTCACTTTTCTAAAGTAAGGGGGACATTAAAAAGTATGCCTATTAGGGAACAGCAGGCTTTGCTCTGATGAATATCAGCAGCACATGGTATAGGAATATTCATGGTCATTACTAGCACTCCCTTGAGTTTTCCTGAGATAATTAAAGGGCTGGAGGCTCAGCACACAGCACCACAAACAACTCTCAGATTGTTCCCTCTGTCCTCCAAGTAGAGTTATCAGATTTAGCCAATGAAAGTACAGGACATCCAGTTAAAGCTGAATTTTAGATAAATGAGTAATTTTTTTTTCAGTAGAATTATATCCCATGCAATATTTGAGATATACTTCTACTAAAAATGTAATTGTTCTCTGAATTTCAAATTTAGGCTGGGAATTCTGTATTTCACCCCACAAGCCTATCCTTTGTCTCTTTGGTATTGCCTTTAGTCCTGTTCCCCAAAAGGTTTTAACACAAACAGCTTCTAAAAGTTAAATTTCCCGAAACTTTTTATCCAAATCCCAGAAGCTTTTTACTCCTACTATTCTGTGGTCACCAAACTGAATTCAGAAGCCCAAGGGATGAGAAAAAAGAGGCAAAGCAAAAACAAATAAATACATTTATTTTCTCTTTCAAATAATTCTTTTTCCCCCTGGGCCACTCAATCCCCAAAATAAAGTACTAACCAATGTTGTTAATACATTGCCCAGTGTTAGTATTGCCAACGATTCCTTGGGTTAGACCTATTTAACAGTACATTTTACAGTATGATGGAAGCCTTCCATAGAAGCATGCTATTGTTACTTCCTAAAATACTTGATGGAGCATGCTGGCAACACCAAGTACATCCTTACCAGGATGCATGAGGCCCAATGCAGAGAGATGCTCCTGCTATAGCAGCTCCCTGTCCATATATCACAGGCATGTGCACATCCTTACAATAGGCCTGCCACAGGGAAAGAAGGAGACCATACATCACCTCTCAACATCAAGAATTTATATTTAAACCTACCCTTGCAATGTCAGGTCTGGGAGGTCCTTGTATTAAACCCAAATCATAAAATACTTGAAGAAAGAACATGAAAACCATAACTCTTCCTTCAATTCAACATCTCTACTGTCACTTCTGTTTGAGAATTTTAACTAGTTTTTGTTGAAGGAAGGGTATATGTGGGAAGTAAGAGGGTTACAGTTAACCAAGAAAAATAATATAATTCTAAAATGGGCGGTAGGGACAAAAGCATCTCATCAGTGACCTTAGCAAACAGAGTTTAAAAATAAATCCCCAGGTCCCATTTGTTAGGTGGCCACAAATCTAATTATGGGGACCCCAAAAAAATGATTCTGAAGGCTTATAAATAAAAGGAATGAATGAGATATTTATTCTGCCCTTTCTGTACTTTATGGTGTATTTTATGTGTTTCAGGGTAATCAAATAGTCAATGAAGGAATTTCTTTTTTTGGAAATTTTCTTCTAATAAATGCAGAAGGAATGAGAGAACTAGAAAGTCACCTTTTCCAAGCACTTAAGTGAAATAACAGATCTAGACAACAATCATCAAGGGACAGAAACTTCATAATGGAGGAATGAGACTGATACACCTGTCCCCACTCACAGATCTTAGCATCACCTGAGTGGGACAACCAGAACTTATGGCTTCATGATATGAAGCAACAGGAAGCAAGAGCAGTACCCAGGAAAAAGTCTTGCCTAAAGACTGGACTTGAATCTAACTGAACCTCAGGATCATTATATCATCCTCTCTACATTTATGTGTATGTTCAATTTTATATTAATAAAAAGTGTTCAAAATTTTCTTGGAACCTTTGCTTTTGACCTCTGTTTTAAACCCTTCTAAGATGCCTTATTAGCTCCCTTCACCACCCTGAACACAGCTGAATCTTCCTTTGATGACAGAGGTTAGCATTTCATAATTATTACAATAAACTTCAAGTAGGAGTTTCCATAGCTACTGATTTAAATCATGTAAAGGAGACTGAACCAAATCTATACTGATCCCAGAATACTTTTTCAATTGTAAATGGCTTTCAAGATGTTTAATGTACTACATATTGCCACCATATATTTTCTTGACGTTGACCTTTTTCTAATAAAAAGTATAAAAATATTCAAAACCATAGTAAGTGTGGCTGGGAATTGGGACTATTAAACATTCTGGTTAACTGGATTGTGGTTATAGGAAGTTTACCTTCTACAAAAGAACTTATGGCAGAGATTTGGGAAGCTTGGTCATGACAACGTTCCATAAGATTGCTGCTTACCTACTCTTCCCATTAGGCATGCCTGACTTGTGGCTGAAATAGGATCAGCCGTCCTTACATAATAAAAGCAGGTGGGGTTACCTTCAGATTTCAAGAAGATAACAAGCACTTGAAAATGCCTGAGCTTCATTCACACACATGTAGAAGAAAAAGAGGGTTGGGTTCCAAAAGAAACACCTTGCTATTTCTTATGGAAAAAAACTGTTTAAAACCTTTAGCCACTGATGGTAGGGGATTGTGCTTCTGATATAATCTGAATTGCACTTTCTCCTCCATCTTCACCAACCTATTCTTATTCCACCCTGGTCCACAGTGTAGTAGCTGCAATTCTCATCAGTGTCCTTTTGTTAAATCTCTCAATGCACTTCAGAGTTCGCTTTATGCTTCTCATGATCAATCATTTTGCTGAGGATACTTTGCTTCCTGCCAATACCCTCTGTAACATGCTGGCTGCCTACATTCTGTGTAAACCCCTGGAATACATTGTTTGTCTCCCAGTTTATGAACGTGTTATGACTTATTTCCTGTCTAATCTCTGAGCTGGCGGTGGGCTGTTCTGTATTTTTTTGTGTGTGTCTGCCTGTGGCAAACGAAAGAGAAGGGTTTGCTTGTTGTTTGTTTCTATTTTTGTTTTTATTTTATATTTGTGGAAAGGACAACTTCCTGATTGGAGTTCCTGCTGAAAACTGACTTTTCTCTTCCTTAGTTTGTTTCTGATCCAATGCCATTAGTCTTGAACACACCTACCTCCCCTCTGGCTGCCACTGTGGACAGGTGTACATTTCGTAGCTTGTCATGCCCAATACTGAATAGACTCCAAGAGTTACCTTCCTGGGGTTGGGTTTGCTTTTTCAAATTCCACAAATTACTGAAACTTTGCTTATGGGTAGAAGTAGAGATCAAGGCTTCAAGAAAGAAGGAAATTCTACAAAACCCAGACCTGAGTTTAATAGAAAAGAATCCCTGTCTCTGTGATCCTTGCCCTTTCCTGATAAGACTGAAATGAAGAACTCTTGCCTCTTTCTTCCTTAAATGCTCCCTTTCTCTCCCCCACCCATCTGACCCCATTTCCCAGACACAATAAAATCCAAAGATTAAGACCACCAAGCATCTGCTACTCAAGAGGTACAATAAGTAGAAGACTCAAGCTAAAGTACTATGAAAAAAAAATGTCATCACCTAGAAAGGATATGGTAAATTCAGAGGGAAGATATCTAAAGTGCTAATGCGTACCTACAGAGACATGAGGGCAAAGAACAAGAGTTCAGGAGAATAACTGAAGACTTCACAAGAAAGAAAATAATTATGTTGCAGATAGAAGAGGACTAGAATCTACAATAAAAATGAAAAAGCCCGGGAACATGAAAATGGGTCCAAAACTAGGAACCATCAACAGCCAACTGAGTGTATTGAGAGAGAAAGGTGGGAACAGGGAAGCTGCACAAGTGAATGGAAAATCACCTGAATACAGACCTTCAACAAGTTACTTCTCCCTAATGAACCATGTCTCTGGTCAGGGAAAGAATGGACATTCAGAAGAAACTGGATAGACCGTTCTCTTCCAGATGACAAAGGAAAGCTAAAGATAGAAAAAGCTCAAGTTGATATCTAAGAGTAGAAGCAGGATGAACTAACCAGCATTTGTAATTGAAGGGGACAGAACCTACAGAAGAGTCTGTGGTCCAAAGAGGAGATAAATCTCTGCCATTACCAGCGTAGCAGGGATGGGATTTAATGTTCCAAACTTGAGTCAGGTGAACCAATTTAAGGCAGCTGTATCTGTGGGAAGACCCCAAGCCTTCTCACTCCAGGGATCTTCAATTTTTCACCCAAGTTTTGAGGGTGTGCTGAGCTACAGTGGGTGGTGCAGTAGAGGGAGGGAGGTACCAATGAGATAGAGAAAAACAGAGTAAGAACAAGGTGACCCAGATCAATTTTGAAGGGAAAAAAATCTCTCCCTGCCTTGCTAAAGAGAAAGAATCTAAAGTTATCCAGAAAGAATCTAAAGTTCTGTTTAAACCCAGACCTATAGCCAATATTTGTTTAGTAAATGGTCACTGATCACTTACTATATTCAAGACACCGGAAGTTAAGTTAGGAAATCAAAAGAAAATAACCAAGAAGGTGACATTGAAAAAAAATGGACTAAAAGTATAATTAATTTCCAAGCTGGAATACATGAACAATATTGGTCTCTGACTGTCATCTGATCTAAACACAGATTCTATTCATCCATACATCCCACCAAGTATCCAACAAACAAGCATGCTTAACATCTACTACATGCCAATATTTGTACCAGATGGGGCAAAAAGAAAGATGTCAGACATGATGCCTGACATGAATAGCTCTTCCCAGGAGGGACCGACCAAGGGAAAAAATTTTAAAAACCAACGTTACAGTGCCACATAAGCTCAAATTACACAGATGCCCAAGGGATGATATGAGAGGCCAGGATGATAACACTTTACCTCCAGATGGTAAAAGGGGAGGGAGGCATTCCAGTCAGGGGGAACAGCATGTACAAAGAGCAAGACAAGAGAAACAGCAAGACATAGTCATAAAGGAGTAAGTAGTTCCCTATGACTGGAGCCCTGGAAGCAGAGAAGAAATGAGCATATGAGATAAGAGGAGGGTTACTCAACCTCAGGACTGTGGACATTTTAGACTCTATGCTTCTTTGTTGTAGAGGCTGTCCTGTGCATTATAGTATATTTAGCAGCATCCCTGCTCTCTATCCATTAGCTACCAGACACACACACACACACACACACACACACACACACACACACACACACACAATCAAAAATGTATACAGACACTGTCAAATGTTCCCTGAGAGGCAAAATTGAGACTGGTTAAGAATTACTAGATTACAGAGGTAGAAATGGGTCAATTTATGAATGGCTTTGCACAGGGTTTGGTTATCCCCTCTAAACACTAAAAATCATGGAAGGAATTGACCTGATCATATAGGTCCTTGAGACCGATCACTTTCATATGGAGGATATGCCGAGAGACAAAGCTGGAGAAAGGAGCCCAGTTAGGAAGAGGCTACTGCAATAGTCCAGGCAAGGGAGGATACAAGCCTGAACTGAGGCAATGACATGGAGAACAGAGAAAGGAAGGCAGATGGTAAGAGAGAGAGGATAAAATGATGTCATGTTTCCCTGACTTCTTGGTCAAAATAATCACCAAAGAGCATACAAACTAAATCTTAAAATAATTATGACTGGTAAACAGATTTACAACGTAGTGATAGAAAAATGAATACTTCATGAGCTTTCCGGAGAAAACATTACTGCTTTTTCAAAAATCATTTCACATTAAAATTAATACATTCATTTACATTAGCAACAACACTATTAACTTCTGGGCTAGCAGAAAATAAGAGAAACTATGTGTAAACATATGTAGAGTTCACGTATGAAACAAAATCATGAAACCTGCTGGGTTGGTAGGCTGTGAAATCAAAAGAGACCTCAATCTTCTCTCTCTCATGGTTGTTTCATAATCTTAGCCACCCCAAGGACAAGGAAAAAACCTTCAAGCAAATAACGCTGCCTTTTTCAAGGAGATGCTCTTTCTAGTATATAACCAAGCACATTCTGTTTGTGAACTTACACAGCATCATTTGTCCAATGATCTCAAAGTGTCAAGGCATTTCAGAAGCCAATTAATTGTGTTTCCTCTGAGAGTAACTTTACATGAGAAAATTAAAATGCTTTTGTAGGGACGACTATCAGATTGTAACATACAGATATACCACTTACCATTGCCTCGATTCCTACTGAGATCTGCAAAAGCAACAGCAGAAAAAGGGTAGCTCGTGGCAACAGCACCATATTCCACATGCTGGGCTGTCCAATCAGACAGCACACCTGGTGGTTTTCCTAATGCCATTTCCAGCCTTCTCCCAGCACCAAACCTAAATCACACATCCACTGTCTTCTCCATATCAGCTCTGCATGACCAAAACAAAAAAACCTGCTTTCGTGGAGGCTGTCATACAAATTGAAATTAGAGCGAAATCAGAGAGAGTAGGTTAGCTAGTCTTGAATATCACTCTAGTAGAAGCACTGAATTGGCTAAATTAACATTTTTCTCCTTCAAAGTCTTTTTTGTTCCACTACCTTTTCTATTTCATTTTCAACACCCAGGTAACTGACTTATTAACCAATCTCTCTGGAGACTGCTGGTCCTTCCAACGAGACTGTTACAGAAAAAGCTTATTCTGCCCAAACTTACTATTACTGGAACACCTCAGGAGACATAACATTTATAAACTTCCTGTCACCCAATGTGCTCTTCAGAAGCCATTCATTTCAACTTAATTTGCAGGACTGAAAGTCTCAAGCTCACTTGCTGTATAAAAAGTGACTTTTTTTTAGCTATTACCCATTATCATTTTGCCTCCCGCCAATGGTACAAAGTTAAAGAGCACCACAGAGCTAAAAACCCTTCGTTTGTGGTTAAACAATGAGCTCCAAGACAGTTCTTACCTGGAAGGCAGCCTGTTCTCCCTTTCAAAATCTAATAATAATATCAATATAGCAAGCTATTACTTTCTTAGGATGCTGATACTGCTGCAGTACTACCTAAGGTTAATGAATACTTCATGGAAATCCTTGAAAAATGTAGTTTAAGGATTATTTTTCTGGCCACCTAATCTCCATCTATTTCTTCTAATATTTGTCTGGGTTTTTTTTTTAATTTATATGCAGACAACCACAATGCTTACTGCGAGAAAAGTCTCTAACTTAAATAAGTCTCTAACTTAAATAAGTCTCTTAAATAAGTCTCTAACTTAAATAAGAAGTTATGCACCACTTTATGATATGGTAATGGATACTAATCACATGACTCACATGTCCTTCTCCTAGTAGAGACAGCCAATTTGCAACTAAATACTATCAATATCATTAAGATTCTTAATGGTATGTAACCTAGATTCTGAAAAATAAATTAATACTCGAGATAACCTTGGCCCTGCTCATTTCTGCCTGTGGTCACTGCCACTCATCTGGAACCAAAAGTGACAAATAATCCAGTAGATACTTTTGGGGTAAGAACTCAAGACCATGAAGTCACCATCCACTGAACTATACAGATGAGTTAGGATCATATATTTGGGATGAGATACAGGATCCTTTTTGGCTGAGTTTGTACCACCGTACCAATCTTCTCAAGCTAAACAGAATCACATCATTTGAACACTGATGTTGTATTCACTCTATTGCTCCCCTGAAATTATTTTTGGCAAGATCACCAATAGCCACCTTTTTGCTAAATCCATCCCCTTGACATTTATACGTCTTCACCTCTATCTTTTCTCTCCTTCTAGCCTTTCTTATTGCACTACTTTTTGGAAGATTTCCCCAACTTTTCCTCCCAATTATTCTGTTGAATGCTTTATTTGAGCAATCATCTCTAATTTCTAAGTATTCTTCTTTGTTCTTTGTATTTTTCATTTTCATGGCCTCTTGCTCTCCTTTTATGAAGGCAATAGCTTCTTATACCTCACTGAGGACAGCAGAGTTGTCACAGTTGTTTTTAAATTCTTTTCAGTTCCCTGAATTCTCTCTTTCTTCAGGGGTCAGCTTTTTATGATTATCTTTCACTGTTTTCTTTTCCATGTTGTGAACTTCCTCAGATATAAAGCTGAACAGGAGCAGGATTTGCCAACTCACAGGCTTCCCCTTAGGGCAACAGGGTGAAGAGGTGAGAACCAGCTTTATTAATAGGCCATCAAAATGACAGAATGTGAAGGGCTTTCCTTCAGGGTGATAACACCCACACTAACTGCTCAAGTTCTCCCAAAATATTTGTTCAATTTCTTTAGAAGAGAATATTCTGGGTTTTTAGTGTGTTGCTGTTATTGTTTTTGCCTAGAGGAAAATGTTTGGTTGCTAGACTTTCTGAAGGAAAAAGGAGACTATGTGTTCTTATTTAAAAAGGCCATTAAATATAAGCCTTCAATTCTCTGCTTTCTGCAAACTCTCATTCCCATTCTCTCAGTTATCTGCTATCTCTGAATTTGAAGTCTAGAGCCTTTCTGGAATATTCTAGGCAGGCTAGCTCCTTTCTGGGCTGCAACCTCCTCTGCAGATATTATGGCTGAAGTTTTATCCACTCTGCTGCACCAATCTTTCATTTGCTTTCGAGCAGCGGAAGCACTATTGTTGTCATCTCTCCCTTGGTAAGGTGAGAACATCAGCATTGTCTCTCTCCTGACTACTTGTCAGTCTTTTTTAATCCAAGATGAAATGTGAAATTTGAAATCCACATAATTATTAAGTGTCTTGCATGTGTATTTTCTCAGTCCAGCCATCCCCAGACATATCTTTAATATTTTTTCATAAATCATACAGGTGTTATATGTTTCTGAATCTTTGTACATTTGAGAATGCTTTTGTTGCTTTCACACATTAATAAAAATTTGGATGAGTGAACACTTTGGTCAAACTTTTTCTTCCTCATAATTCTATTATTACCTAATGCTTCATGTTATAGAGGTTACTCTATCATCTTATGTTTAATATCGTAGAATTAAAATCTGATTTTTGTTTCTGTTAGAAAACTTTGGGGAATTCAGGGTTTTGCATCAAAGTTTTTGTCTATAAGTTCAAACATTTTTGTGAGGGCATGTCAGATGGCAAGTCTTACTCTGCTTCTTTTCTCTGGGAATTATTGAGTGCTATCAAATGCTGACTCAATCTTTATTTGGGAAAGTTTTCTTCTTTATATCTTTTATTATTACTTTGATACATTGATACTCTTGATACTCATGGTTTCATTATCTATTCTCTGCTTTCCATATTGATCAATTTTGCTATTATGTTCATCTCTTTGATGATTTCCTCTGTGTTCTAAAGGAGACTCTCAACTCTCTCTTCATGATAACTGATGCAATTTTTTGCAGTCTCAGTTATGTTCCTTCTTCCTTCCAAAAAAGATTTCAAAAATGTTCTTTTGTTTCCTTTAACAGGTCAGTTTTCAAAGTATACTCTCCATTTGTATCTTCAAGGCAATGGTCCTTTTTTCTCAAGTTGCAGAAACTTTCCAAAGGCCCCATGTTGGTTTTACTTGTTTGTTTGCTCATCCTTTATTGAAGAAAGTCTTATCCAGTTTCTTTCTTCTTATGGGCAAGTTACAAATATTACTCTTAATACTCTCATCTCTTCTCACCCCCAATAAACACATCCTGCATTCCCCATCACCTGGATGCCAAGAGAATTTCCCTCTCAGATCTTAATATGGGGCGGAGGGGAAGGTGTTTACACACACACACACACACACACACACACACACACACACACACACATCCTTGTGGTATACTGTACTTCATTTTTCAAGATTACCATGAAAATATCTACCCTCCAACATGCTCTTCTGAAATGTAACTTTACCACCACCCTCATTAAGAGGAGGAGTCTAATACCCCTCTGTTGAATAAGACTGGCCTCAGTGATTTATTTATGCCAACAAAAACAACAAAGTGACCACTTCATGATTTCTGAAACTAAACTGTGTCACAAGAGCCCAATGGAGCTTCCATCTGCTTAATCTTAAGACTCTCCCACTTGGAAACCAGCTGCTGTGCTGTGAGAAGTCTAAGAAACATGGAGAGGCCATATACAGGTGCCATTTTCAGTTGACATTTCAGTTGAGCCCAACCTTTAAGTCATCCCAGACCAGGTGTTAAACACGTGAGTGAAGAAGCCATGAGATGATTCAGCTCCCAGACATTTGGAGGCCTCATTCATTGTGGAGAAGAGATTAACCATCCAAATTACTAATTCACAGAATCCATGAGTATAATCCGATGGTCGTTGCTTTAAGCCATGAAGTGTCGGGGCAGTTTGTTACACGGCTATTTCCTTACATGACTCAGCTATTTATACAGTATAATTTTGACAGGGTGAGAAAGAATCAACTCTCAGTCCTGCTGTTTGGTGTACTCTTACTAGAATAATTTATTTATGGATATATTTTACTAGAGTCTGAGAAAGAGTTTAAGGAAGGCTAAAATTCCTCCCTCTTATTTCCACCTTTTCTATGGCTGACTTCACATCCTAGGATATAATGTTTCCCTGTCTGTCAGCTTCAACAGTCAGCCTTTTGCATGATTGAAAAGGCAGAAAGGTCATTCTGCCTCAAAAAGGAATTCCCACATGTGGCACTGAGGAGTATTCACATGGCTTTATCACTGGTATGGGCCTCATGGGGTAGCAGCGGCATCAGTGGAGGACTCTCCCTTTTTCCTCTCTGGACTCACTAAACTGTTTAGAGGTTAAACATGCAAAATGAAAAAAAAATCCAGAATGCATGCACCATAATAGTTGTTTCATTCCCATCCCAGCTTCACTGTTATTGAAAACATCAACTGACAAGCCATGAGGATTCAAGATGGGTGAAAAGTTTTAAGGCAAGACATCCCTAATTAGTAAGGAAATCATTTCCATTGTCTAAAATTTTTAAGGCACCTGACTGAATAAAGTGTTTCCCCCCTTAAGAACATAAATTTTGTCATATGAGATCACATGCATAGTAAACATAGCTTAGCACTCTATCTCAAACATAAATATAAATGTAAAATATAAAATGCCAAAGAGGTACCACAGGACAGTATAATTCACTCTTGAAAAACCACTGTGCCTCTATGACTCATAAGTACATTACACCTTCTGTGAACCTTTATTATTTTTAACCCAGACCATATCTTAGGAGTGACTTGTTTCAAAAGTTTATGACACACTGTGTAAAGTAATGTTTTTTTCTATTTGTCCTAAATTCCTCCTCTTTCAGGCTTCAAAGAGTCTTCCTGACCATCCTTGTACTTTGGAATTTGATGAACACAACATATTGATACCCTTCGTGGCTTTGTCCACTTTGATCATCTCCCCATGCAGCCTTCATCTCTGTGGGCTGAAAAGTCTTAATCTTCTTAGTTTGACCTCATGTTTCAGCCCACATATTCCCTTAATTCTTTCATCTACCCTTTACTGGACCTTCTAAGAATCATATTTCTTTGTTAAGGGGTACTAACCACAGAACTATTTCAAGAGCAGGTGTTCCCAGCCTTATCTTTAACTCTCTCCAGAGGGCTATTCAATCAGGCATGCTTATACGTTTTCAGGGGGGTGGGAGCAAACAGGAAGGGAAAAATATTTCAAAGTGAATGTCAGAGCACAGTTTGGAAATATTTTGTCGCCTGAACGATGCAAGGGAAAACTACTCCCTGGGTTCCTTTAGTATCTATTCAAACTTGAATGGCATGATTTCCAAAGCATGTGGGAGCTACAGCGGTAGGCACTGTAGAAAAACAAAGAGCCTATTTTTATACACAATTTTCAGAAAGGGGGGGGAAACACAAAAACCAGAAAAACAACCCTAAATTTTGCACATGGGGAAAAAATAAAAATTGTATGGCAGCTTCATTTTGATATTTTGGTTCTAAGAAGCTGTTGTTTTTGTAGAAATGCAGAAAAAAATAAACAAATGGAACAGAAGGTGTTATACACAGGAGGAATATAAACACAGGCTCATGGTATGTTAGTGCTGAGAAGAGAACTCCAAAGTTCCAACACAACAGGGTTTTCCAAAAACCAGGCGATGGCCAGAGATGGGCTGCCCCTGTGAGATGGACCTGGAGGGCTTGTTACAAAAGTCCCTGAAGACCCTGCTCCTGGACATACTGATTCAATAAACCAAGGGCAAGGGCTGGAGAGTCAGCTTTTGTTTTTAACTCATCAGAATAATTTGATATATATATAGATAGGTCTGTGAAATACAGTCTAGACCAGTGGTTTCCAAATTCTTAATTGTTTGGGTTTTCATTGGTTTTCATTTTAGCAGCAGAACACTCTTCTGAAATGAAGTCATACATGGAGCCTAAACATACAACATCCATTAGAGTGGCTCCCCTAACTGAACTAGGGGTTTGGAAAGTCTGAGAACTCCTTTTCAGCTGCACGTCCTCCTTCTCTAAGTGACTCAACAGTACCCCCAGGGATTTCTAAAGCTGACACAGACACAGTGTGAAGACAATTGCTCTTGTCTCACCCCTAAATTATATGGATGAGGAGGCTGGAGCTCAGAGGGCTGGTATCTTCCAAGTTCACACAGTACTTTAGAAGTCAGGTCAATTAGAATCCAAAACAAAACCCAAGGCTGTGGGCACAGCCCCTCTCCAGGTGTCCACCAGCAGCCACTGAGAGCACCGGGATGGGCACAAGGTCTACAGTCAGCTCCCTCACCAGCACCAGATGAGGGTGCACTTGCCTTCAGGGTGGTTCCAGGCTGTTCTCCCTCCCAGAAGTTGGGACTGGTCCCTCACCTCATGGCTGCCCTTCAGGGAGTCTAAGGGCCCTGCATACACTCATCTTAAAAAAAGCTACCCCAGTGATGATTCTAGGGGTTTCCTGTGGCCTCTTATAGATGAAGGTCCTGCTAAACCAGAAAAAAAGCAAAGCCCACACCTTTAATTCCTCCTACATGGTCCCTTCTGTTAGTTATCCCCCTCCCTTTGGTCAACTACTATCTGTTCTCTCTCTTTTTTTTAAACAGAGTATTTGTATAGCGAATATGTATAATGTGTATGTAAGTTATGAATGAAGCACAATAAAACACATTCTCCCCACATTTCCACCCAACTTAAAAAAAAAAAAAAAAGAAAATCTCCAAAAATAGTTTCTTTGTGCTCTCCTCCCCAAAGCCATTCTCCGGTTCCTACCTCTCCACAGCTGCAACTACAATCCTGAACTTTGGTTCTTTACCCTCTTTTTGCATTTACATAGAGATTTACCACAAACAGCTACATAACTAAACATTCTATTATTTGGTTTTGCTTGATTTTAAACTTTAAAATGTGGCATCAAACTGTGGTGATTCTTTTGTCTCAGCTTTTACCTCATACTCCAAGCTACCTTCACTCCTCTCCTGGATTGCTACAATAATTTTGGGACTCCCTTATTCTTCATTCAGATTCAAAGTCATTCTTTATAATGACCATGAAAGGTCTATACAATATGGCCCTTTGTTACCTCTCTAAGGTCACCTCCTCCTATGCTCCTTTTTGCTTATTCTGCTTATACTTCAGTGGCTTCCTTGCTCCTGATCAAACATACCAGACACCCTCCTGCCACAGGGTGTTTGCATTGGCTGTTCCCTCTACTTATAATGCTCTTCTCTTTGATAACCGTATGGCTTACTCCTTCAAATCTTTATTCCAATACCACCTTCTCAATAAGGCCCACCTTGACACCATCATCCCTTCCCTCCCAGGAACTCCTAATCCCCCTTACCCTGATGTGTCTTCTTTTCTATAACACTTATTTTCTAACACAGCATACAATTTATTTATATGTTTATTATCTTCTTTTCCTACTAAAATGTAAAATCAACAGAGTTAGACTTTATCTTTTTTGTTCACTGATATATTTCTAATACCCAGGATTAGTGCCTGACACATAGAAAGCACTTGAAAAATATATGAAGATTACTGAATGAATGTCTCATTTTTCTAGTACTTTCTTTAGGAAAAAAAGTAAATCTGAAATAACCTTGCTTTACTTTTTGTATCTGTCTATCCCTATCCTTGTTACTGTTCTCACGCATGTCTATCTAGTTTGTCCAAGAATATCTTTTTTTAATATAAGGAATCTTTCTCTCAAGTTAATCAATCTGTCTTTCTTGGTTTTCATTCCTCCACTGCTCCTATTCTGCTAGCAAGGCTGAAGCAGGTTTTCCAGACCACCCTAGGTCCTACCTGAATTCCTAGGCAAACACGATTCCTAAGGATAATGTCCAAGATACAGGCCTTTTGCATTGCCTTCCTAGATTTTCAATCTACAAGAATTTCATTGACTGACTTCTCTACTGTAATCCAAAAATACAGTATATGCTCTTTATATTAAGGGTCCTTTCTTTTTCTTTCCTGTTTTATCTTTCTCTCTCGCTCTCGCTCTCTCTCTCTCTCATAAAATCTAATACCCCTTCATGGCTGAAGCCACCACTGGAGCCTTGAAAGTCTAAGTCCATACCCAGAGCTTATATAGTTAACCACCCAGAGCCAAAGTGAGACCATATAATGGTCATTATCCTAAGGAGCCTAGGGTCAAGTAAACAAAATCAAGCTAACCATGAGGTTAGCTCCCCTCTTGGCTGGAAGATCAACATTAGAAGGGCCATTATTCAGTGAAGTCCGTCTCAGCCACCTGATACTCATCACTGAAAGCCAGTGCTCACAGGGGCACAGGGAACTCAGCCATCTTCCAGCAGTTTGAAGTCACCACTGAAGATCTGGCCAAAGAAACAGAGTAGATTTCCCACCAGGAAGGGGAAAACACCAAGCCAGGTGTGCCCAGGCCCTCTCCCGAACTCTCCACTAGGTGAGCCTCCTCTCTTTCCATGGGAAAAGGGGAATGAGAGAGCAACAGAGGCTAGACAGGATGTCTAAAGAGGGTCCCTCCACATGGAGGAAATTTCAGGAATGGCCAATCAGCGTTTTCATTCATACCACATAAGAGTAAAGGGATAAACAGAATTGGTTCATCTGGGTCCACATACCTGCCTGCTGAATGCCACTGTGCCCTGCTATGTTTTCCCTTCCATTCCTCACCTAAATAATTATGTCTTAACACAGTCTTTTTTTTAAATGTTTTATTATTTTACTTTGGAGAGAGCGTGAGCCAGGGAGGGGCAGACAGAGAGGGGGACAGAGGATCTGAAGCAAAGTGGGCTCTGCACTGACAGCCAAGACCCCCAATGCTGGGCTGGAACTCACAAACCATGAGGTCGTGATCCGAGCCGAAGTCGGATACTCAACCGACTGAGCCACCCAGGTGCCCCTCTTAATGTAGTTTTGATACACCAAATCATTAATGACATCAGGCCAGGGAACTTGTCCATTTGAGTCACCACAACTCCGGAGCCTAACACAGTGCCTGGCACATAAAGGCCATTTCATTAATATTTGTTACATTAACAGTTCAGATCAAACACATTTCATTCTGACAAGAAGAAAACAACTTTTACCTGACATACCCAGATTAAGACTGAGTACACAGTTTGATTGTTATTTTATTATTTAGAGACTTAAATTAGCCCAATATTTGTTGTGGGACCCCCTTCACTTTGTATCTGGAGACGGAAGCACAGGCTGTGAAACGGCAGGTGTTACAGTTAATAAAAGAAACCACTGAACGCAATGAGGCATCTGAGTGTTTTCTCACTGATAATTGTATTGTTTCAGAATATTCCTAACTAACAATCTAAGATTCATTCGTGCAAGGAAAAACTATATTTACAATTATCCCAAATATACCTCCCACAGTGTTCCTACCATTTCTCCAAAATAAAAGCTCCGTTCCTTTTTCCCGTGAAGCATGTGTTCTTTTGAACCATAAAAATGAATTCTGTCACTGTTTGGCACCTGACCAACAGTTTTAAGTTTCTGAGTTATGCTGTAGGGTAAAGTGTATACTTTCATATCAAATTCAAAAGAATGCTTCAGGGGCGCCTGGGTAGCTCAGTCGGTTAAGTGCCTGACTTCAGCTCAGGTCATGATCTCACGGTTTGTGGGTTCGAGCCCTACATCAGGCTCTGTGCTGACAGCTCAGAGCCTAGAGCCTGTTTCAGATGCTGTGTCTCCCTCTCTGCCCCTCCCCTGCTCATGCTCTCTGTCTCTCTTTCTCAAAAATAAACAAACATTTAAAAAATTTAAAAAATTAAAAATAAAAGAATGCTTCCGGAGCGCCTGGATGGCTCAGTTGGTTGAGCATGTGATGTCGGCTCAGGTCATGATCTTACAGTTGGTGAGTTAGAGCTCTGTGTGGGCTTGCTGCTGACAGTGCAGAGCCTGCTCCAGATCCTTTGTCCCTCTCTCTCTGACCCTTCCCTACTTGTGCTCTCTCAAAAATAGACAAACATTTACAATCAATCAATCAATCAATCAATCATAAGAGACTGTTTCAAAAGGAGCTTATAGGACAAACTATACATAGCCACGCAATGAGATAAAGCTGCTGGAGAGGCATTTAACTTACATGGAATAAAACACATTTCAGAAAATACAACTCAAACTTTGATGAAAATGTCAATTAAATATAGGGATTCTTCACTTACCATCCCAACCTGTGTGAATTTTTCAGATAGCTGAATTGATTATTTTTTTTTAATTTGCTTTAGAGAAAGAGTTCTAAAAGCTTTATATATATCCTTACCTGCTGGCTGAGTGTGTGTGAGTGTGTGTGTGTGTGTGTGTGTGTGTGTATGTGTGTGTGTGAATCCTCAAATGTTATCTCTGCTGAGATCTCCTCATGGCCTCTTTAATAAGTTCTTACAAACTGGAGGACTGGGAGGGGAATATTATTTGACCTAGCACTGCCCTTCTGGCTACAATTCTCAGTTTTAATTCATACCTAAGTTTCCTCAAAGTGTGGTTCACACTCACCTTCACCACATCCTTGCTTCCTTTTCCTTCCTTGACTTGCTAAAGACTGACTCTCTTTCCACCAGCCTATGGACATGAACTGGCAAGTCTTGTTCCTGAACTCTCTGAATTTCATCATGAGCCCTTCTAGAAACTCCTTTCCCAGCTCCTTGGCAATCGCCCCCTCTGTTGTCTTTCTATTGATCTGATCACTTCTTCCCAGTGATCCTCACCAAAGCCGCTGGTTCTTAAGCCTTAGGCAATTCCACGCCCTCCCTAACCATCTCCATTCTAATGCTTCCCAAACCCAGCTTTGGCCCAATCTTGATGCCTCCACTGGGGACAGCCACTTCAAGCTAACAGAACCCAGGCTGAACTCACTGTCATCCCCATCTGTTCTATCTCCTTGTCTCCTCTATCCAAAGCCAGAAGCCTGACTTCCCTATCTGCAGTATCACATCCAAGATTTCTAGATATGTCTCAGCCCTGTTGTCTCTTCTGTATCCCTGCTGCCAATATCTTAATCCTGGCTCCTATAATTCCTCCTCAGAATTGCTGCCACAGCCTTTTAACTGATGCCTTTTTTTCTCACCTCAACAACTTTATTCTCCTGCCACCAGCAAAGTTATTAAAGATCTAAATCGGATTATGTCACCTCCGCTTAAAAGTCCTTCTCTGGCTCCCCAGTATGTATAGAGTAAGGCCAAGGTCATTGAAGGGCATTTAAGGTCTATCTTGATCTGATCCCTGCTCATTTTTTCACTATTACTAGCCACCTATCCCCACCTCAAAATCCATCTTTCAGCAATTTATAGCTGCCTATAGTTCCCTAAGCACACATAACCTCTAAGAATTTGCTTCATGATACGCTTGAGAAACATCACATTTCTTTATTTTTCTAGACAAAATTAAAACTGTCTCAGCCTTTCTTCACTAGCAGATGAGAAAGCCAGTCCCCGGGACTGGAGTCCTGCCCCTTAGTCCCCTCCTTCAAGGGAGTTCCGTAAGGATCCCAGGGCTCCCACAGGAAGAGGCTCTGTCTCAGGTCCACAAGTTGCCTTTACTATGATTGCTCCTTCTGCTACCTACCCCCTCTGTCAAGGCCAACCACAGGCCATGAACACTGCTCATCCCAAAAGGTAATAATAATAAGGGCACCAACTTATATAGTACTTACCATATGCTTACTATGCGCCACTCTTCCAAGCAATTTGCATATATCCACTTACATATTCCTCACACCAAACTTACAAGGTAGGCGCCAGCCCCATTTTGCAGGTGGGGAAGTCAAGCCCCAAAGATCAAGTAACCTGCCCAGGGTTAGTGGTGGGGCTGGGATTTGACTCATCAGCCTGACTCTTGCTCTTAACTACCGCATTCCAAACTTCTCACAGTGTAGCTCTCTGAAGCCTCTAGGACTGGTCACAGAGAAACATCATCATTGTTCCCAAGGACTCACCTACCAGCCCCATACAAGCATCCATGTACCCCTTTCCCACCATGTGATACCTTCATATCCTCTACTTAAGGAAATACCCACATTTCTATCTCCTCCTCAAATTGAGTGTAGCTACCTCACCCCACTCCCTCTTTGGATCACTTCCTTTTTCAATTCGAAGCATGAAGGTGGCTCTCCTACCCCTAAGAAAAAACTCCAAATGAACTTCTTGATGGCCCTAAATTCCTTCAGTGGCCCCAGACATCTGGCTCTCTGTCTGCCTCCTATGCTCCCCTTACCTTTGCAGACCCTTCCTCTAGCCCCCTGCTGTTTCTTAACATACAAAGCAAGTTAGTATTTTAAGGTCTTTATACTTGGCTGTTCCCTATGCCTGGAACTCGACCCTCAAGACAGACCTTAAATCACAATGGTAGCCAGGCTCCTCTTAGGGCTTGTTTGAACACTTCCAATCTACCACATTACCAAGAATAAAAGAGAATGAACAACTTAATAGCTTACGGTACCCCCACAAATCTTGCTGTCCCCTCTACCTGAAGTGTCTCCACCCACCTAGGAAGGAAATCCTGTGATGCTCTTATTCCTTTTCCAAACTACACCTCCTCCAAGGAGCCCCTCCCTGCCTGCCATCCCTTTTCTTTTTTGGGTCTGCATCTGTGCCTTGCACAAATATCTATCGTTGTGCTTACCACAACACATTGCAATGTTTTTAATATTTTTCATAGTAGTCTCTTGTATATGATTGGACTCCTTAGAGATAAGAATTGGATCTTACATAATTATGTATCCCAGTCCCTAGCAAGATGCCTAGAAAACTAAAATACCCCAAGTTGTTTGAAAACTGAAGTAAAACTGACCCAGAGTCAACAGTGTACCCATCATTATTTTACCACTTGTCCACCTTCACTGCTACCCCCTGGCTCCACGCCACTGTCCTTTCTCTCCTGGATTAGTGCAATGACCTCTCTGTTGGCCACAGCACTTCTATATAATATCCAGGATAATCTCTTAAAATAAAAAACACATAATATCACTCAGAACCTTCCAGTGGCTTCCCACTGCAATCAAAAAGTCCTACAAAGGCCTACAAGATGCTATATGATCTGCACCCTTTCTCCCTACTGACCTGATCTCTCCTACTGTGCCACTCATCTCTCCAGATTCACTGGCCTTCTGTTGTTTCTCAAACACACCAGGAATAATCTCACCTCAAGGCCTTTGTGCTTCTGGTGCCCTCTGCCCAGAATATTCTCCCCATATCATCCTCATAGCTTACTCCCTCACTTCTTTGAAGTCTTTATGCAAAAACCACCTTCTCCCAGAGGCCTACCCCGATCATTCTATTGCATGCCTTGCTTTATTTTCCTTCATGGCATTTTGCACATTCTGCATAATACAATATAACATGTACATAATACAGTGTGTAATTTGTTCATTTATCTTATTTATTGCATATCTCCTCCACCTAGAATGTAAACTCAACGAAGACCTGACACATTTTAGGCACGCAATACATCTGTGCTGTATGACCAACTCTTAGACCAAGGAACCCAAATCCAGTCTCATCTCTGCCTCTAACTGGACAAGGCATTCAACTGTCCTCAAGCTGCTTCAGCTCTGAAATAAGGCAGGACTGCAAGATCCCAGAAGGGGATTGACAGTGGAATAAGAAAAGAAAATCTTTAAGATTTTTCCAACTTACTTTTTTGTCCTCCTCACTCTTTAAGGGGAGAGTGGCAATCCAGATCATAATCTCAAAACATGTTTGGTCTAGAACAATTGCATAAAACTTTGTGTAGGTGTGATAGAGAAAATGTGAACCACATGTTTTCACAACCTTCCTTCTAAGGAGAAGGAGAATACTTTGTAAGTTGATCCAGTAATGGAGGAAGAAAAACTGAGAGAAGCAGGAAAGAATTAATACATTTATACTAGAAAGAAAGGATCTGGAACTGCTCTTGGAAAAAGAGAACTGATGGAGAGATATCAGGAAGTAGCCCGGTGTAAGAGGAGGTAAAGATGGGCATTTAATTAATTAATTTATTTATTTTTGAGAGAGAGAGAAAGGTGGGGGAGCAGAGGGAAAGGAGAGAGAGAGAATCCCAAGCAGGCTCCACACCAAGCATGGAACCCGATGTGGGGCTCAATCCTACGAACCATGAGATCATGCATGACCTGAGTCAAAATTAAGAGTCTGATACTTAACCGAATGAGCCATCCAAGTGCCCTGTTTATGTTTTTATGGGCATTTTAAAATAAAATTTGGTATAAAGAGAAGGATATAACAAGTCTTTGAAATTCAGAAAAAGCCTTGTGCTTCAATGGAAAATTCTTCATTGTCTACAGCATACCCATCTGGATTATCTGATTCTAGCCTCTCGCTGTTATTAAGCTATTTTACAACTCTGTAAACTGTAGATAACTGACAGCAAATCAAAACAGTTCTTGTACACAGATGTGTAAATTCTCTCTGATAGAAGTTCAATCGACTTCCCTCTCCTATTGTGGAAAAATTCAGACTCACTATCCATTTCTATATTTTCGATCTATGAATCTATCTGTTCCTTGCATTCTATTTTGAACTGGTTGTTAACATCTTATAAGTTCCCTTATTAATGAGTTATATAAAATCTTTAACAAATATTCATTGTATACCTATTTGAGAGTCATCATTTTATCCTTTTAAAACATATATCCTTTGATTAAGTGTGTGAAGACAATTTTAAAGATGTTTTATATTATATTAAGCAATATGATCAAGAGAATATAGTGAAAATTTAGTTTCTGTTTATATTTTTATATGCCCCTGGGTTGAGAATGACCTCAAGTGGCCAAATTATATCTAGATAAGTGGAGATGATACAGGGTTCCAGAGTTTTAGGAAACTGACACTCCTAAACTGATTTCACTGCCTTCAGATTTTTCTCTTTCAATACAGACTACTTCATTATGCTAAAATAATCTTCTAGAAGACAACTTCGATCATGTCGGTCCTCTGGTAAAAAACCAATGGTTCTCTATTGCCTACTGGGTGAAGCTCAGAGATCTTCACCTGACATTCTAGGCCCAAACTGTAATGAGTCTTAAGTACATTCCACCTCTCCCTGCCTCAACTCCCCAAGCAACAGGAATCTCCTACACCAGCCGAATACTCACTCAAAATGTATGAGTTTTTACCCTAGGATCATAGATAGGACAGGTGCTCCTCACTCACGGAAATGTCACTCATTCATCCCTCAAGGCTCAGATCATGTCTCACCTCTTGATAAAGCCATCCCAAAGTGACCTTCTCTTTTGAATACACTGAACAACTTATCTATTTTTCATCATCATATTCTGTTCCAATGTTTACATCTAATTAGATTGCAAACCATGAATAAGCATACCATGTTTTATATTTTATTTATATTCACATGATTTAACCCAGGATTAGGCACATGGTAATAAGGATCTATTGATCCCTGTACATAAGAATCAGCTTCCGAGAGAGAAATCCAATCCTTTGCCCCCAAAGTGGCAAAATTTATTTTTAATATTTGATGAGGAATCACACACATCCTACATACCCTCCCACATTCCACACACATACCATACACATACACACACACACACCATATATACACACATATCACACCACACCATACATCTCTCATGCATCACACACCACACACCATACCACACACACACACCACACACATACTACACGCACCCCACATATACTCCCTACACACATACCAACACACACACACACACACACACACACACACACTACACGTGGCCCACATAAACTTCCCACATGCACATGAGACATACACCACAGTGAGAAAGCATCACAAATACCCCTAATCAGAATTCCTATTACCCTGCTTTGGAATCTTTTCCAAGTCCCCACAAACATCTATTCACCTAAATCCTCCAGAAGATTCCAACCTGAAATGAATTCCAGGAATTGTAGCACATCCAGAAGTCTTCTGATTGGATCCCCTCCCTTTTCCCAGGCTTTCTAAGAAGGGCTCCTCTGCTGTGCCCCTATTTCTGGACTTAGTCCCAGGGGCCTCTCAGAAGCTGCAGTCCATCCTGTCTGCCCAGCATTCACTAAGCTCCTGCCCCAACCTTTGTTCATTCTCTTCTAGTCTCCACACTGGCCAGTGGCAAAGCTCCTTCATTTATGCAAATCCCTGCTGCCCTTAATATATATGCAGGGCCTCAGCTAGACCCTGAGTGAGATATAATAATGAATAAGACATTATCCTTGCCCTCCAGGCGCTTACAGGCTAATAATACCTATAGCACTAATTAAGTTCTAAGGGAAAAAGAGATAATATCTTCTGTTGTCTCATTTTTGCTCACATTCAGGTTAGACAAAGCTACATGAATTGCTTGTTGGTCTCTGTGAACGAGGACTAAGGAGAAACTACTGCCAAATCAATACATTTTAATTGGAAGTGTTTATGAAACCCAGGAGAGTTTCCTAAATGTATTAATTGCTTCCCAAGGAAATATAAAATTCACAATTATTAAAACCATGAAAATTAATACAATGACAGCTCTAAAATATTGCTTTGTAAACTGTTGCTAAATACATAAAAATAAACCAATTGACCTTTTACAAAGTTTTAAAAAATATCTCTAAATGATCAGTATACAAGAATTGTTTGCCTTGAGACTAGCAAACTTACTTAGGGCAGTATATTAATGCATTGCAATTTATTTAGAAGAGATTTTTTTCAACTAACTGTATTCTTAGTTTTAGAAAAGTTATTTCAACAAAGAAGGGAGCTAAAAGGTTAGATGTGAATTATTCTTTCCTTCCTCTCATACCCACAATATATTAGCAGAGGTAAAAAAAAAATTCTCTATTAGTCTGAACTTAGACTTTAAAAGACAGTTTGAAGTGAAAATAGCAATTATCTGTACTCTAAGCTTCTTTTTAATTTAAAGTTTCCACTGAATTGCATCAGAAAATATGTTGAGGTCTGGTTCTCCCTATAATGCCAGCCATGCAGAGCTTTCAAAACCTGAAATTATTTCCTCTAGGAAAGAGCCTTCTTGTTCACACGGTCACTCATTCAACAAACACTTTTGAGCAGTTATCATATATGCCTCCCACTGGGTCAGGTAGTAGAAAATAAAGGCAGAAAGACCCAGTCCCCAGCTTCAGAAAGTACACAGTCTTAGGAGAATGGGGGTGTTTGCCTTACTAGACTGGAAAAGGGGAGCCCAAGAGAAGTAACGCTTAAGTCTGTTCACAGAGGACAAAGCACTTCAACTGAGAACTGAACAATAAATAGGACGCTGCCAGGCCATCAAGACAGGTGAGGGCATTCTGGCAGAAGGACCAGCATGGATGAAAGACACAAAGACCTGGGAAAGTGTGGAGGGTCAGAAAAGCGCAAGCAGCTAAGACCAGACCTTAACAGTTTGAGGCTGTCAGTAGGTCACATGGGGCTAGATAAGCAAGTAGAGGCCAAATAAAAATCATGACTAATACTGATCACTACTTATGTGCCAGGCACAGTGATAGGTGTTCATGTGAAGCATTTATATCATTATTAATAAATAACCTCCCTTTGAGATAAGTACTATTACGATCCCAATTTCACAGATGAGGAAAGTGAAGCACAAAAAGGTTAAGTTACTTGTTCAAGGTCTCATAGCTGGTCAGTAGCTCTGAAACCAGGCATTCTTACACTAGAATCCATAAGCTTAACCACCTTTCACTATGAAGGATCTTGTACATCGAACACAGGAGTTGAGAAAGTATGCACCTCTTAGGCAATGGGAAGTCACTGATGGATACTGAGCATGGGAGTGATATCATCAGATGTGTACAATAAAATGACTACTCTGGTGATCTAGAAGAAAGATTTTTCAGTTTTGCTTATTTGTATACTGGGGGTCGGGAGAGGGAAGGGGCAGGGCACAAAGGCCAAAATCCCAGTAATGAAGAAAATGCAATTCTTAGTAAAAGAGAAAACAAAGACCCGACTTGGGCGGTAGCAGTGGAGACAGAGGGGAAGGGTTGATACCCATGATATTTAGGAGGTGGACTGAAAGACGACTTGGCATTCCTGACAAGGACTAGGAAGAGGACAGAGGTAGACAAGTATTAGGAAGAGAACACCTCTTTCCCGTTCTTGAGGTTTCTTAAACATGACTGAAGTCAATTAATATAAAACTCAGGGCCTCTCTCTGCCCTCTTATTTCCAACCCTCTTGAGCTACAGCACTTCATCTGATGGTGAATCTGGTAGACAAACGGGGCATGTGTAGCCCACCTCTTCCTCCTCCTATCTTGAGAGCAGTATGTCCTTGGGAAGCACAAGTTCTATTATGCATTTCCACAAAGCAGGGAGGCTCACAGTTGTAGGAAATAACCTTAACCCCCAATAACTGGTACATGAACCATGAATTTTGAGAAATAAGACAAAATGGTGGCAAATGAGGGTACATAAGTCACAATCCTTTGGTGGAGCCTGTGATTTAGGATTGCTTGCTGGTGTGTAGCAACTTAAATGGTACATGAGGTTGAGGTATTTTTGGTTTTTTCAACAAAACCTTTATTAACATTTTGAACAACTACTGACAAAACCAGTTAGTCAGCTATCACTTGAAACTATTTGCTAAACTCAAACTGGGGAAAATGGCTAGAATGCAGAGTAATGCCATCACTGGCATACTACGAATGCCAGTCTGAAGAATTAACAGCCACCCTTCAGAAAGAGAACCAGGTGCAAGGTTGACTCTTTCTAGATGTTGTATCCAGAAAGAGTGGGGTCATCTTCTAGTTACTTGCCTGCAAAATGAGCCTCTGCTGGTAAGTGGAGGATGTCTTCTTTATCCTGGATCTTTAGCCTTTCAATAGTGTCACTGGGCTCCACTTCCAGAGTAATGATTTTGCCAGTCAAGGTCTTCAGGATGATTTGCATTTTGGCCTGTTGGTGAATGCAAAGGTACTGCAAATCCAATCATGTTGAGTTACCTCAACACCAACCAACTGCCACTGGACAATGCCAGCTGCCTCTCCTATGAGGCTGGTTTTGACTTCTATGAGTCAGGCAGTTGACTTTGAACCCATAGGCATAGCTATGTATGGTTTTCCCACTGGCTAATCTTTGCAGATTGTGGTGGCTCTGTCTCCAAGCAAGCAACTTTCTTCACAGGTAAGTGGCTCATGCAGGACCCTACCAAAGGCCAGCACTTCATCAAAGGGGAGAGTGTCAGTGCTGGGACAGGCCGTGGAGGGATAGGTTAGGTGCAGGACTGCAGAAAATATTTACTCCTTTTAAACTGAAAAGCAGCTGAGCTCTGTCATATACAGAAGAGCTCCAACAAGTTTGGGTAGAGATCATTAGTGCCTTGTAAGTAGGCGACATAAAAGAGAAAAAAAATACAGAGGTTTCAAATACATGTGATAAGAAAGGAAAAAAACAGCTCTAATAAGATCCTCAAACAAGCTGCCTCCAATGCAAATTTTGACTCTTTGCCAGAGAGCCCCAATGCCTCAGATACCATGTAAAGGGAGGATATGTGCACATAGGTGGTGTTTTCCCCAAAGCTGACTAAATTCAGCTAGCTTAGTACCCAAGCTAGTCAAGCTCTTGCTGACGTTTCTCCCATTGTGTTTAAGGTAACACATTGTGTGTTTCAGGAAGCTAACAGCCAACCTGCTTCCTGATAAAACCAAACTCTTTCTTCTCTGGTCATCCTCAGTTACCACTGCCATTTCTGCTCTAGCCTTTGGCAACTCTAAGTACAAGCTTCCGGGAATATCATTTTGCCCAGGATAGGGGATAACAGTTTAAAGGCTTGGGGTTGGCTTATATTCTAACCAATTAGCTTGAGTGCACTTTTAAATCTTTTTATTCTTTACATGTGATATTCATGAACACCTGGAATTCTATCAGTACAACTTTCAAGGCACAGAGGAACTTCCCCAGTCTCACTAGATTCCACCTGGGCTACACCTCCTCGAAAATCCACAGATCTATCCAGAGTCAAGAACACCCCTCATTAAGAGGTGACCAAAATAGCAAACTGAGAAGAATGGATTACTGATTTCAATTTCCATGGACTTTGATATCACAGTGGCAATAAAATACAATTTTGGACTTCAATTCATCTGGATTTTATCAAGTCTTTAGATTCTAATTTCTCTTTAGACATTTTACAGGGGACTGATATTAATTCTGAAGGTATCTTAACAATGTTGGTATTTTGATTTTTGTAGTATCCTAACGCTGTCATTTAACCTCACAGTAGGATATGGGCAATGTGCCATCATCACGTATGACAGAAAACAGAGCAAGGGGTGAATAGTCAGCCTTGGGAACAGAGTGGCCTCCAAGTTCATTCAGTTAAGGAACCTGTCTCATCCACTTCAGGGCCTTGTTAAACTCTTCCTTGGCTCCAGGTTGATGTCCATAGGAGCAAGGTTGTCATGGAAAGGCAGGCCTCAAGAAGTGAGAACAGGATGATCCCACAAGCTGCTACTCCCTCCCTGAGCAGAAGAGCCTCACGCTGGCTAACCAAATGGTTAAGGCTAATAAGAGGACAAAAAGATGGTAACTAATAGAAAGGGAATGCATCTTCTTTCTTTACTCCCAATGTCTCCCTTTAGGTGAAGGGCCATCAATTACTGTAACATACCTGGCTTTGGTCCACCTCTGCATCGTTTTGGCCTGAATCCTACCCTAGATCTAGCAAAAGAATCTTCTGGGGGTAGGCCCAGGCATACGTATGTTTTTAAAGCTCTCCAGATGATTCTAATGTGGAGGCAGGGCTGACAACCAAAGAACTAAATGATCTCTAAAGGTACCTTCCAACTCTTAAGAAAAAAATAAATTGCTGTGATCTTGCCAGAAGTTAGAGGAAATGACTTTGAGGCCCTCGGGACATCCTTTCTAGTAGCCCTGAGACTCAAATGCATAGTGTGCAATCAACTTTCTAATGGGAAAAAAATACATGAGCTTCATGTGTTGGTCCCAAAGCTTGCCTCTTAGGGCTCCCCTACCGGGTCACTGCCACACAATCAATGGTAGTACTGTTCTGAACTGTAACTTGAGAGGGAAATAATCAGGAACAAACCAGATACACCACAGCCTAATCACAATGACTGATATTTCTAGGGCCATGTTAATCAAGCCTTCATGTAGACAGGCCCTTATGGTCAAACTGATTCTGGAATGATTCTGCCTCCACGGCTGGAATCTTTTATAAACTGAAATTCTCCATTCAGCCTTCCCTCTCACCTAAGTGCAAAATCCCTCCTAATGGTAGCATCTGTTGTCTGCAGCAAACAGAGTTGATTATAGATGCTCTGAAAGGAATTTAAGTCCTTTCTCACGCTATTCAGAAGGTGAGAGTGTGGTGAGAAGCAGGGACTCTTATGATTAAAAAAAAATCTTTGGCTAAACAGTAGGTGAATAATAAAGTCAAAGATATATTGTTGTATAAAATATTAATATTTGTTGGATTTTTATCTTTCTTTGGTACTAAATGCGGCCAATAACCATACATGCACTGTCTCTTATAGCTACGGAGCAGGTGTGCAGGTAACTGGTTACCAAGCAACGTATTGGCTGGGGATTAGAGCACACAGTTGCATGGGCATAACTCTGAATAATGCAGACCTTGTTAAGTGATACATTTTTCATTATCCTAGTATCACATCAAGTTCTATACCACCTTTTTTTCTTCTTCTTTAATCTGGGGAACATATTCCTATTAAGAACCCTGAAGAAATCTTACCACCAGATATTTCTTTTTTATTAAAAGCAATGGAAAGAACAGATTCATTATATCTTACCCATCAAACTTGTTATCTACCTAAACATCTGTTCAGTTTTTGTTGTCGTGTTTAGAAAGAATAATTATCCAACAGACCTTATAAGAAATGAATTCCGGTGGAGTGAATGAACTTTACTAATGACTTGCATTTATAGCTCCTCAAGGAAAAAGTTACCTATTCTCATAATCCTGTTTATTCTTTTCAAAATGAAAAGGTCTTTGGTGGTTATTTTGGATCTTAGAGGGTTTTTAAAAACTACCTCTCAACAGCTTTCTGATCCTTAATAAACATGATCAAAATATATTTAAAATGTTGGTAGCTCCTCAGTCCCTGAGTATAGAAAAATGCCTCTGCTCTTTACTTTTCTAATTTAAATATTAGCCTGCATTAAGGACTCAACATAGCAACTAGAAATATTTTGTTTGTAGTAAAGTTCTCTGATACTTGTGATGACATCATTTGTCCTTTTTTTTCCTTTAATCATAATTAAGTGGGGAGGCAGAGTTACAGCTGAATGAAAGGGAGGGAGGACAGAAAGGGAGAGAGGGAGAAAGCAATTCAAAAGGGGTCCCTAATCCCCCAATTCTTTGGAAACATTAAACAAGTAGGAAATCTTGTTATAAGTTTATTAACTACCTTTCTATATATACTATAGAACAACTTGGTTTTTAAAGCCTTCCCTGGAATTATTTAAATGACTTGCCTACTCTAGACAAGGTATTTCCATGTGGAAATGGTATACGAAGCGTTCTGGGTGCAAGGTAACAAAATAAATATTCTTATACTTAATTTTAAGGTTATGTATCCACAATATTAATTTTATCACACACACACACACACACACACAAAAATGACAAACGCATTTTTCTGAACCTGGAAAAAAGCCAATGGGGTTTTGTCTTGATTATGAATACAGAGAGAAAAACAACTTAGCCCCATTCTTGGTGTTGTCATAGTTATGAATATAGAGAAAAACACATTTTGCACAGCCCTTTGGAGTTCATGCAAGGCCATGCACAGCTACTTGCCTCAGACAATGAAGCAGTGGGAACTTGCTTCTGACCTGGTGGCTTATTGAAGCTCAAACCAACAATTTTATAAAATTTCCAGCAGCTTTGTAACTGTGTCCATTATTTATGATTCAGCATCTTCAATTCATCTAAAGTATACTTAACATGAACAGAACACAAAAAAATGGCAAAGTAGGCAGCTTCAAATTTCTTAGGGGAAGGAGCTATGAAAAGTTACACCCTCTCTCCCTACATGTTCCTTTTTTAGAAGGGAAATGCAATATTCTCCATATTGAGGACAGAGTCATGAGTCAACACATTGAAAATGAAATGGTCATTTATTTTACTTACATTTAAAATTAATACATTTGAAAAAAAAATTTAAATGAAAAAGTAAAATTTATATGCTTGACACCAACCTTATATCTAAAATAAGTATCTGGAATCTGTACCTTCCCAAAAGAGTGAAGTGAAATAACTGCTTTTAATTTTCAAGATGCTGCAGTAAGATACACGTATAGTGGCCCCCTCCCTTGGAATGGGAGATACATTCCAAGACCCCCAGTGGATGCCTGAAAGTGCAAATAGTACCAAATCCACTATGTACTATGTTTTTGATATACATACATACCTATGATAAATTTTTTTAATGTTTATTTATTTATTTTTGAGAGAGACAGAGACAGAATTTGAGTGGGTTAGGGGCAGAGAGAGAGACACACACAGAATCTGAAGCAGGCTCCAGGCTCCGAGCTGTCAGTACAGAGCCCAATGCGGAGCTCAAACTCACGAGCCTGTGAGATCATGACCTGAGCCGAGTCAGACGCTCAACCTACTGAGCCACCCAGGCACCCCAATACATACCTATGATAAAGTTTAATTTACAAATTAGGCACAGTGAGAGATTAACAACAATCACTAATAATAAAATAGAATAATTATCATAATATACGATAATAAAAGTTACGTGGATGTGGTTTCTCTCTCATACATACAAAATACCTCATTGTCCTCTACTTCCCTCTTCCTTGTGATGACCTGAGACAGGAAAATGCCTACAGGATGAGATGAAGTGAGGTGAATGACATAGGCACTGTGACGTAGCGTTAGGCTATTAGGGACTTTCCGTCACAAGGAGGATCATCCGCTTCCAGACCGGGGTGCCTGCGGGTAACTAAAAGTGGAAAGTGAAACCATGGATAAGGGCACACTGCAGTGGTTCTATTTTCTTTCTCCATCATATTTTTTCCCAATCTACCTGGTTCTTTTCTGACAGGACTGTTGCTATGCTGTCTGGATGTGAAAAGGTCTTCTGACTTAAGTCAACAGAGTTGCTTAAAAACACACACACACACACACACACACACACACACACACACACACACACAAGTAACTAAAGGCTACAAGATCTGTTCAAGCTTTAATTTTGTTCTATGAGTTTTCTATTAAAACCAAAAAGATATTCTTGCCAACGTCACCTTACTATTTCAGGCTGGAGATTCAAACAACATACCTATGTACAGAGTCTTATAGCTTTAAATTAGTTTCACGATAATTTCCTCATAAATGTCATTTCCACTAAAATCACACTTGAAAGATACTCATTAAAAGAAATCATAACTTATCACAGAAATTTGCACTGACTCAAAACAGATTTATACACATACATTCCTACTCTCCCCTGACTCATATTAATTATGTAATAATTATATAATAAAGACATACACAAACTAGGTAGAACTTCTAAGCTAATTTTTTCCAAAAGTATTAATTGTGTGTCCAGTATGGCTTAACTGGTTATAGTCTTTATTCCAATGAGGACTCTTTCTAAAACTGTTTCCCTAAAGTTGTCTCCATTTCTCAGAATCAGGTAATAAATTAAAGGGAGGAAAGATGGTCTATAAACCTGTTTTCTTTTGTGATCTTTTATGTAGAAATCAATTGGATTACACTTTAGAATTGAAATTTGAGACTTACAAGCTAGCAAATAGTGCCCAGCCTGTTGCTAATAAAAGGGCTATATACATAACTGATTTTTTCTTTACAATGAAAAGACATCAAAATTTTAAATTTGCAATACATATAAATCAGGAATAAATTCATATTCTATGTCCATACCAAACAAAAAATTCATTAGTAAATGAATGACTGGCACCCCCCTTACTCTATTTGGTCTTAGGAATCACCTTTCCTCTTCTTCATGTTCCCCTAGAGCTGCCTGAGAGTTATGGCCAAGTTTGTTTGCTTTGTTCAGCAAAGAAAATGTTCAGTTTTGCGTTCAAGTCTGAATTTATTAAGAGGCATAGAACCTTCTACTCTAAACATCATTACAACTCTTTTCCCCCAAAAAGTGTAAATGCAATCTAAACACTATTCTCAGAGTGAACACCTAAATAATCACATTTTCAGTTTATTGCATTTTCTTATGCTGCTTGAATCTTTTCAGAAATAAGATGGGATAAAAATTGTATTACTCAGAGAACACTTATTAGAATGTCTACTATTCCCATATTAAAATGTCAGCCTCATGATTCATTACCTTTTGTCAATTCTCCTGTGCACTTGAACATGGTAATTAGCAAAATCTTTCTTAAAATCTGCCAAGGTCTTGAGGGGCAGAAGTTTGGGGAGGAGGTGGGCAGGGAAAATACAGGCCTGTATTAGAGGGGTGGTTATGGGTGAAGGAGTAAGCTGGATTAGGTCACAGGACTGAAGAAAACCCAAGATAAGACAGGCATGTTGCTTACTGACCCCCAAAACAGGCCAGGAGGGCCTCAGTACTGTCTTCCTGTTTGATTAGTGAAGCAGAATCCCCCTGACCAACAGGTAAAGGTGTCAGCATCCTGAATCATATCTCTACACTGCCAGGACTATGCTGTTATCTATTAGACATACATATTTTGTCTCTGGACCATCAGAAGGTGTCCTTTTCATTATCAACTCAAGTTTAGTTTTCCATGTGAGTATTTATGCATATGTATAAATGCAAACCAACATTTCTCAAGTACCTGCTCATACCTGGAACTTTATATGCATCTTCTTATTTAATCCCCTCTATACCACTGTGTGGTTGTACTCTTATCCATCTACTGTATATAAATACACAAAACACAAAACTCAAAATGGCCAACTGAGATCCTTGTGTAAGGGAACACACTCACACACATACATACACACACACACACACACACACACACACACACACACACACAGACCTGAGATTCAAATTTAGGTTGAATTCCAAAGGCCCTGTTCTTTCTACAATACCATGGAAGCTGGTGAGATACAGATTTCCCCACAAGCTGATGAAACTGAATTTGGCATTGAACAGCATCATCCAACTCTTACCTCTGAAAATAGTTTTGGCAGCTCCTCAAGTAACTGATCTGTATTTTGTTGTATAACATTCATTTCTGTTTGATAACATTTCCAATGTTTAAGTACACTGAAGATTTGTTGATCTGCTGACATTTAAATTAGTTTTTCATGTCTTTCCTTCCAACAATGTTAGGTCACTGAATTTCAGAGCAGAGTCACTTTTATAAAGAGTTTCCTCCATATGTAAAAAGACTACCACATCATACACAGAAAAAAGGTCAAGGATGAAGGTCCTGAAACTATGTACTTCTCAAAATAGGGTCCAAAAACCTTCTCTATCCAAGTTATCCTGGGAGTTTGTTAACATGCATGTTCCTGAACCCCATCTCAGAGATACTGATCCTAGATAGGGGACCCTGTTACCTACATTTTAAACACAGACGTTCAGTAATCACTATTACAGGCAAGGCGCTGTGAAAGAAGTATTGTAAAGACCCAACCTATGGAAGTTTTCACACCCCAAGAGTTGCAAAGAGGGCCTCTTTCAGTTTATTGAGATCTTAAATTTGAAATAGACATCGATGAAATTGACTAATTTCTCTGTGCAAATACACAAATTATTTTATAGAAAGAAATTAGCTTCAAGTATGCCACTGTTGTTATGAAGCATGGTAAACTAAATTAACCCACTTATATCTTCACCACAAACCAGCAAATTAACACACGTACAAAAACCAAGAGGGGCCTCTGGGTCTACAGCAATCGGCTGACTGCCCTTCTCCCTGTTATTATATGATTACAGGTCTTCTTTCCTCTCAACTCTTCACGTGTCACAGTGATGGCGCTCAAAGCCTAACATGCCAACATAAAAGAATTTCTGTGTCATGTACGTGACATAGAAGGCCATTCATCGTCAAGGCCCCTGGCCTGCACTTGAACCCTTACCCCCTCACCATTCTTAACCCTGCAACAATTCCTAACTGGAGCTCCCTGAACACCCAGTGCTGACCCATACTGCATCCTTCCCTTCTAATAAAATGACCTTTAACCCATCATCCTCTCTACCTCACTGACATGAATTTCATCTCTCAAGGATTGCCTCCTCCTAGAAGCCTTCCCTAATGTTCTGCAGCCCGGTGGTGGGTAAAGTGAAGGGTTCTAATTTGTACCTGCACATCAAGAATAATCTGGGTAGCTTTTCATGTAAACATGGCCCCCTCCAGCTCTCATGGTTACTGTGTGCATGATATATCTTTTTCTATGCCTCTACTTTTAACCTATTTGTCTCTGAATCTAAACTATGTTTCTGGAAAACAGTGTATAGTTGAGTTTTGCTATTTTACCAAATCTAACAATGTTTGACTTTTGATTTGAGTGTTCCTCCATTCACACTTAATGAAACTATTGTTATGGGTGGATTCATTTTTTCCATTTGATGTGATGGATTTCTTTGCTATACATTTTATAGTTTCCGTGTAACTGTTAATTTGCTTGGATTTCCTTATTTTCAATATGGCTCATCTTTGTTCCTGTTTTCTTCATTTAATGCCTTCTTCTGTGTTAACTACCTGTTAGGACAGCATTACAATTCTTCTGTTGACTTTTTAGTCATTTTTTTAAGTTATTTTCTTAGTAGTTGCTCCAGGTTGTATATGCATCTCCACTTGTCACAATCTACTTCAGGTTAATATTGGCAGGATTCTGGTAAAATAGATCAAATTTGTTTCAGTGTAGTTTCGTTTCTTCTCCCATGCTTTGTGCTAGTAGATCTATTTTATCTGTACATGTAATAAGCCAAACAATATAGTATTGTAACTATTGACTTAAACAATCTTATAGTTTTAAAGAGATTAAAAGAATGAGACAAGGAATGTATTCCTTTAGATATATCCTATTTTACCAACATATTTACCATTTCCAGTGCTCTTCTGCAGTGTAAGTACCTGACATTAAACTTTTTGATTGCAGTGTAAGTGCCTGACATTAAGCTTTTGATTGCCGAGGCATCCATTTCAAAAGACATCATCTTGAATAAATGCACTGCCAGCTGTATGACACAGCTACTAGCAAAACAACCAGATGAGGAATGGGGCTCCCCTCCCCAGGGAAGCTCCCTCTTTCAGAAAGCCCTGAGTAACCTCCATAACTGACCACTTGAGTGACCCCACTTATCCCTTCCCATGCCCTAATTCCTCTCTCATACTTTAAGTTAGCTGACAAAGAGTGAACCCACAGTAAACCTCCCTAGAGCCCTCCCTGGAACTATAATAAAGGCAAAGCCCCCAGGGTCCCCCACTGCCCAAGACCTCACTGTGTGGCACTTGGACATGCCTGGTACCCTCCAGCACCTGTGAGTAGCAAATCTTGTTCCTCAAAGTTTCTTCATGGTTTTGCTGAATGTAGCCTGCCATCATAATAAGAACCACATGGGCCAATCCAGTCACAACATTTACACACACATACACACACACACACACACACACACACACACACACACACACACACACCAAAAAACCACCTGAGTCCACCTAATATTTACCTAATACTTGGTAAAGTATTACATATAGACCTCCAAAGAACTTCTAGTAATAATAAACAGAAGGAGAACTCCTTAGCACTGCATAAAGGAAACAGAACAAAATTTAAGAGATTTTTTTTTTAAACTGCCTCTTATGCTGACAATGATACAATGATCCTATGACTTAGAAATGTAAAACACTCAGTGACCCAAAGGTTTTCCTTTCTTTCTGATCCTTTCTTGGTAAGGATGACCTATGCTTTTGCCCCATGCCTGTTGCCTTCTAAGTTCTGCTCCAAAGATGACTTAGCTTTCTCAAGAAATTTCTCTTCAAGAATTTCCAAACTGAATGGGGCCTCATTTCATTCTCATGAGACAATAAGATTATTAATGCAATGTATAAAAACAAAGACCCTCCCATCCCCATGAATTACATACGGATACAAACAAAACACAGAGTAAGTACATATATGCTAAAATGTATTTTTCACAATGAAGACTGACTCAGCCTTTGACAGTAGTCTCTGGCCGCCCATTTTTAACCTTCTTAGATTTCTGGAATAAGTGTGTGCTCCGACCTCGGATCTTCACCCAGCTCAACAGGACTACTTCCATCCTCTCTGGAGCCTACATGGCATAGTTTCGTAGAAAAAACCCTTAGAGCTACATTTAAAATGCACATTTTAATCAATGGCCAAGATTTGAAAAGGGCAGTATTATGCTCATTCTGCCTCCACTTCTAGAAAAAGGGATGGGCAAGATTTACATGCTGCTTAACTCCAGTGCAAAGAATTTTTACATAATAATTTACAGTTTTGCTCAGCTCCAAATCTTACAAGGTCAGATTCTCAAATAACTGGCCATAAGGTTATGTAGGACATAACACATTCCGTTTATTCCCTGTACTCCAGCCCCATAGTCTGTGTCTATGTCATAAGAATAATTGGGAGTTGACACAAGGCTGACAACAGTACATGCTATCAGGCCCCATGTAAACAGACTTGCAGCTGGTAGGTTCCAAAGGATTGCTTTTATGTTCTCATCGCCCTCTGCTCCAACACAGGTTTTAAGAGATTGGAAATCAAAGTTGCCTGGTTTGATTTAGCTTAATGGTTGCCAAGTTTGTTTAATTACTGCCTTATTCCCAAATCATGATAGAGGGTGAATTTCTGGGGGAGAAGGGAGAAGGAACAAGGTATCGTTAAGGGAATATTATTGTGTACCCACTGTTCTCACTTTCCCTTCCCTCCATAAACAGCTCTTGGGCCCAGGAGGACCTTCTGACCTACAGGTGAGGCATTCAGAATCCCTTTACTGTGACAGTTAATGAGGCTCATCTCCAGAGAACACACGCAGCAGGCTGTTCCAGATTAAAGAAGATGCTCTTACCCTCTTGCAAATGCAGAACGGTGAAGCTTTCATGAAAAAGAAAATGGCACTAAGGAAAAGAATCCTCCAACAGCAATAGTCAGGCAATGTCCAGCAACCTATAACCAACAAACAAAAAAGCCCACTTGATAGTACCTGTTACCCCTTCAATGGTCAGAGTCTGTGCTAAATTAAAGAACACAAAGTATTTAAAGTTGATCATTCCTACCTGTCCATTCTCATTTGTATCCCCACCTCTCCATGTGGCAGCCTCCTACTTTCCCTGACTGACCAGGATCCCCATTCTGGTGCCCATGTTTTCCCACTTTTCTCTTGGCAATAAGAAATTATGTCCTTCTTGGCCTACAGGGCCATTCCATCCAGGCTCTGTATGACAGGTTCACTCACTAAGCCAGGATACTGATGGCTATTCCATGTGCCCCCCCTTCCTAAGATACAAGACTATTGTTTAAAAGGGTTTCTAATATCTTTATCCAAAGATATAGCCATGCTGAAATTCCAGATGACTCAGCATGATGTGCTTGTCAGGGAAAGGAGAAGAGTGTCTCCTGATGTCTCTCAAATTATCCCTTACACACTTGTGACGGTATAAGGATGCCCAGAATGGGGTATCACTCTCCTCTTCATGTGCACAAAAGCCAGGCCCATTTACTTACCCACTGTTGAGATTCCACGAGGCTCAGGCCTAAAGGAACAGAATGTGAACCAATCAGAAGCACTAACAAATGGAGTGGTGATTGCTAATGCATTATCCACCCTATACGTGCCCCATTAAACTCATTTAATGGCACAACTTTTGCCAGACTTTCTCAGAAATTGTCACAGTAAAAATACCACACATACTACACTATAGCAGAAGACCCTGTCAGTTATTCCGTGTGTCACCTCTGCAAGGAAAACACCCACTCTGAATCTCAGGTTCTCCATACAGAAACTAGAGAGGACAATCTCTGCCATCCAGGGCCACTTGAGGAGTAACTGGGGTGGTGCCTGTGAAAAGTAGTGAGCCCAGGACATGGTGCCCAGTAGGAATCCAATAAATTTCCTTCTTCATCTTCATGCCCCAACTTCAAAATTTCTTTCTTATCTAACAGACTTTTTATAAGAACTTGGAGACCCATAAAATCCCATAGTTTTCTCTTCTCCATAACCACTCACTCTCCTCCTTGCACTCTTTGCCCTACCTCTTAAGAAGACCAATCCAATCTATTCCCCTGGGTTCTTTTACATTGGCCATGGCAAGAGATATGAAAGGCTTCATGTGAGTTCACGCTTTAACAAGAATCTTCTAAGAACAACCTCTGAGCTCTGCACTTGGCACTGTGATGACTCCACCAGAACAAGGACAGGACCTGATCCACCCAAAGCCTCCAGCCCAATTAAGAAAAGCACTAAATATGTGAAGATATTATAAGACTATGTGAGACTGTACATTTTTACTGTGTATTGTGTTATAGAAGCCAGGGACTTATAATAATGATTGCTAAAGTAATGAGTATTCACAATAGTCAGCTACTGTTCTAAGTACTTTTATATGTAGGGAACTGCTGTTATTCCCATTTTATAGATAAGCAACTTGAGGCAGAGAAGAGTAGGTAGTCTGCTCAAAGTCTTGCAGTGGAGGGGCCACCACTGTTGTTAAGTTCATAAAAACTACAAAATACTGTGCTGAGCACAAGGTTTGGAGTGAGCTTTTTAAGGGCAGAAGTCACATCTTCTTGATTTTTATTTCCATAGTAGACAGTCCATTAATGTGTGCTGATTAAGTGATTAAAAGAATGAGAGAAGTCTTGTTGAATGATATGGGACTTGAAAAGTAAACTATAGAAGAGCAAATTAAAGGCTACTCATAGCAAGCAGAGTAGCAGGCCCACGTGCTCAGAGGTTAACATAACTAGAGAGAGGAACTGAGAAGAAGACTGACCTTAATGAAGCCCCAGGCTTGTTTTGAGGATAATGATGGATACAGATGGATAGATGAGATAGATGGAGATAATGGGGAGGTCTTAAGAGCTTTAGCAGAAAAATATAGAGTTGATGCTATGAGTAATAGAAAACACCAATAAATCCCTGAGCAAGGAGACAATTTGAGAAAAGTGGCATTTTAGAAAGACTGATCTGAAAAATAGAATAATCCAAGTGTGAGATCAGGAAGGAGTGAATTTGAGTTTGCCAAATGGTTGAACTAGAATGCAGAGCTACAAGAGTCAAAAGCACAGAGAGAAGTAACAATTTAATGCAATGACTGAGTGTCCTTTATGTGCCTGGAATAGTGCAAGGGGCTGAGGGGAAAGAGATGAAGGAAATATGATCCTGGATGACTAATCACCAAGAAGATGAAAATGAAGATGAGAGAGCTCTGCCATTGGTGTCCAAGTATGAGACCAGAAGTGGTGCCATCTCAGACCTCAGGTCAGAAGGGTGAGATACTTATTCCAGACATGTAAGTTGATGGGGGGACAACTCACTTTTTTTTCTCTCATCCCTTCATTAGTACTTATCTCTCTGGTAAGATTTTAAGCTTCTCCAAAAAAGGAGCCATATTGTTCACATCATTCAAGATGCTTTGGTCGGCATTGGAAGTAAAGAAAGAATATGATGAATACCTATGGTCAATTAACTAAATGTCATGAAATCCAACAGGAATTTCTTTTTAAACTTATTACAATAACCTAGTCTCTCTCTATTCCCTCATTATCATTTTATATTTCCTCCTACCTTTTCTCGATTCCTTCACAATTACCTCTCCACTCCTGCCGGGATTTGTTTCCTGCTGCTCCCGCCATCTGGCACACTGTTTTTGAGTCTCAGAGACTCTATCAATTTAGAAATATCATCTTTCTTATATTTCCAAAAAACTTAACATGAAGAAAGAAAGAACTGTATATTAAAGCTGAGGAGTATTTTAAGAAATACCATGTGGTAAGTGTTAGGAAGCTACATCATGTTGGTATTGATTTTGAAGTCCAGGGGCTCAGATTCCACTACTGGCTTTTCTGTCTTACACCTCTATCTTTCCCTTCTTTGTGCCTGAATTGTTCCAACCATAAGTGAAAAATACTTTGGTCTGATAAACTCTCACAAAGAAGAAATCCAGAACCCAGAACAGGCCTGAGCACAGAGTTGGGTTAACAAGAAAAATCATGACAGGTAGGAAGTAACTCTCCAGCACATCATTTCACAGGTGATTACAAATGCAGCACAAGAAAGGCAGGTGCTATTAAAATGGTGGACTGCCTGGTCAATAATAATCTATAGACAAAAGAAATGGGGACTAAAAGGACTTCTGAGGGGATGAAAACTGGGTTTCAATTCTGTAACAAACTAATTGATTGACACTAACTGCTAGAGTCCTGTGTTAAGCACTTTGGGTGTTCCAGGCTCATTAGGAATACAGTGCTGGACTAACCACCGACAATTTAGCACAAAGAAGATATAGGCAATGATGTGTGCTGTTAGGCCAGATGTGGTCATGTCCAAACCCCACCTTGATAATCAGCATGAACAGAGTAAGGGATGGAGTGAAATTCAGCTGTAAACCTTCTAGAGAATGCTACCTGTGAGAATCTAATCTGTGTTTCCTGAGTCATTACTCGGTGAAAGACACCATACTTTACTAAGGGAAGCCTTGTAGTAAGAGAGGAAGAGTACAAAAGAGAAAAATGAAAAGACCTGCAAGTCTACTGGAAGCTAGCTCTACAACCCAGGGTAAGACCTTTTACTCCGGATTTCTATATGTTTATCTGGAAATGGGAGAAAGGCACATACTTTCTCATACAAAATTCAACGGTTTTTTAATTGCCATTTTTGCTATTTCTTCTTCACCAAATAAATAAATAAATAAATACATAAATAAATAAATGGTGAATCTCATCAAAACATTTGGAACATTTTGGGGTAAACAAGTCTACCTTGAAGATGGAACACGTGCGTGATCATAGTGCAACAAAAATACCATCTATCTACTGGGCATTCTTACTTAGATCCAAATTTTTGTCTCTTTCCCCTTCTTATAAGTCATGCTATATTTATATCCCCCAAATTCCAGTCTTGAGAAATATGATGTTGACACTAATTAGTAAATGATTAACTACCATGTAGGTACTGAAAGAGCTTATGGCAAAAGGGATTATCATTGGTTCCCAGATTTCCAATTTCATAGATGGGAGGGTGCTAGAGACGAGAAAGAATTGGAGGAGAAAAGACTCACATATCTTATCTTGACAAATCAGGAGATGTCTGAATAAAGCTGTCTAGTCGAAATGTAAGTCTGAAGCTTAGGAGAAGAATCTGGGCCAGAGATAAAATTCAGGACTCATTGATATATTGATGATAATTGATATAATGAAAGTGGATTAGATCAACCAAGCAGGAAAGGATGCGGAGTGAGAAAAATAGTTTACTTAGGAAGAAAAAAAATGCCAGAATTTAACTGGTAAGCAGTAGAGGATGCCATGAAGAAAACCAAAAAGGCATACTCCATGAGGTGTCATGATAACCAGAAGAGTGAGGTTTCATAGAAGCCAACATAACAGATTTTGATGAAGTAATGTCAAACAGCAGAAAAATCCAGAGAGGGACTTAAGATAAAGTCAGAATGATCAGGTGATTAAGACACCTGTTAGCAAGAATTACTTCAGAAGAATAGAGTAAGCAGGCCCAAACACAAGTGAGGAAAAGAGTAATTTGCTTTTATTTAGAGGAACATGAGGGATTGTGGGGGTAAAGCACAAAAGACAGAAAGCGAAAAGCTAATAGTAAGTGTGATAAATTCTAAGTACTTGCTTTTTCCATTGCCTGTAACTGGATAAAGGCGGACTATTTTTTATTTACTGGCATGAGTCTATCAAAGGTTGACTCATTTCTGGAAGAACTGACATATCACGCTAAAGAAAATAACTTAGCATCTCAGAAAGGGGGAGCCTTCTAAATCCCATTCCCTTGTCTGCCGTGTTACATCTGTCAGGTTTTTAAACAGTCATTCAGCCTCTTTGTTGATCCATTTCCTTAGCTGTGGAATGGGAAAATAATTCCCTTTTAATTGGATCCTTAAGTGCTAAGGGCTTTTCAGACTGCCCAAGACTCAGCAGTGTTTAGAGACAATATCCTGGCTCAGAAATTTCCCAGCTACTTTGTCCTGATACTGAGAAAGCCACTTCTCTCTTCACTTGAACTCCTTAACTGGAATGCTCAAGATGTAAACTTCTTCTGGCAGGTTTGTTAGGCTTTGGACCCTCAACTATCTCCTTGGGTCTATAACATGCAAAGTAAAGTGGAGAACTGAAGAAATGACCCAGAGAATCCAGCCCCCAGCTTGAAGTTTGAACTTTATAAAACTAAATTCCTGCAGCATAAGCTAGGGCCTCCAGTTTATTGGGTCTGTGCAGGTTCATTTGAATTCTCTGTTTCTTTCCTCTTGAATTTCAGCCTCTACCGATTTTGTATCCCCCAGGAGCTGTCGTTAGTAGCCATATATCCTCTTGTAAATAAACCCAACTGTCTGCTGGAAATTTCCACTTGCATACCCAGCCATCTCACCGAATGCAATGCACCTAAAATCAAATTCATCAATCTCTCCCCCAAAACTGGCTTCTTCCCAGACTCTGTTATTTCTGTCAATTGACATCATTCTCCCCATCACCCTGGCTTAGATCCTCAGCATCATCCCTGTGCCCTCACTCTCCCTTGTCTTCTGTACCCACTCCCCAAGTCATAAAATTTTTCCACTGAGATACTGAAAGGCCTGACCCACCTGTCCCTTCTAGTTTCCAGTCTTTAATACTTCCCATGTGCCAGATATCATGCTGAACACTTGAACACTTGATAAACCTCACTTAATCCTCACGACAAGTTTAGGAAGAGGCTGATGGAATTTTCCCCATTCTGCAGATGAGAAACTTGTGGTTCAGAACTTGTAAGGTGACTGCTAGGCACTGACTGTTCACCTTCCCACAAAGCCCTATGTTGAAGCCCTGACCTCCAGTGTGACTACATGGAAATAGGTTCCCTGAGGAGTGATAAAGACGAAATGAGGTCGTAGAATGGGGCCTTAATCCAACAGGGTTGGTGCCCTAATAAGAAGAGGAAGAGACACCACAGCTCATGCTCATTCTCTCGCTCTCTCTCACTCTCTCCACCATGTGAGGATATAACAAGCCAAGAAGAGACTCCTCACCAGAAACCAAATTAGCCAGCACCTTGATCTTGCACTTCCCAGGCTCTACAACTGTGAGAAAACAGATTTCTGTTGTCTAAGACACCCAGCCTATGGCATTTTGTTATAAGAGGCTGTGCTGACTGAGATAGGGACCAGACCCAACCCACAGCGAGGCCACAGAGGTCAGAAATGGTCCAAAGCCAGGACCATTTCTCTTTGCAAAGCATGCCCTGAACCACCATGCTGCACAGCCCTGGTCAGCAACCTGACTCAGGCTTTCACCACCACAGAGGGAAGCTCCATAACAGCTTCCTGGCAACCGCTTTGCTTCAAGCCCTCCTTAGCCTCCTCCAATCACCTGTATGTCAGGTTCTCTCTCCTCAAACACCACCTGGATCAGATCATTCCTCTGATCAAAAAGCTTTTAGTGGCTCTCCACTAACTACAAAGTAGGTTTAATCTCTTTAAACAGGCTTCCAAGTTCTCTCCGAGTTGGCCCTCGTCTTCTTATCCAGCCCTAGGTCCCCTCACTGCCTACCCCCAAGGCACCCAGAGGCATGAATTATTTGTCTGTGAGTTCCAATAAGGGCAAGGACTATGTTGGCCCCCTCTCTGTATGACTAGTGTCTGGCACAGAGTAAATGCTCAATAAATAGCTATCGAGTGACTGAATTGGTACATGCTATTCACCTGGCCTGGATACACTCCATGTCCTCCCATCTGCAGTCTACCCACCCATCACGACCAAGGTCAGATCTACCTCCGTGGCACCGGCCTGTCCAGCCACCCCAGCTCACCATGATCTTGCCCTTCTCCAAACCCCTCCTCAAGTATTTTCTATCCCTGTGACCCACTTGACACAGACCACTTACTAGCATGAATCAACATGATCATTCACATTCAGGAATGTTCATTTTTGCATTGTCTGCAATAGTGAAACAATGGTAACAATTTGTGGCAAAGACTGCCAGTGCCTCCTAAGATCCCTTCCATTCTTCTTTATTAAAAAAACTCTAATCCTTAGCTGGGCCTACTGCCGCCTAACTTAAAAAAGATAAAAACAAAACAAAACACACACATATCCCAGCCTCCTTTGCAACTAATCATGGCCACAGGACTGAATTTTATTCGATCAAGAAAAGGCACACCTTCCTCTTCCATATCCTCAGTCCCACTGCCTAGAATTCAGGTGGGACTCTGGAACTCCAGCAGCCACACTGGACCGTAAGGACAAGGGCATACTAGGGGAGAAAAGAACTACATCTATCTTTCTACCTACCTATCCACTTACCTCTATGTGTACCTACTTGAGAGAAAAATAAATGGTATGTGCATTATATTTTTAAGTAAAAGGATGGATTTATGTATTACTTGCATAGCAAATGACAAAAAATTTTAATCATAAAAACGCTAATTTTTTCTACTTTGTATATATGTTGCTTCCTAAATAATCTTTTAAGCTTCTCAGAAGCAGAGATCAGAACTTCTGTTTTCTTTGTGTCTGCCACTCTCCCTAGCATGTAACAGATCCTAATATTTGATTGGCTAAAACCTGTCAGAATTTGTCAAACACTGACTATCTGTACAGAAACACTGAGGGTAAGTAGTGAGGGGGGGACTTAAAAAATGAATAACTTTGTATTTCATAGTCTGAAAGGCTACTACTCACTTCTCTAACCCTAACATCAGAGATTCTACACTCAATTAAATATTAATGTGTCTGACATCTTCACAGCTCCCTTCTTCCCACCTCCCACCAAATTTAATTCATGCATAAGCTAAAAATTAACTATTTTGAATTTTAAAATGAGAGGGAAATGTTGGTTATGGAGTTTAACAGCAACAGAGGCTGAACGGAGGAAAATAAAGACAAAAATGAAATGAAATGGAATTTGTTTATAACATGTGATTTGAAAGATGAAATTAACGCTCATCCACCAATTTACCAGGTTCAAACTTATTCTTACCCTATGTACTTATGCGCCAGAGGATGAGATTTCTAAGTATCAGTACTGGAAATCCATCCATATTTTGTGCCCTTCACCGGAAGACTTTGTTTGGGGCCCATCAAGAGGTAATGGGGCACAGCACAGAAGTTTATTGGAAAAACCAGCTCTTGTTTGTTTCATAATTATATACTTGACATTTGGAAACTCCTGCTTGTTACTAATCGCTTAATTAGGCGCTCCAAAGTTCATAAAAATCATAGGTTTAATTTCAACTTAAAAGATCCTTTGGTACATCTTGCGCTGCAATCTGGTCTCACCCATTGTACACGAGATCACGGCCTTGACAAATGATCGCTGATGATAACAGACCTTATTTAAAGGAGAGAAATCTACACACAGTGATGACCTGATTTTTTTTTTTTAATCTGTGTCCAGGGAAAGAAGGTGTGGAACAGATAAACAATAATGGCAAGAAGAAGGAAGAGGAGGAGGAGGAGGAGAGGAGAAAAAAACTAATTGTTGACGTTACATTCAGCAAATCATTAAATGAAGCTTCAATTAACGGAGATTTACATAAACAGTCTAGTGAGTGACCTTCAGGAAAATTACTACTAAGGCAAAGGCCTTTGCATATCTCTTTAGAGACGTTGGACCAGAGACAGACCTCAGCTGCCTGTCTTATTACAGGTTTCATTTAAATCACCAAGATTTTTCCTGAACTATCTATACCTCTTAGCTAAAGCAAGTGGCATATTTGATGAATTTTGGCAGTTATAAACACACATACACACAACACCCAAAGTAATTATGTCTAGGAGTACAAACTACATTTTGTTTTCTTACGAGCAGTCATTAGAGAAAATGAGGATGACTTTAACGGTGAAAATACTTTTGATAACAAAGGGTTTTATGAAAATGCAGAATATCACTTCAAGTCAGTATTTCCCAAAGTGAGTTACTAAAAACCCTGATTCATCAATATATGCTTCACACACACACAAAAAGAACTCTGTGGTCAAAAGAACATGAAATGCGATGCCTACTATATTCTCTCTTCGATATTTATGTTAACATATTACATTCTATAAGCATATTAAAGGCTCTAAAAAGCCATGCAATAAAGTAATCTATATAAATGTAACCAAATACTTTTTCCCAAAGTAACTTATATTACTATTCCACTTTGGGAAACTATGCTCTAAATCAATGGTCTCAGGTTGGGTTTTCACTGTGCATTTATAATCCTCAACTGACGCTACTTACTATGAAGGTTAGTTACCAAATTCTCACTGTGGTTAAAGCACTAAAAAGAACAAGAGATGAAGAAAGCAGGATCTTTGATCTCCAGGGGCTTACACTCCAGTAAAAAATCTAACATACATCCCACACTAAATGCATCATGGTTCACGGTATATGCAGGCAACAGTTGCCATAGTTAACTTGCACAGGAAAGGTTTCAGATTCTGTGGAATTTCAAACTGAATTTTAAAAAATGGATTGAATTTCATTTGGGAAGAGACAGAGTTTGGAAATAACGAGGTGCAAAGATAAAGGGGCAGGAAACTCAAGGTGTTCTGTAGGATGATGACTAATGGGCTAGTGTAGAGATTTCGGGTAAGGATCCTGTAGGCTAAGTGGCTGGAAAGCTCTCCAGCAATTTTAACTAGACTTCAGATTATGAGGTGCTTGAATGCAAGGCTAAGGAAGGTGGGAGTTATTAGGTAGGCTAGATAGAATAATCGTAAAGATAATATGATTAGAGCTCTGTACAGCATGGTTTGCAAGGCTACCCTCAGTATGGGAGTGCAGCAGCCTGAGGCTTCTCATCCTCTGCTTGGATCACAGCAATACATAATTGAAGATCTTAAACAAATCCATGTTACAAAGATTCAGAGTGGTATGTGTTTTATCAGAAATGTTCACAAGCAACCAAGAGACTAGAAAATTATGGCTTTGGAATAACACAGAAGGGGGATAAATTTCCTCTATCTTTCATAAATCCAACCTGATGGCAATACAAACGAGTAAACCTGAAATATCACCCTGGGCACTCCCACTGTCACTTGGGGTAGTAACCACGGAATAGCCCTGCAAAACTGACGAGACCAATTTCACCACTGCAACATTTATTGGTTACGAGAGGTTACCTTTATCCTTCAAAAGCCACACACTAGTAAAGATCTACATGAAGCAGAAAATTTCGTATCAGGAATCTGTGTGTTAAAAACAAACAGACAAACTGGCAACTTCATATACTTAAAAATGAAAACAGAAAACACGCAATTTTACATTTAAAACCCAATGACTGCTTGCTTTAGAAAAACAGTTTTACTACCACGACTGCCTTCACATCTAGTGGTACAGTTTAGGTAACCAGGAATCTATAATGGTGTTTGCTAGGAGGGTGAAACAGGTTGAAATGAGACATGGAAAAATTTTTTTATTTATAATTATAATAAAACACAAGTGGCAAGTTTCCCCAATACCCAGGATGGCTCTCCTCATACAGGAGGCTTTTCACTGGGATTTATGCAGCACTCTATGGAATTTCAAAACAACTGACCACTGAATATGTCTGAAGTCTGACTAATTAGAATGGTTGGTATAAATAGGAAGCTTGAGTTCACTTACATTACTAAGTAATTAAACATCACTCCTTTTTTAGTCCTTTTTGCTAAAAATCTTCCTACAATGAATTAATACATATTCCTGCTTGTTCAGTGCATTATTGAGATTAGTCATTTCCAAACTCCAAACTGGCACCAGACTGGCTATATCCAAATCACCTGGAGAGCTTCTGAAAAATGTAGATTCCTGGCCTGCTTCCACCCCCACACCCCACTCTCACTCTGATTCTGTGTGGGTCTAAATGAAGTTCCAGAGATATTCTTTAATGACTCAGGTTTGTGAAACCTCAAATCTAGATGATAATCAGATGTTTCTTAGATGTTTCACAGTATCAGAAGGGCCATGAAATCTCAAGATTTTATGTCACTACTGTGACAAGGACCGTGCTAGGTAGATACCAAACCCTTTTCCCTTTTATTCCTGGGCACAGAGCTGGACTACATTTCCCAGCCTCCCTTGCAGTTGGGTGGGGTCATATGACTAAGTCTCAGCCGTTGGAATGTGGACAGATGGACTGTGTACCACTTCTAATCCTGACACACCCCGCCCCCCAATCTTCCCAGAGAATCTTCCAGTTTAGCTGCCTTCCTTTGCTTGACAATCAGGATCCTTAGATTCAGTTAAAAAACGGTGAGATTGTAGAGGAATATCAGAGCCACAAGAAAGAAAGAGTCCAGGTAACTGAATTTAAGATGCAGGGACCCTTTGTTGCTGCCATTAGTTTACCCTTACAAGTACAAAACCCTTAACATTTTTACAGCCTTGGTTGTTGATTAAACATTTTGAAACCATAAAGAGATATACTTACATTCCAACATCTTACTAGGCATACTTAGATGTTAGGCATAACATCTAAAAGGCACAGAACCATAGGAAATATTTAACATTTAAAATAAAATCTGATATGAGCTTGTTTTTCTGTTGTTTTCTTCTTTCTAAAAGTGGAGTACAAAAAAAAATCTGGTTAATTGAGAGTTCCAGGTAATGAGATTTCAATTTAATAAGGTTTTATAACAGTTACAGGAATAAAAACAAAATATAGCAACTAATAAATCTGAATTCTCAAAGACCAAAAGAACACAAAATAAAAGGCTGTGAAATTTCAAGACTTAATAGAATCACACAACCAGAGAAGTATTCAAAAGGTCATGATATTTATTTACTTTTGAAAAAATCTGTAGGAAGAAATTCTACCACTGAGCTCATCATTGTCATCACCTTGGAGGTGGTTTTACAATATAATGTTGAGAGGACAAGGTTACGAGTTAGAGGTGGGTCTACATCCCAGCTCTTCTGCTTAGTACGTGAAAAACCTGAATAATCCAAGGCTCCCTCTCCCCATTTGCACAGTGGTGATATTACCTACTTCGTGGGTTGCTATGAAATTAAAATGGGCTTTCAGGCAATATATGGCACACCGTAAATATTTAATGCTTGCTTAATATAGTATTACTATAGTATTAACATCACACTAGATTATAGCTGCCCCCATTACTACTGCTGCTGTCTCCCTCCAGCCACCTCTCCTGCAACAGATCTTAGTTGCAAGGTTTTTTGGTGGGTTTTTTGTTTTGTTTTGTTTTGTTTTGTTTTTGAACAACCAGTTATTGTCTTCATGCATAAGGAAGATCAGGAGCCACAGCTTGCTAATTCTTATCCCAAAAGAAAGATGAGGCTGATGGTAGCTATGCCTGGAATTCTATATGGGTAAACACTGTTCTTGTAAAACTACCACTAGTGTGCTAATATCTGCACTTCTCAATCCTTTTTCTGCCAACCATGAAGACCAGTGAGTCCTGAGCAAGGATCATTGGTGCCTGACGCTTCTCTAAAAATGGTAAAACTCTGTCGATTCTTGGAGACAAGGGGAGGGCTGCCTGTCATGGTCATCCAATCTCAGCAAGCCTGAGCTGCAGGGGCCCTTCTTCTCACAGCACCTCACAAGTGCAAGTCCACAAGAGGGAGCACAAATCATTTGATGGAATGCACCCTCCTCTCTCCACCTGGACTGCCCGAGGCAGCAGGGAGAGCCTGCCCCCGCATTGCTTTTGATAAGCTAGTGAGGAGACCCTCAGTTTTCTAAGTTTTAGTTTGAAAATTGAATTCAGGAACTTGTCAACTCTGACAGCAGAGCTTTAACGTTCAGTTCAAAAACCATCTGCTTGTACTTTATAAAACCCAGCTTCTGACTTCAGAGCAGTAGGATTTTTCAAAATCTTCACTTCGTCGGGAAAGAAAACTTCAGTTTTCCTTCCTTCCAATTAAACTTGGGTTCTTTATGAAAGCCATTACATTTTTCTCCCTCTTCCTACCTAATTCTTCCCCCCAAACCACCTCTTTGAGCTCACAGAACTCAGTCTTACATTTCAAAAAGCAAAGCTGAGACTTTTGGGGAATGTGGACCCTCCTCATCAGCAAAGACTGAGAACAAAAATAGATAATACACCCGGGATTAATCGCCAATCAACATGTTCAACTGACAGGATTTATGACACTTGAGGTTTTAAAAATAATAACAAGCAAAGCCTGTGGGAGAAACGACTCCATACCTTGAAGTTACAAAAGTCACACCTGGCAGCAGAGACCTCCATCAAAGGCTATGTATTGAGAGGTAAAATTACTGGGACTCAAAGGGATGGGTCAGAACCCTACACAGGGCAGGAAACCAAAGGTAAAACCACGATCCAATGACAGATGGCAAAGTCCTGTCAATTCCAGGGAAATTACACGGTGAAATTCATTTCTGACATTTCATTCACACAAGAATAACAGGACCCTGAAGTTAAACAATGACATTCTGAAAGGAAACACCTCCGCAGATGACGCTTCTTGCATAGTTCAGCCTTCAGGGCATACACCCAAACCAGAATTTCATAGGGTTCAGGCGTGTGTGGGAGGAGGTGAGGGGGGATGGAAATGCAGAGAGAGCAGAGAAATGAGGAAGAAGGGGAAGACAGCCAACACCTAAGCAAAGGGAGGATACAATGACAATTCATTTCTACTCCCTCCCAAAGGACCTGAACCTTCACTCTATAGATTTTTTTTAAGTGACATTTGAAAGGTGCTGCAATCATCCATTCATTTGGGTTCTGTATGGCCTTTAAATGTAATATTTCAACTGAGAGTTCAAGCTGCTGGGGAGTTGAGATGTTTTCATGAAAAGTAACCAAGCCAGACAGTTCCTATTGTCAAGAAGATCCTGTTGAAGGGGAGAAGAACTAAAATTAGCCACTTTGGCTAATTTTATCACTCAGGCCCAGGGGCACAGGTTTCCAGACTGTTCCACTCTTCCTAGCAGGAAGGTATTGAAGGAAGCAGTCCTTAGATACTGGAGAAATCCAGTATGTGCTTCCACACATGGTTCGGAGACGCGGGGGAGGGGGGATCGTATCTCAGAGAAACAAAGTTAACAAAGTTAAATTCTTTTTAGTGACTGGCAACTCAAGAAAAACAGAGCCCTTTTATTTTTTTTTAGGTTTTTATTGAAATTCCAAAGGCAGGATAGATGATATTCTAAATTCTAGTTGCTAATTTCTGTCTTATTGTCATCCATTTGAATGATGATCATTATTACTTTTATTAAGATTTATTTTAAATTTATTTTCAAATGGCTTCAACAATGATTTTAATTAAATATTACTAACATATACTGTATTAGAAATCAATTCTTAAAGTATAAAAAGCAACAGAAAGGATTCCTCATCTTACAGAATAATACATGCACGTGCACGCACACACACACCCCTCCAAACAGTTCACTTTTGTTTTCCTCTGCTTTAGAGAATAAACACAATTGCTTGCAATTCCAGTCATACTGAGTGGCCCGTGTGCCCTCCCTTTACCCTAGCATATGCATAACTGTTTCAAAAAGGTGATTACACACACATCTTTCTTCCCACTGAAGCAGCAGATTGGGGAGACTGAGTTTCCCCCGTGTGTCTCAGAAACACAAAACAGGACATTTAATTTGTTTAAGTTTCCAGAGCAATTTACCGGAGACAAAAATAAAATACCATGGCATTTTGCTGGCATCTTAAAAAAAGAAACTCTCTCTGAGAAGTACAATGAACCTCATGAGATCTCCAACATGAGTCTTCTATTTGTATGCGCACATATTTTTATAATTTTGTTCACTGAAGAACAGATTAACATATTCCAACCCATGCACACAGTGAAAGAGGAACTTCCAAGAAAACAGATCTTTTACGGGGTAGCCTTGAAGGTTACCAACAGCTACACAGGCCCAGGCAGCTATCCACACTGGCCTATCCCAGCCTCTGCAATCAAGAGACTCTGTTCCCTGGATCGCCTTCAATTGAAAACATTTGTTCCTATTTAATGGCATACAGCACCATACCAGCATCAGCTCTGAGTTTTAAAATCTTTGAAGAAAACTCCTATGCCTGTGATTAAGGTACGGCCATCTATGCTTTCGTTATTTTAAATGAAGCTTGAAATGAGAAGAATGATTTTTCTAAAAAGAAATCATTCATCTGCAGCTCATGGCTTCTACACTGCATATGGTACCCAAGGAGGTCAAAGGCAGTCATTGTTTTAAAAATACTAGGTCTCTACTCTTTGTATTTGCACTGATCTGCTGCCATAGATGCCCTGCTGTCTCGGAAAACTTTCTCTGCTTGGGCGTGAGTTCTCAAGCTCTTTGTTGGCATGCTGATTCTCCTTACCATTGCAATGATAGGTCAGCATAAAACCCCTCAAATGTATGGGGTTCTCTGTTCCACAGCTTCTGCTAGCTCTAACTTGACCCCCAACTACCACATAGCTATTTAATAACCATAAGGAGGATTTGTAAGGCACCATCTAGTTAAGAGGTATCACTTGACAACACACGTATCTAAACAACTGTCAGCCCTTCCACGTCAGTTCGGAGTTCTTTAATTGCAAACAATGGAAAATGACTCAGGCTAATTGAAGCAGAGAAACGCTGTATCAAAAGAGTATAGGAGTCCCAGAGTAGATGTCCCAGAGGAGATGTAGCACAGAAAAAAGTAGAAGGCTAGAAAGGCTTGAAGTCTAGCGAACAAGAACAACTGGATAGTCTTAACTGGGAACTGCTACTGGAATGAATGAGTCCTAGTCAATACCCTCGTCATGAGGGTGTTGCTTAGACCACATCGCTGATTTTCGAGAGTCTCAAAAGGTCAATTCCACTTGGCTTATATCAAGGTTTCTCACCTCTGCATAACTGACATTTTGGACCAATAATTCTTTGTTGTAGAGGAACTGTCCTGTGCTTTGTAGAATACCTGGCAGCATCTCTGGCCTCTACACACTAGATGCCACTAGCATTACCTCTAGTTGTGACGACAAGTTCTCCAGACATTGCCAAATGCCCCCCCCCCCCTCAACCCTGGAGGCAAAATCATCCCCAGCTGAGAAATGGCTTAGACTGAATCACAAAACTGTCCATCTGATGACTTAGGAAAGGCCACTCCCTTGATGTAAAATAAAATCCCAGAAGACAAAGGCAAGGTAGGTAAGTCTCCCAAAAAGGAAGTCAGGATACTATTCCCCAAAGATAAGAGAATTAATGCTTGCCATCCATTTCAACACCTGTACGCAGAAAGTTGAAGAAGATTGTTTTCTAGCCCATGTATTCAGAGAACAAGAAAAAGAAGGTGGAATTTAATACAATTCCAAAAACAGACTGTAGGAAAAGCAGTCCATCAGAATGGTGCACTACTAGTCCCTCACAATGCTGTGCATTCATTTCCTGCAAAAGCACAATCCGAGTAAAGTGGGTGTTCTCATTTTCATTGAAATGCTCCATGTTTCCCTATCTGTTTTTAAATCCTGCCAGATCTTTTTCCAACTCTTGGTATCTATGGACTTGTGGTAATTGACATGGCTAATTTAAGGGAAACTGATTCCAAATCCCAGAAAACACCCAACGCATCTCTGTATTAATTAGTCAGTTAACTCTGTTGGTTCCAACATGGTGCTAATGAGACCAAAGACATGAATCCAATCCTCATGCCATATGGGCTTGTTCCACAGCCAGCCCGGAGCCCCACTCCAACCAGCCAACTGATAGATAGATGTATATGGCTGCTGGCAGGAAGGGGGGAAGGAGAGAGGATGGAGGTGTCCAGACAAATCCATCTCCACTGCTAGCACAGCCCGTGTGGCACATTCTCCCAGAAAAGGGGAGAGAATCCTCATGGAATCCAGAGCACAGCACATCCATCATGGTGCCTCTTTCCTAACACCCCCACGTATAATGCCGTGCCTTTTCCTCTCCCCTTTCCAGCTCGTACCTACTCATATTAAGTTCCTTTGCTGCTGCTTCTCCCTCCTGTTCATTACCATTTCTTAAAGATTGGAGTGCAGAACTTCATCTCCAATTTGCACTGACTCTAAATTCCCTGATCCTACCATCAGCAGCAAGTCTGGGCTTGTCTCTTCTTCCATTATTATTTCTGACAGCCCCAAAGAAATCACTTAATATTCATTTCAGCCTCCTTTTTCAGACAGTCTTAAAAATCAATTTCAAAATTTTTCTTCTTGATCCTGTCATTTAGCACTGAAATGGCCCAAACTGATTACTTGGGGAGCATTAGCGTTTCTCCCTTCTCCCCCCTTGATGTCAGACTCTGTGAGTCTGTTCTGGTATAATTTGGTTTGGTTTTTAGTTCAGGGTGGTTGTTTTTCACTGAGAAACATGATTTTTTAAGCTACATTTGTAGAACAATTATCCTTATTAAAAAAAACAAAAAACAAAACAAAACAACAACAAAAAAAAACAGCACTAAAGAATAGGCCAAACCCTTTGGCTAGGAGAAAAATCAGATTCAATGGGTGAAGAAAGAAAAAGAGAAGTCTTGAAATTCAATTACTCTAAACCTCCAAGAGTGCCATGTGAAAGCCTCTACTTTCCAAACAGTAAATTAGCAACAGTAACATCATCTTATTTATTAATAAAAAGGAGAAGTTCAAATCGCCATTCATGATAAGACGCTGAAAGCTGCAAGGAAGCCAAGAATGGGAAGAAAAAGGTCTGAAAGGGAAAAAAAGGGAAGGGCAGCTTTTATAAAGAAGAAAAAAGTTCTTTGTCTTTGCTGCCATTCTGTGAATAGTCTAGAGAATTCAGTCCATTATTATTGTCGCTGCCCTTCTTCCTTGCCATTGTTTTGCTTTTTCGGGTTGTCTTTAATTCTCCAAGTAACATTATTAGAGAAATGGAGAGGTCAAAAACCACCAGGAGGACCAGGGTGTGGGGGGGCTTGGGAACAGAACTCAATGAAACGTGTCCAGAGCATTTTATCCCTTAGCCTGTGTTTTCTCTTCTTAGCAAGCAGAGGACGGTTTTAAAAGTAAGAAATGCTGCAGACATGACATTAAAAAAAAGCCCTGGACCATGCAAAACAGTCCTCCAGCTTGATAACCGTAACCAGTCTTTGCTCTTAAGAATCACTCTGCTATATTTGTAATTTCACCAGCTTGTTATTTATATTGTCACAGTATCTTCACAGACATCCCCCCTCCACGACTCTCACTTGAGAAAGGAAGTATCTGCTAAAACGATGAGGGAACAAAAGCCATCGGCATGAACTGCAAGAGAGAAAACAATTGGATTTTTCTTATAGGATCAAAGAGTCAAAAATCATTCTTTCTGGGACTGTGGAACATCAAACATTGGGACTTAAAAAGTGTCACCTCAGGAATTAACAAACAACAGAGTGTGCACCCAGCCCCAAACCATTTTCTGAGACTGAAGACAAATTGTAGAAACCCGTCCACATCACAGCAAATGTAATCACACAGACTTTGAAAGGGCACAGTGTGTCTGGTGATGAGAGCACCCTCTATCTTTTCTGCCTACCAAACATGCGACCCTTCTATGTATACCAAGTGTCCTTCTAGCGCCACCAGGAGGCCACTTACACTGTGCCATGGTACTGTCCCGGCTTTTAGGCGCTGATTCTATGACGTCAGCCCATGACTCCAATGGACTGAAAAATCACCTCACATAACCAAGGGATAGTGACAGTACTACTGGCTGAATGTTTACTGAGCCCAGTAATGCACCTCACTTCCCCTGCAACACTGCCGCTGACTAGGAATTCACTCATCTACATGGATGTGCAGTTAGCCAGGGGATACTTTGATGAGAAGGGGAAAATGAGATCTGTTAGATTACTGACCTTTTTTTTTTTAAAATAAATGACTCATCTTTGAAGACTGTGAAAGTCGCTGCGAGAAGAAAAATTTTAATAGAGATCCCGAACTAAGGCATACAATAAGAACAGATGAGTTCTGCAATCACACCCAGAATTCTTCTGAAAGTTCTGACAGACTTCAAGCAAAGCCAACAGAAGAACATCCACACTTTCAAAATTAGGTTATGATTCACTTTACCAAGGGTCCATTTATTTCACGAAGGGATTGGCTTCTAAATTCTTACAAATAACATTAGCTCTTTAAATGCATTTCTAATTGCATTAGAATTATAAATATTTCAAACTAGTCTCAACTGTCAGAAACAGAAAATCTGAACTACTCATGCAATTAACACATATCTGTAGGCTAACAGGACTAGAAATGGGACCCTGTGTGAGAATGACACACCCTTAATCTAACGATGCCACACTTTCAGTTTATCGGTCTTCATCTCTCATTTCCTTACAATGCTTCGGCATTTACAAACTGTCTTTGATTCTAATGAAACAAGTGTAATGTAAACCCAACGCAGAATCACATAGCATTTTCACTGGCAGGTGACCATTAGACGTCACGTAACAAAACCTCCCTCTAAGGTTCAAGGTCCCACAAGCACATGCCTGATAGCCTCACTTAAACACAACCGCTGACAGGAGATGGCTACTCTTCAAGTCTCTTATACTTCATTCAACGTCAATGGCACAGGATCTCATACAGAACAGTTAACATTTACAGATGACTATGTGATATTCTATGATATATGAATGGGGGGACAGTTAAGAGGAAAACATTTTTATTATAGTCACCTCTGTTCTGCTGAGATGGTTTCCTGATTCTTCCATTTCAAGTATTCTACGTAACTTCACCTTTTGAATCCTTTCCACCATACCATCCTCAGATTACCTAAGAATGCCATTCTTCATATAAATGCAGTCATATGATATGCATTATTTTGTGTCTGACTTCCTTTCAACATAATGTTTTGAGATCCAACCATGTTGTTACACTTATCAGTAGTTCTGTTTTTAAGCTAATAGTCCATTGTATAAGTATATTAGAGTATGTTGTTTTCTGTTAATGAGCATCTGACTTGTTTCCAGTTTTTGGCTATCATTAATAAAAATGCTCTACACATTTGTTCATAAAAAAAAAAGAAAGGGAAGGGGTAGCCACCTGGAGTTCCCACTTCGGCTCCTCAGCTGTACCATCAAAGGATACAAAAATGCTGATTCGAAGGGGCACATGCACCCCAAGTTTATAAAAGCACTATCAACAACAGCCAAAGTATGGAAAGAGCCCAAATGCCCACTGATTGGTGAATGGATAAAGAAGAGGTAGTGTATATACACAACGGAATATTACTCAGCAATCAAAAACAATGAAATCTTGCCATTTGCAACAACATGGATGGAACCAGAGGATATTATGCTAAGTGAAATAAGTGAGTCAGAGAAAGACAAATACCTTATGATTTCACTCATATGTAGAATTTAAGCAACAAAACAGATGAACATAGGGGAGGGGAAGGAAAAATCAAATAAGATACAAACAGAGAGGGAGGCAAACTAAAAGAGACTCTTAAATACAGAGAACAAACTGAGGGTTGCTGGAGGGGAGGTCATTGGGGGATGGGCTAAATGGATGATGGCATTAAGGAGGGCACTTGTTGGGATGAGCACTGGATGTTATATGCAAGCAATGAATCACTAAATCCTATTCCTGAAACCGTTATTACACTGTATGTTAACTAACTTGGATTTAAATAAAATTTTTAAAACGAATGGCAGCACCAAAAATCCCAAATACGATAAATTTCTTGAAAATCACCTATCAGATAACAGTAGCACATCCACTGACCTAAGGAAACACTGAGAGTGCCTTAAACCTCATGGAGAAAGAGCTCTCTGAATTTCACAAACGTCCTCAACGTTTAAGTCTGGCATTCTCTAACCTGAGAGCGGATCCCGGTCAACAATTCTGCAGGCTAACAATTAATTGATAACTCTTTGGGGAAGGCCTTTGCGGTCGAACGTTAGACTAGTTACTATGATGGAATAGAAAAAAAAATCTATCAGACGTGGTTCTTCACCATCTCCTCTCTCACTGGGGAGACAAAACTAACACACAAGGCTGAGGAATAAATCCTTAAACTAACCTTTGGTTTTTTTAATTGAAATAGAAGAGGGATAATGCATGGATTTGCTAATAATACTTCTGTGCTGTACATATTGGCCTTGAATGGCTCGTCCGTGGCTTAATCTGACTTCAGGGACATTTCATCAAGGCCTCTCTGGACTCTTCCACATGTTCAGCTGATACCACTTCCCAAGCATGGTGTCTTACAGAACACACTGTTGGGTGGCTGCTCTCTTTCCCATTTTATACAGAGCAAACATGAAAGTTAAACACTTTCAACACCTATCCTGTATTAGTTTCCAAAATTTTCCATGCCAACATGGAAATAAGCTTCCAAAAAGCTAAAAAGCATCTTCATATAAATAGATGTCAAGCAGCTTTAAATACTTACAGTCCCTCTCGCACTCTTTTGCCAGTTTATTTATGTGTAATGTTAACAAGGGGAAGAAAAAAAACAGGAAAGGAAACAGGAAACGTAGCTCAAAGCGAGCTGCAAGTGAAAGCTTGAAAGAAAACATAGGAAAGACATACAGCAGTCCCCTCCCCATCATACCTATGATCGGCACAGTAAGAGATGAACAGCAACAACTAATAAAGTAAAACAATTATCACAATATACTGTAATGACAGTTAGAGGTCTCCCTCTCTCACACATACAAAATACTTTATTGTCTTGCACTGTACTCACGCTTCTTCCTCTTGTGATGATGTGAGATGATAAAATGCCTACGTGATGAGATGAAGTGAGGTGAATGACGTAAGCGCTGCGACTTAGCACTAGGCTCCCGCTGACCTTCTGACATTTCATCAGAAGGAGCATCATCTGCCTCAGGACACAGCTGACCGCAGGTAACTGAAACTGCAGAAAGGAAAAACGTGGATAAAGGGGAACTACTGCATGTAAATCATTTGCATGAACCCTCAATTTTCCCTCTTAAGCTTCCCAGGATTCCATTTCACACTAAACACAGCAGAGACAGCTGAGACAAAGCGGGGGGGAGAGAATGAATCACTTAATGTACATTCTAGAAGAATATAACCCTATTCTTTTCTGAGAGAATTCATGTCAACTTCCCCTCCTCTGCAGATGAATAAAAGCATTTTTAAATAAAAAGTTGCCATAAATTTTGATGTTGCAAATAAATCCTCCAGATGTTTTGTGTAGTTTCAGAAGTAAAAAGCTTCCAAAGCATTTACTCTGAACATAATAGCAGACTCTACAAGAATACATCGGGCACTAAACCCAAAATGGTATTATATGAAACATACAGCATATTTCACAGTTTTTTTTAAGGAGACTTGGGACATTGAGAGCAATCTCTTGGGAATACAAAGTTAGGCTACAGCAAATAAACTTTTTGGTATTTAAAAAAATTAAATGCTTAAATGCCTGGATCTGTTTAGAGTTATTACTTAAAACCGGAAAGAATTAAGACAGATTTTTAAGTCGGGGGGGGGGGGGGCAAATTAATGTTGGTTTTAATTCTTCACTTTATAAGCACCTATTTATAAATGTTAAATAATTGCTGAAAATAGAATACCATAACATCTAAATGAACATTAAAATGTATTAGGTAATAATATTTTGCATTTGGGTTCCAGAAACCACAATTACAGACTAAAGACTCCCTTACTTGACACAGAAAAAGGAATTTGAAAAGAAAAAAAAAGAAAGAAAAAGAAAAAAAAATTTTGAGACAGCTGTGCCCTCTGGAGGTGGCACTTGGGAATTGAATAAATCGTCCCTAAATTGGTAACAATGACTTTCCTAAAGAATTGAACAAGCACTTGCAAATGCAAAGAAGGCTTAGAAGGTTTCATCCATGTTCCTTTCTTTGTGTCAAACCAGTTTTCAATGAATATTAATTTAGAATTTCAATTTAGAAATGTTCAAATGGGCACAAAACATTTTGGTAGAAGGGATTAAAAGCTTGTGTTCGATATCTGGAATACAATGATTAGGAACATGCTGAATATTACAAAAAGAAAGAACGGTAGTTCCAAGTCAAATATCCTGAAACCTCTTTTGGTGAACTGCCTGAAAGCAGACAGCCTACGCTCTTCAAAACCGTATTTCCCAACACTCTGGGACAGAACCAAATCATCCAGACTAGTCAGTGCATATCCTATCTTCTCAGACTAATTCACCACCTCTCCTTCACTTTTCTTTTGACCTGTCTTTTTATAGTTCATTATTAATAAATGGAGCTATATTTCCCCAACTAGGGAATATATTGTTCCAGTGGGAGAGGAAATACGTATTTCCTGTTGGGAGTTTTAGAAATAGAAATTAATAAAGTTGGCTTAGTGTGTGTGGAATTTCAATAGGATTGAAACATACATATATATATGTGTATATATATATATATATATACACACATATATAGATATACACACACACACATAAAGAATGTAATTATGGGTGGGGGGAGTCAAAAACAAAGCCACTCAGTAGTACTTAACATGAAAACCAGAAAAAAGCCACTACTTCTAAAGATGAGAATTAAGACATCTCGATGGCAAAATCTGCCTTGGATGTGGGTGAGTGTTGTGTCTTTCTGAAAAAGTGGTGGGAAAGAAATGAGAGAGCGACTGAGTAAGACTGATGCGCGGGGAAGGGAGAGAATTTAGCTACTATCTGTAGGGAGCAGAGGAGAATCTACCCAAGTATCAGCGGGATGTGATTCTCTACAGCAAACAGGTTCCCTGGTGCCATCTGAGTGCGTGGCCTTTGGACTGCCACGTGGAACTGGAACCGAAGGTTCGAGAAGAAGGAAGCAGAGAAGGTCTTCCTGGCTTCCAGTGAATCCGGGCCACACTTGCATCTCCGGCTCTGGCCCTCTGTCCAAAGGCAACTTCACTCTCAAACCCCACTTCCTTCCTCCTCCCCAGGGAGAAGAGAAGGGCCCGAGTTACTAGAACCCGGCTCTCAAGCCAGCTTCCACTTGTTTGTGGTTCCAACCTACCGGCGCAATTCTTAACTCAAGTTCTCCTGCCCCTTGGCCAGCCCTTTCTCAAAGTGCGCCTCCTCCCCCGACGCGCACTCCTTAAAGAGGCCCCGGACAGTGCCCCTGAAACTCACGGCGATATCCAGGTCCCACTGCCGGGTGCGCGCGCGGCAACCCCAACTATGAAGCTACCACGTGAAGGACGGCGGAGAGTCGGGGCCTGCGCGCGCACGCCGCGCGTGGCTTCCCGCCTCCCTCGTCCGCGCACCTGCCCGTCCGCCCGTGGGCCGCAGCGCCACCGGAGCGCCGACAGAGGGCGCCCGAGGCCGGTCTCGCCGCCCCAGGCCGAGGCCGGGCAAGCAGCCTGCCTGGACCAATGCGGAGTGCCCCTGTGGAGCCAGGGAGATGGCAGCGTCAGCTAAGGAGTAAGGGACATTGGGCTTCGGCATAGGGGACGACTTTCTGAACTTATCTGAACCTCAGACTCCTCATCCAAGATATTAACACGAATATCTAAGCCGTAGTTGTCAGTTATGACCATATATGCATTCGTTGTTCATTTTGGTCACTCACAGCAAGTATCTTTGAGGTCCCTGCTATTTTCCAAGCGCTGTACAGGCACTAGACATACCCTGACAATCAAATTGGACCCAGGCTCTTGGAGTGAACATTTGAATGGGATGAACGTGGGGTAGCACGAATGAGATTGTGCATACAGAGCTCTTAGCACGGCTCCTAGAACATGCTCGGCCTTCTCCAAATGCTGGTGTTTATTATTATTAGGTGTCTATGCCTACATCGACTCCATCCTCCTCCTACAGAAAAGAGGATTAGTTTATTCCTGGGTGGCCCAAGGCAGGGTACAGACTTCCTCACATTAATAGCTGGATGAGAGTTTGATTAATGAATAAAGCAATTGTATAAACTGTGCCCTGGACCCCTGGAGGAGGGTGGAAGTAATGGAAGGGACAAAGCACTGCCACTCATGAGGCAAATATTGCTGGAGCCTGGCGTGGAAACTTCAGGGTAACCTCCCTCCTGGGAAGGGCCTTGAATCTTTGAAGGACTGACCACTTACCCAAGATAAAATGGAGTCTCTTTCATTAAAAGAGAGGTGAGTCTGCACAGGGATCTCCCCCCCCCCCCAGCCCATATCCTCCTCATTAAAAGCTTTCAATGGCATTTTGGGTGTTAGCTACCTCCTACCCTTTTTGTAGGTGTAGTTAGGGGTTCCCAGTGGATTCAGGGCCCTAAAAAGGTTTCTCTTAGCGTTCCTCCTCAAAGGAACTGATCAGAGATGATAACTTATATCACTGAAGGGAGTCACATGGTTGTAGAAACAAATACTCAACAAATGAGAACATTCTCTACTTTTTTAAAAAGGTTTTTTAGGGTTTTAATTCCTCAAATGGCATCCAGACAGAGGAAGGGTCCTTTTCCTCCCTAGGGCCACTGAGAATGATTTTTTCTTTAAAATAAATTTCAGGGAGCTGTATTAGTCTTCCACTGCTGCATAATAAATTACCATAAACTTAGCAGCCAAAAACAATACTCATTTATTATCTCACAGTTTTTGTGGATTGGACATCTGGGTACTGGTTCCTCCTGTCAAGGTCTCACATAGCTGAACTACAGGTATTGGCTGACACAGCAATCAGACAAGAAAAAGAAATAAAAGGTATCCAAATTGGTGAGGAAAAGGTAAAATTTTCACTATTTCAGATGACCTGATACTCTATATAGAAAACCCTAAATACTCCACCAAAAAACTACTAGAACTGATAAGTGAATTCAGTAAGGTCACAGGATACAAAACAAATATACAGAAAGCCATTCTATTTCTATATACTAATAATAAAGTAGCAGAAAGAGAAATTAATAAAGCAATCCATTTACAATTGTACCAAAATAATGAAATATCTAGGAATAAACTTAACAAAGGAGGCAAAAGAACTGTACTCTGAAAATTATAAAACATTGATGAAAGAAACTGAAGATGATATAAACAAATGGAAAGATATTCCATGCCCATGGATTGGAAGAATAAATATCGCTAAAATGTCCATACTATTCAAAGCAATCTACAGATTTAATGCAATTCCAATCAAAATACCAACAGCATTTTTCATAGATTAGAACAAAGAATCTTAGAATTTGTATGGAATCACAAATGACCCAAATAGCCAAAGCAATCCTGAAAAAGAAGGACAAAGCTGGAGGTGTCGCAATCCCAGGTTTCAAGATACACTACAAAGCTGTAGTAATCACAACAGTAGAGGACTGGTACACAAATAGACACACAGATCAATGGAAAAGAATAGAGAGCCCCAAAATAAACCCATGATTATAATGTCAATTAATCTTCAACAAAGGAAGCAAGAATATGCAAAGGGAAAAAGACAGTCTCTTCAACAAAAGATGCTGGGAAAACTGGACAGCTACATGCAGAAGAATGAAACTGCACCCCTTTCTTATACCATATACAAAAATGATCTCAAAATGGATTAAAGACTTAAATGTGAGATGTGAAATCATAAAAATCCTAGAAGAGAGCACAGGTAGTAATTTCTCTGACATTGGCTACAGCAACATTTTCCTAGGTATGTCTCCTGAGGCAAGGGAAACACAAGAAAAAATAAACTATAGGGACTACATCAAAATGAAAGCTTCTGCAGAGCAAAGGAAATAATAAAAAAAAAAAAAACTAAGATACAGCCTACTGAATGGGAGAAGAAATTTAGAAATGACATCTCTGATAAAGGGTTAGTGTCCAAGATATATAAGAACTTATACAACTTAACACCAAAAAAACCCCAAAAACCAATTAAAATGAGCAGAAGACATGAACAGACATTTCTCCAAAGAAGATATACAGATGGCCAGCAGACACATGAAAAGATGCTCATCATCAGGGAGATGCAAATCAAAACCACAATGAGATGTCACCCTACATCTGTCCGAATGGCTAAAAGCAACACAAGAAACAACGAGATGTTGGTGAGGATGTGGAGAGAAAGGAACCCTTGTGCTCTGTTTGTGGGAATGTGAACTGGTGCAGCCCCTGTGGAAAACAGTATGGAGGTTCCTCAAAAGATTAAAAATAGAATGATCATATGACCCAGTAATTCCATTCCTGGCTACTTACCCAAAGAAAATGAAAACACTAATTCAAAAAGATATATGCACCCTTATGTTTATTTCAACATTATTTACAATAGCCAAATTATGGAAGAAGCCCAGGTGTCTATAAACAGATGAATGGATAAAGAAGAGGTGGTGTACATATGTACAGTGGGATATTACTCAGCCAAAAAAAGGAATGAAATCTTGCCATTTGCAACAACATGCATAGATCTAGAGAGTATAATGCTAAGTGAAATAAGTCAGAGAAAGACAAATACCATATGATTTCACTCATATGTAGAATTTAAAAAACAGAACAAATGAACAAAGAAAAAATAAATACACACACAAAAAAACAGACTCTTAACTATAGAGACCAAACTGATGGTTACCAGAGGGGATGGGGTCGGTGAAATAAGTGAAGGGGATTAAGAGTGTACTTATCATGAGCACTGAATAATGTATAGAATTGTTGAATCAGTGTATTGTACATCTGAAACTAATATGACACTGTATGTTAACTATATTGGAATTAAGGTAAAATGTAACATAACGTAACGTAACATAACGTAACGTAACGTAACGTAACATAAAATGTGCCACCTGGAGGCCCTATTAGGGAAATATCCAATCCTAAACTCCCTTGGGTTGTTGGCAGAATTCTTTTCCTTGTGGTTGTAGCATTGAGGTACCCACTGTCTTACTAGCTATTAGCCAAGGACCCCCGTCCGCTCCTAGAGGACACTCTGGTCCTCACCGTGTGTGTCCTCCATAGATCCTCTCATATGACCATTCTCTCTTTTAAAACTCACCTGATCACATCAGTCACCCTAATAATCTCCTTTGTGAGTAACTCAAAGTCCACTGATTAGGAAACTAATAATGGGAGTGATATCCTATCATATCCACAGGGGTGGAAATTATACAGGTGTCTTCATTTGAGCTGCTGTAACAAATACCATAGTCTGGGGGGCTTAAAAACAAAACAGAACGAAACCACATTTATTTCTCACAGTTCAGGATGCTGGGAAGTCCAAGATCACTATGCTAGCTGATTCACTTCCTAGTGAGAGCCCTTTTTCTGGTTTGTAGATGGATGCCTTTTATCCTTACATGACAGAGAGGAAGATCATCTCTCTGGTGTCTCTTATAATAAGGGCACCAATCCCATCATGAGGGGCTCCATCCTCATGACCTAAAGATTCCACCTCCTAACATCATCATATTGAGGATTAGGGTTTCAACATGTGAATTTGGGAAGGACAGAAACATTTGGTCAATAGCAACAGAACAGATACACCGCGGCGGGGGGAGGGCGTGGAACTCTTGTGGGTCATCTGTCTGCCACAGAAGAAAATAGAGGAAAATACACCAAGAAAACACAGAGCTGTAGGAATGTGCTGATTTACAGACATCAAATTCCTATCTAACTTCACTATTGACTAAAGGCCAGAGATACTTCCAGAGCCCGAGGGATCCCTCCTTCTATCTGACCTCAAGCCCTTAGCCCTCTGCAACCTTCCCCTTCTGCTTTTCCACCCTCTGCATGAGGGGGATCAAGAGCCAATGCTGGAGCTCCGAGGGTCAAGGGCATTTACTGAGGGCCACTGGCGAGAAAGGCCACTGACACTTACCCCACGGTGCCTCTGACCTGGCAGCAAGGCGGCAATTAGAGGTAGAAGGGTCAAGAAGGCACACCTGGGTTCTGAGCTCGGCTCTGCCACTTACTCTGTGACTTTTGGTCTAGTTACTGAATATCTGTTTCTGCATCTGTAAAATGAAAATAATAAGATTTCCCTCAGAGTGGTTGTAAGCACCAGCTGAGATAATGTACATCAAATACTTAATACAGCATCTGCATGGGAAGAGAAAATAATGGGGAAACCGTAAAACCTACCCAGGAAGCAGGTTGGAGAAGGAGGAGTTGTTATTTCCTAAGGCATCTAGTGGGTGCCCAGAATGGTGCTGGGAACCATAAGATTCGCAGGCATCCATAAAGTGTGATGTTTAAAACCTTGAGATATCTACAATCTGGCGGAAAGACAAGCAACTTACCCGGCAAACAGGCCCTTAGTCATAGAGAGACACATTGGGAGTGCAGGGGCTCTCTTGCTCTCTTTCTCAGGAACTTTTTGCCCAGAACCCGCAAGCACTTGGCCTCCCCATGTGTTCAAGCCAAGGCTTCACTTCAGCCTCTGGCCTTGCCATGACCAGAGCCCTCCTGGTGGCGGGATATAAGGCCCTGGAAGTACCACACGGATAGAGACCTACCCGTGGAACCCTCACTTAGTGATGCTCAGGTGCTTAGCCAACATTCCTTGATGGCTCCAATCTCCTGCCACATAAAGGTAAATATCAAGTGAAAATGGCTTTAGAAGGATTGGTGGCACCAGAGACTGCCAACGGTGTTTTATTATTTTCCTATGGCTACTGTGACAAATTACCACAAACTTAGCAGCTTAAAACAACACACATTTATTTATTTTTTTTTTTACAGTCCCGGAGGTCAGAGGTCTGAAATCAGTTTCCCTGGGCTAAAATTATGGTGTCAGCAGGACTGCATTTCTTCTGTGAGCTCTGGGGAAGAATCCCTTTCTTTCTCTGCCAGCATCGAAAGACTGCCTGCCTTGTTTGCCTCGGGGTCGTCGTCACTCCAACCTCTGCTTCCCCCAATCACATCTCCTTCTAGGACTTTGACATTCCTGCCTCCCTCTTATAATGACCCTTGTGATCACACTGGTCCCACCTGGATAATCTAAGACCGCTCTTCCTGTCTCGAGATCCTTAATTTAATCACACTTGCAAAGTCCCCTTTGCCAGGTTAATTAACATAGTCACAGATTTTGGGGGGATCGAGATGTGGAGATTTTAAGGGGCCATTATTTTGCTCACGACAGGTACCTATTCTGCTGAGACGAATGCCTGCATACTTGCTCCCTACCCCTTCTCAAATGACACGCAAAAAAAATGACTCATCTCTAACCATTTACTTGATCTAGCCCACAAGCAACTTGGTGATGAAGCACATTTTCATAGAAGTAAGTTTGTTGAAGTTTAGTGAGAAAAAGACACTGTGCTCTCAACATCACAAGAGAATGATTTATTAAAATCTGCATTTAAATGCAATTGATAGGGCACATTTAATAAGACATGAAAACAGAACCTATATTTGAGAAGCGTTCTAGCATTCTTCGCTTCAAGATGAAGTGATGATGATCACTAACACGGAGGCTCCCCCTACCCTGTTTCTAACTATTCTTCTTTTTTATTAATTTTTTTAACGTTTATTTATTTTTGAGACAGAGAGAGACAGAGCATGAATGGGGGAGGGTCAGAGAGAGAGGGAGACACAGAATTCAAAACAGGCTCCAGGCTCTGAGCGGTCAGCACAGAGCCCAACGCAGGGCTCAAACTCACGGACCGTGAGATCATGACCTGAGCTGACGTCGGATGCTTAACTGACTGAGCCACCCAGGTGCCCCTGTTTCTAACTATTCTTTAAACCCACTTGATACTGCACTTTTTTTGACAGTTTAGTGACAGGCACAAATTACCTCACTGTTACCATAGTGACTAAGGGACCTCCAAATAAAGAAAAAAGTAAGATTAAAATAAAAGAGGGAAGAAGTAGTCCAAATCAATATTAATGAGTCATCATCTAAGTGCAACCCAGTGTCAACTGGTCAAGCTTTGGGGGTTTTTCCAGTAAGGACCCCCGAATCAGTCAGCCAGCTGGGGAAGTCGCCTGTGTGAACGAGAATGTGTGTCTCCCGCAAGAAGCAACGGTTCAAAGTTTATAGAACCTTCTACTCTCCCTTACTTATGCATCTCTTTTATTTGGATCGCCTCCTTTGTTTTTCATCTCCTCCTGCTTTTCCCCTTCTGAACACATTAGTTACTATGGAAACATTGGTGTGAATGTCAGAAAGCTCGGCTCAGAAATGCTTCATAAAGTCAATTTATAGAATGGTCTGACATTTATCTCATGTTTGGGAAATTTAAAGAATTTGTGATATTCATGACCAGGGACAGGGGTGGGTGGAAAACACTGTGCCATATATGGATTTTAAAATTTGTTTTATATACACTGTGAAAGCATCAGGTTTTGTCTTTAAGGGGAAGAATGGCAACAAAAACAGGAGTCTGTTTTGGGAATTGAAATCGGATTCATTTTCCATCAGTTCAGGAAGGATTTCCACTTTCTAAGTTTGTAAGGCTGACTGGAGTCTCTTGTGTCAAAATAAATGCTTTTTGAAAAAATTATGGTTGTCTTATTTTTTTTAACTTTAACCTGACAATAAGACAAATGGCATTATCCATAATAATGTACACACGGCAGCAGCAATATTAGTTAAAGGCACAGAAATGTTGAACCCATGCTGTAAAAATTCTTACTTCACTATGGGGAATATCAGAGTTAGAGTTATCCCTACAGAATAACAATAATGATAGCTAATGTTTAAAGCACATTTACTATGTGTCAGGACCCATTCTAAATACTTCCCATGTATTAATTCATGTGATCCTCAATCATCATACTTTTTTTACGCACAAAAAAACTGAAGCCCAAGGAGGTTAAGTAACTCATCCAAGTACGTGGTATAGAAGCTGATTCACACCAAGGCGATTGGACTCCAGAGTCTGTATTCTTAATAATCATGCAAAACTGCTTCTGTATGAAAAAAGTAAAATAATATGTAACAACATATTCAGGTAGAGAGCTTTGAGTTACCAGTTTTGGACTAAAAAGACATTCTAGACATCCACTTGCATGCGGCACTGTCTCTATGTTATTACTCAAAGCCTTAAGGCTTACCGCATTGTTGTTAAAGATACAATGAGTTCAAATGATTACAGTTGGACCCTGAATTCAGTTTAGAGTCCAATTTGATTTGCAATTTTCAGGCTCCTACAAATTTGGTTACATATGAAAGAGTAATGGAGTGCCTGGATGGCTCAGTCAGTCGAACAGCTGACTCTTGATTTCAGCTCACGTCATTGGGTCAGGTCATGATCTCAGGGCTAATGGGCTCAAGCCGGCATCGGGCTCTGTGCTAATAGCTCAGAGCCTGGAGCCTGCTTCGGATTCTGTGTCTCCCGTTCTCTCTGCCCCTCCCCCAATTGTGCTCACTCTCTTTCTCTCTCTCTCTCTCTCTCTCAGATTTAATAAATAAATAAGTAAATAAACATTTAATAAATAAATAAGTAAATATTTTAACATTTAATAAATATTTAATAAATTTAATAATATATTTAAATAATTAAATTTAAATAAGTAAATTTAAAAAATTTAATAAATAAGTAAATATTTAAACATTTAATAAATAAATAGGTAAAATAAACATTATAAAAAAGATTCTTTCTCTCTCCCTCTGCCTCTCTCCCCTGCTCCCACTCTCTCTCTCTAAAATAAATAGAGCAACAATGTTTTACTATGTGATTAGCAGCAAATATATAAACAGTTGACATTAACTCCACTGCATTTCATCAGAATTTTATTACAAAGAAAACCCAGTGTCAACCTGTGGGGCAAAATGTATTCTTTCCCACCCAACATTTTCCCTCCCCTCTAGAAACAGCTCCGTTTTCCTTTGAGAAAACTGCACCTGCTTGATCCTCTTGCAGCAAAAATGGATCACGTGGTCCAGGCCTAAGCCAATCAGCACATCACAGCTACCTGACCTCAGTGATTGGTGAAAAGATCATTATGTGACCAGATCAAAATCAAGGAAATACCAGAAGATTTTTGCTGGGAATGCTCAAACAGGAAGAAGGCCTCTTTTTCTTCCCTGAAACTCCTAAGTGTGGAATGAACAGCTCTAACCATCTTTGCCACCACAAAAGCATTGGCCTAGAGCATACAGAGGCCTCTAGGCAGAGACACTGAAACTTTTGGAACAAAAAGCATGTGAAAGATTGAGAAAAACCCAGCCAAACGGCATCATTTGATCCGTGAATAGAATACTGTCCAAAATCTGTCTGGTAGACTTTTCAAGGTACTCTTACCCCTTCTACCCTTTTCTTTTCCTTAATGCTTATTTATTTTTGAGAGAGAGAGACACAGAGGGCAAGCAAGGCAGGGGCAGAGAGAAAGGGAGACACAGCATCCGAAGCAGGCTCCAGACTCAGTTGTCAGCACAGAGCCCGACGCAGGGCTTGAACCCAAGGACCACAAGATCATGACCTGAGCCAAAGTTGGACGCCCAACTGACTGAGCCACCCAGGAGACCCCTTCCACCCTTTTTTTTAAACATCTAAACACATTTGAGCTGACTCACAAAAAAAAAGACGGTAAAAGGCCTAATGGGCAAAACAGGAAGCATCTGTGTCCTTTGAGGGCGGACACTATACCTTGTTCACTTTGTTCATAAATAAGCAAACATTCCCTTACCTAAGATTCAGAAGATCCACAAACCCCTGAAAACCGAAATTTCTTCTGTAGCTCATTTGGTGAAAAAACAGACATGACTTGCATGAGCATGAGACTATTCATAGTCCTTACTCATCACATTTAATGTGAATATTCCTATGTTTTGCTAAAGAACCACTGATGTGTGATCACAGGATGCTGTTGCAGACTCTGCCACAAGCATCAGACTATATGCAACTATCAGACTATATATAGAGAGAGACTACTGTCCAAAATCTGTCTGTTAGACTTCTCAATTATTCAATCAATAAGGCACTTCCATCCTGCCCCCTCTTTTTTTTTCCCTAATATAAACACATTTGTGCTGGCTTACAACAAACGGAAAAAGGCCTAATGGACAAAACAAGAAGCACCCGTGTCCTTTGAGGGAGGACACTACATCTTGTTCATCTTGTTTATCTTTTTTTAATGTTTATTAAGTTTTGAGAGAGAGAGAGACAGAGTGCAAGCAGAGGAGGGGCAGAGAGAGGGGGAGACACAGAATGTGAAGCAGGCTCCAGGCTCTGAGCTGGTCAGCACAGAGCCACACGCAGGGCTCGAACTCATGAGCTGTGAGATCATGACTTGAGCCCAAGTCGGATGCTTAACCAACTGAGCCACCCAGGAGCCCCATTGTCCATCTGGTTTATGCTTGTTACAAGCAAACATTCCTTTACCTGAGATTCCAAAATCCACATCCTCTGAGTTTTATGTGTATATGTTTATGTGTATATATGTGTGTATAAAAGTAATGTTATTTACTTTTTATTTGACTGTAGCCAAGAAAACAATCATGCTATGGTGATATCCAAAAGAGCACTGGAAGCTAATTACACACTATCCTCAAAGAAATTTTGGGGTCATGACTCATTTGTTTTCTTCTTTTCTACAACCTAAAATAGTAACTCGCACATAGTAGGCACTTAAGATGTACTTTATTAATTAATGAAATACGTGCTACATTCTGACACCTCTACCACATAACAACACTGACAAGTTGTCAATAGGACAACAGACAGAAGTAGGGGAAACCGAAAGAAGGAGAAAAGCCCGTAAGGATGGTGACATGACTAATACACGGAGGGAGGCTGTCCAGGCCTCACATCAGTTATAGAAAAGCCAAATGAGATCAATGACCTCCAAGGTGACTTCTAGCCCCATGGTTTTGCTGCATGAAAAGAAAATATAAAAGGGTGCAGACAGAAGTCTATATAACCTAAAACACTAACTAATAAAGCATGGAGTAATCTCTAAACATGGAGGAGACTCCCTTGAAATTTGAAATTTCATATATATGAAAAAACTGCATCAACCATTTTACTATGCCTAAAAGATCATACAAGTCTAAGAAATAGCCCAGCTCAAAATGGCCCACACTCTGGTCTGAGAAATATTAAGCCCTTACCTTCCTGTTAATAAAACTTCTAAAGTCCAAACCACTGAGCTGTAAGAGCCCAGCCAAACCCAGCATGTTGTCAAATTCTTCTACCTCTGGGACCTTGTGCAAATCCAATCTACTTTCCCATGAGAATAGATCTTAACTGCCTCCTTTCATTCCAGGCTCTCCTCCAATCTTCTGCTCACAATTGCCAGATGAATTTTCCTAAGGAAAAATTTGGATCCCGACACTGTTTTAAAGCCTTTAACACCTCTCGCTTAACTTCAGGAGCTTTTCTCTACCTTCATGATGATACCGCACTGTCCTATTTCCTATCCCACCTCTAGCTCCTGCTTTTCAGTCTCCAGTACTGAAGCTCTCTCCTCTCCCCGTTCTAAGTGTTAGAACTCCTTAAATCTTGGCGAGAGGCCCACCGCTCATTCTATACCTTCTCCTTAGGTGACCCCATCCTTACAAGGCCTTCATTAACATCTAGATGCCAACAAGTATCATTATTGATTGGTTGAACTGAGGTAAAATATACATGTGTCATTTTTACTCCCTTAAAGTGTACAATTCAATGGCATGCAGTACATTCACAATGTTGCACATCCATCACCAATATTACCTAGTTCCAGAATTGTATCATCTCAAACAGAAACCCCAGACCCATTAACTAGTTCATTCCCCATTTTCCCCCACCCCTAACCCCTGGCAACCACTGATATGCCTTCTGTCTTTATGGACTTGCCTATTCTGCACAATCCACGTAAATGGAATCTTAACAGCATGTGGTCTTTGCGTCTGGCTTCTTTCACTTAGCATTATGCTTTTAAGATTCATCCACGTCAGAGCATGCATCAGTTCTCTATTCTTCTGTAAGGCTGAAAAATATTCCACCGTATGGATATACCACATTTTATTTACTCATTCATCTACTGATGGATAATTCAGGTTGTTGTCATCTTTCAGCTATTATGAGTAATGTCGTTATGAACATTGGAGTACATGTTTTTGCTTGAATACTTTTTATCATCTCTTTTGGATACATATGTAGGGATGGAATTGCTTGGTCATATGGTATTTCTTTTTTTTTTCTTTTTTGGGAGGGTTGATTTGTGTTTTTTAAATTATTTTTTAAATTTTATTTAAATCCAAGTTACTTATAGCGTAATAACGGTTACAGGAGTAAAATTTAGTGATTCATCACTTACATATAACATCCAGTGCTCAATCCCAACAAGTGCCCTCCTTAATGCCCATCACCCATTTAGCCCAGTCCCCTACCCAATACCCCACCAGCAACCCTGTTTTTTTCTCTGTATTTATTTTATGTCTCTGTGTTTTTAATCTTACTTTTCGTTCCCTCCCCTTATGTTCATCTGTTTTGTTTCTTAGATTTCACAGTATTTCTGTCACTTACTGAGGAACTGCTGAAATGCTCTCCATAATGGCTGCACCATGTTATATTCCCACCAGCAATATATGAGGATTCTAATTTCTTTACATCCTTGTCAACACTTATTTTTTTTTATTTATGGCCATCCTATCTCTTTGTGGTTTTGATTTACATTTGCCTAATAACTAATGATGTTGAGCACCTTTTCATGTACTTTTTAGCTGTTTATGCATCTTCTTTGGGGAAAAAAAATGTCTATTCTGGTCCTTCGCCCATTTTTAAATCAGTTTGTCTTTTTTGTTGTTGAGTTGTAGGAGTTCTTTATATATTCTGAATACTTAACAGCTATATAATTTGCAAATATTTTCTCCCGTTCTGTAGGATGACTTTTAACTCCCTTGATAGTGTTGTTACAAAAACATTTTTAATTTTGATTAGGTCCAGATTATTCTTTTCTGTTGTTGCTTTTGCTCTGGTGTCATATTTAAGAAATCATTTTTTAAAAAAGGAAATTATTACTGAATTCAAAGCCATGAATATTTGCCCCTGTGTGTTCTTTTAGAGCCTTAATGTTTTAGCTCTTGGGGCACCTGGGTGGCTCATTCAGTTAAGCATCTGACTTCAGCTCAGGTCATGATCTAGCAGTCCGTGAGTTCGGGCCCCGCATTGGGCTCTGTGCTGACAGCTCAAAGCCCAGAGCCTGCTTCTGATTCTGTGTCTCTCTCTCTCTCTGCTCCTCCCCCGCTTGTACTCTCTCTCTCAAAAATAAATAAATGTCAAAAAAAAATTAAGTTTTAGCTCTTAAATTTAGGTCGTTTGAGTTTCCATTTTGAGTTAACTTTTATAAGTGATGTGAGGTAAGGGTTCAACTTCATTCTTTTGCATGTAGATATCCAGTTGTCCCAGAACCATTTGTTGAAGAGATTGTTCTTTCCCCCATTGAATGGTCTTGGTGCCTTTGTCAAAACTAAGTTGACCATAGACACGTGGGAATTCTTGTTATCTTTTACACAGATTTCTTCTCTGAGCTCAAGACCCATATATATATCCATCAGGTCATTCAACATATGTACTCTCAAATTTCCAAAGCAAACCTGATGGCTTCCAACCTCCCCAAGTTTGTTCATATTCCACTCTTCTTTCTGGGCACCACCATTCACCAAGCCATGGAAGCTAGAAACATGTCCCTCCCCTTCACTCTCCATATCCAATTCCTATCAGCTGAGTCTCCATAATAAATCTGGAATCTATCCAGTCCCTTCAACCTCCTCTGCCATTCCCTAGATCAAGTTACTGTGGCCTAATCCCTGCACCATTAGAAGGTCTCCTAACTAGACTCAGATCCCTACCCCTGCATCCATTCGTGTATTCTTTTAGTCTATTATTCAGGGATCTTTTTTTTTTAATTTTTGTTTAATGTTTATTTATTTTTGAGAGAGGAAGAGACACAGTACAAGCTGGGGAGGGGCAGAGAGAGAGAGGGAGACACAGAATCCGAAGCAGGCTCCAGGCTCCAAGCTGCCCACACAGAGCCCGACGCGGGGATGCGGGGCTTGAACTCACGAACCTTGAGATCATGACCTGAGCCGAAGTCAGACGCTCAACCAACTGAGCCACCCAGGTGCCCCAGGGATCTTTTTTAAACAAACCAAATGAAATCATGTCTCTCTTACTCTCCTACCCCTATTCCAAGCCTGCCTTATTTTAAAATTTTCTATTTCTTCCTTTTGTTCATGGGATAAAGATGAAAATGGTAATGTGGCCTGCAAGGTTCTGTAAGACCTGGTTCTGAATTTCCCCTCCAGCCTGGTTATATACCACTCCTGAACCTTCAAATAAGTAACTCCTACTCAAACTTCAGGTCTCACCTCAAATGCTACTTATTTAGGTGACTTCTCCCAAATGAGACTCCTTGCTAGTTGTTACTATAGTATACTATACATTTTCTTTGTAGAGCTTTTCACAATTTGAAAGTGTGCATCTGTGAGACTATTTAGGTCTGTTCCCTGCTAGATGTAAAGCTTCATGAAGTCCATATTTTCTAGCCTGGAAATTTCAAGATCCTCCATCATCTGACCCTTGTAGACCTACTCACAACTATTCTCCTTTACATTCCCATCTTCATGTTCTAATTAACCCCTGTAAAAATTCTGTCACTGTATTCTGTTCTCACTGCTGTTTTCCTATTTCTTCTTAATTTTTTTCTACAATTATGTTGTTATTACCATAGCCCATTTTCATTCTTCACTCATTCGTTCAATTTGTGAAGCACCTATTATGTGTCAAGTCCTGCCCTGGAGATGCAGGACTAAAGACACAGGACAGAGAAAGTCATGACTCCTGATACAAAGAAAACAAGGAGAAAGGCCCATAAACAAATAGCTAGAACCCCAGATAAAAGTTCATATGAAAAGTACTCCTAGAACAGGTTTCATTTCCTAAGAAAGTTACCAAAGCTCCACTAAAGAATGTGTAATCATAGCTAGGTCTTGAGAGATGAGTAAAAGTGGAAGAGAGAGATTTTTAGGGACAAGCATTTATACAATGTTAAGTCATGATGAAAGAGGGTGGCATGTTTGACAGCAGCAAATGGCCAAGTTGTTTGGTATGCAGGGCTTGGGCAGAGGGTGAGAGCAGAAGGTGAGGTGCCCAAACTAAAAGCCCATGCTTTTATATTGCAGACACAGCTGACAAGCATAGTCTTCAGCAATTGTCCCTTTTCCTCACTTGAATAGAAAGTGTAACTTCCTAATAAAACATTAACATAAGAACTGTATTGCAAGAGAAAACTGGTGGAAATATTTTAGGGTGGCCCCAATGAATCCTACTCCCTGGCGTATAAGCTTGTGTAATCCCTTGCCCTTGAGTGTGGGTGGAACTTGTGATTTACTCTGAGCCAAAACAATATGGCAAAAGTGAGAAAATTTTGCCAATGTAATTAAGGTCCTTAATCAGTTCATTTTGACTAATTAAAAGGAAGATATTCATTCAGGTTGAGGGAGGAAGGGGCTGACTTATTCAGGGGAAATCCCACAAGAGAGAGACTGGATGCTTCCTAAAGCAAGAAACTCCACTGGTAAGGAGATGAAGTAGCCAGCCATGTTGGAGAAGCCAAAAAGGAACTTTCGGCAGGGGGCAGTTGACAGTCACCAAAAAGCTAGGGCCTGTCGTGCAGCCAGAAGGAAATGAATTCCACCAACAACCTTAATGATTTGAGAAATGAGTTCTTCCCCATTCGAGCCTTTGGATAAGAATGCAGCCCCAGCCTACACCTTGACTGTAGCCCTGTGGGACAGGGAGCAGAGGACCCAGTTGTGCCATGCCCAACTCCTCACCCAGAGAAACTGTGTGATAATAAACGTTGTTGCTTGAAGCTGCTAAATGGTGGTAATTAGTTACACAGAAATAGGAAACTAATATAAATTTAAACTTAGCAAAGGTATTTTTGTTGTTGCTGTCCTGTGTTTTTACACTTTTGCCAAAACAGCTTAAATATCTAAAGGGACAATTGAAAGAATACACCGGTCAGAACAAAATTGAAATGTATTTCTAGCCAACTCCCCAGTAAAGTGAAGTGATGAGTGAGGCCTCAGTCTGACTTGTTCTACTTTACAACAAGATACTCAAGTTGGCTTTCATTCTTGGCAGTTTCTTTGGCTTCTAATGAACCAGTTGCTCTCAGATGAAGGACAAAACAAATGCAGAAACATAGAGGCTTGGAGGATCAATGCACCACCACAGGGAAACAAATGGGAAAGCACACTTATGATACAACACACAGCAGCACATAAATAGTCCACAGCCTGCTTTGCCTCAGTGCCTTCCTTGCCTCTGCTATTTGAGTCAGTATCTTCCCATAGGAATAATTGATAAAAGGGAGTTGATGACCCAGCACCAAATGAGTCATTACTATGACTGATATGGTCAATTTTTATATAATAAAAGCAAAGAAGGGATTCGGCGTCTCTATAATAACTTAAAATGAAAATATTAGGCTTCAAGTTATATAAAATGGCACAAAATGCTGCTCATCTTATAAAATAAATTCACAAGTAGCATAATAAACATTGTGGTATAAAATATAACTCTATAGCATCATTTAAAAAATATAAAAAAACACTAGACCTGATCAATATATATCACTTAATTTTGCATAATTTTGCTAAGAAGCTAACATATTCCCTATACGAAAACCTAGCAAGGATAATTAGAAACTTATATCGCTTATGGAAATAGAATGGGAACTCTGAAATAAAATGCCAGGGAAAAAGATGCCAACAGTAGTTAAGACAAATAATCCTCCCTAACCATGTAGAATTTACCCCCAAATCAAAAAGACGGGTTAGTATTCAAAAATAAATCATAGTAACTCACATCTGCAAGTTAACAAAGGGGAGAAAGCTAATCATTAGATGTTGGAAACTATTAAATTTCTATTCGCACATTTAATGTTTAAAACTCTTTAAAAACTAGGGCTAGTGGGATAATTATTAAATATAAAAAGCCTTCTTCTCAAACCAATAGTCCATCTAATGTTTAACAGGTAGCTATGCATTCTAGTTTAAATACACTATCTTTGATTGTGCTTTATTTCACCTTCAATCTTTCGATGGTTCAGGCCCTCCATATTTCTTACCTGGATGACTTAGCAGTCTCCTAAATGACATCTGCTATGGCCCGAATGCTCATGTCCTCCCCAAATCCATATGCTTTGAACTCCTAAACTCCAAGGTAATGGTATTAGAAAGTAGAGCCTTTGACAGTAATTAGGTCTTGAGGGCAAAGCCCTCAAGAATGAGATTAATGTCCTTATAAAAAAGGCCCCAGAGAAATCCCTCACCCCTCCAGCCATGTGAGGACATAGAGAGTCCTTATAGATAGCCATCTATGAGACAGAGGCCCCCACCAGCTGTCAAATCTGCCAGCACCTTGATCTGAGACTTCCCAACCTCCAGATCTGTGAAAATACATTTCAGTTGTTTCTAACCGACCTAGTCATGGCATTCTGTTAACAGCAGCCCAGAGTAAAACAATATCACTGTCTTCGGTCTAATTCCTCTGAAAATATTCCCCTCACTGTGGTCAGAATCATCTTTCTAAATGTGATCATGTCATATCCCTGATTAAAACCCTTTATTGGTTCCTCTTCCTCCTCAAAAGAAAATCCTAGTGCCTTGGCATGCACCGAAGGCTCTTGGCGATCTGACTGTGCTAATACCTGCAACGGACATTCTGTCTCCCTGCTTGGTCCTTGCAGGTCCTGTGCTCTCTCTTTCCAGCCTCCTGCCTAGGAGGCACTTCCTCCTCCGTCTTCACCAGGGGTATTCCTGCTTATCTTTAATCCTCAGCTCAGGTCTTTTACCTCTTGATTTACCTCGTATCACCTCTAAGAAGCTTTCTCAGATACCACGCTACCTCTTAGGTTACAGCTAATGCCTGTGCGTATATCCATTCCGCGCTCTTACCACATGATTATCCAACTTAGATATCTTTCTTTTCCACTTGATGACTGTGCTCCTCAATATGATGCCCAGTGCTCAGCACATAAGTGACTACTGTTCACTGAAAGAAAGAATAAATGATTTAAAAATTGAGACAAAGGAGCAAAAGTGAGTTGCGTTGGTTGGAACACTTCTACTGAAACACAGGTTGGAATGGAATCTTCTGTTGGTGTTAGCTGCCCAGACTAGGTGAAAATGCATGAGATTTTTATCTACCACCAATCCTAAAAGAAATCACTGAAAAGTCAAACTTTTGGATCTGAAGTATCCTATAGACCTACCTAAACCACCTTATATTTTACACTCAGAGGATGGGTTATTCCCCTCTTAACTTAAAAACAAAAACAAAAACAAGCCTATGTACAAAATGAAATGTCAGCTACATTTACCTAACAAAGCTGAAGATGGTGGCCACATTTAAGTGTCTGCACACACAAGAAGGGTACAAACTTGAGAAAGCCACTCCCCTCATTCCGTAATTTGTGGGCAAACGTCTGTTTCTTGAATGAACTCTAAACTCTTAGCCATGTCTTATAAACCTTTCCTGATCCGCCCCACCCGCCTCTCTGCTTTGCACCGTCTCCTGCTGTGGCTCACGTCCGGCAGCTCCTCCTTTTAGACAACGTTCTTCTTTGCCAAAGTCAGTAATTTTGTTATTTAAAGAGAGTTCAATAACTATAGCAATATTTAGACATCCAGATAATTTGCAGTCTCATTTTGGCGGATAAAGATTTAGCGTGATGATCACTTTAAAAATGAGAAATAAAATGTTTTCTCATTTCACTAGTATTCAAATAATAGAGTAGGTGTCTTTTGACATAAGATGTGCTTCAAATAAATTTTGAAAAGTTCAATTTGTCTGAATGGAAAATGAAGCATAATTGATTTTTGACATTTTAATTTCAAGTGAGTTGGTTGTCAGATTTCACTTGAAAACGACCCACAATATCTACATCAAGGGCACATCAACTATCTTCAGCCATTATTGTTATTTTTCTATGTTCATAAATTTATCCTATTACTATAAGTGGTATCATTTGACACGTGTGAGGAAAGAAGAATTATGGTTAGTCATATTTCCAGTTTATTGCAAACATAACAAACACCATACATTCATAATTTTAACAATCCCTACATGGATTCCATTGTTCAATGGTAAAATTAGAAATGATACTGAACCTCTACAGAGGTCAAGGTTATCATATTAGATGTTGCATCCACAGAAAGGATTAAGAAATGGCCTCTGCCCACTGAGGAGAGAAACCTGGAGACAAAATCATCCCCATTCTATGTAATATTTATAATAGTGGTAGGAAATGAATATGATTGCTTTTAGGTCTTGGGAAAATGTCACAAAAGCGGTGACATGTGAGAAGTGTCCTGAAGGATTCATAGGAGCTTGCCAGGCAGAAGGAACAGTGGGCTCTCTCTGGAACCAGAGACTGGAAAATCAGGGGCAGTGTGTGTGAAAAGGCATGGTCTTTGCTGTGGCATCCTGGTCCTTCTTTGAAGGACACCAAAGACCATGGCTTTTTTCCCTACGGACAGTTAGATTTGCCTTTGGGTGGAAACAAATGTTATAGTGGTAGACACAACAGACAAGAAGGAATAGAGGAAGACAAAAATCCTAGTTAGGAGGCTCTTACAAAAGTGTCAGCAAGGCATGCTGAGCTCTAAAATCACAGCAGCTGGAACAGAGATAAGTCAAGAAGTTTATCAGTTACCTATTGCTGCACCATAAAAACACAAAAACTCTGAATGGCATACGATGGTATTTATGTTCATAGATCTGAAGGTCAGCTGGGCTGGATTAGGCTGGGTTTGACTGACCATCTTGACTGAGACAGCTCTCCTTCACATGTGTCATCTTCCTCTTGGAACCAGAAGCTAGCCCAGGCAGTTTTCATGCGTGTGTGTGTGTGTGTCTGTGTGTGTGCATGTGTGCGTGCATGTGTTTAATGTCCACACTGGAAGCACAAGAGGTGTACTTCAAGAAGTACAAGGTGGTAACAAAAAAGACCTCTTAAAGCTTAGGCTTGAAACTCACACACCATCACTTCTGCTTTATTGGCCACATAGCCAAACCCCAAGTCACAAGATGGGGGAAAATACCTCTTTACTGGTAGGAACTGCCAAGTCAAATGGCAAAAGGCAGGAAAACAGGTAGGGTAGTTGATAATGGTGTTGATAATGCAATATATCACACTCTCTCTCTGGGCCACAGTTACTCATTTTCCTCCCAAATGTAATATGTGCTCACACCCACCAGTGGATTCTCAAAAGCCACATCCAATCACATTCCAAGTTTAGGATCTTGCAATCTACATTAGATCCAGATGTGTCTCATTTAGAAAAGAACAACAGTTGCTCTTTGTTCAGAGAATACCAAACAAAAGAATGAGTTATCTACCCTCACCCCCCCATCACTCACACACACACACACACACACACACACACACACACACACACACACACACAGAGTTTACAAACAGTGGTGAAGATGAGGCAGGATAACTGCAATAAACATTCCTCTTGAAGAACAATGGGAGGCTCTTAGCAGTTGTGAAATCCCACCGGGCAAGTGTTGCTCTGTGGATGAAGAATGTGTCTTGATGAGGCCTGGGTTCTGTTCCCTGGGAGTGCCTCCCCCATCCATAATTCTCTATTGTTTTTGACTCTGTTCTTTGAGATGTCTTTCCTTTTCATCCTCCTCCTCAACCACTTCTGAAAAAGGCTGGAAGATACGCCATTTTAACAACTTAAAAAATATTTTTGAAAAGCTTCAATCTCTTTTAGTCCTAGATGGCAGTGCTTTTGCTAATTCAGCTGTCTAAAACAATTTGTGATTTTCTGTGTATTTGATTCCACAGTCTACTCTGTGTGCCAAAAGCCAGAAGTCACACCCACAATTCTTTGCTAGACATGCTTTTCTCTCACTCTTAATTACTGCTACTAAGCACATTTGACTAATGTGGGACAATACTCTTAAGCTTCATAAATGCCCTTTTTCCAGTTGAAAAGGTATACTGTCAGGCTCTCCATTTTCTGTCTCAGTCTCTTTTATACAATTAAAAATTATTGAGGACTCCAAAGAGTTTACCTTAGAAAATCCTAGAAAGTACAAGAACGCACAATTACCCATTCCATTAAATACCAGGGCAATGATATTCACTTGTCATGTAACCTCTGGAAAACTCCACTGTGCTCATGAGAAAATAAGAGCAAAAAAGACATCTTAGTACTATTATGAAAATAATTTGATCTCATGGGACCCCAAAAGGACCTTGGAGATTCCCAGGGATCACCGAACCACATGTTGAGAATTCTTGGTCTAGACACCCTTTATTTCCCAAGGTTCATGACAGTTTCTATACATACCCACACCCTTGATTTTCCTCCAAATAACATAAATCTAGGCATACAATATCTTTGTATCACCGTAGTCTTTAAGAGCTCCATTTATCTAAGATAAGAATGTGGAACTCGATACCTCAATACATAAAATAATTCTTTACTAGAAATATTTGAGATAAGAAAAAGTGATTATCTACAATACTAACTTGTCTGGCATTCTGTCAACTTCAACCGCAAAATAGTATATCTAAACAACAGTAAGATTAGAACTCTGAAAAGATCTACAGAGTTGAAGAGACAAAAATTAAGAGGTCATGACTCGCTACATAAGATAGACCTCAACGGAACCCCAAGGGTTTGGTTAAAACTCTGAAGGATTATACCACAAAAATAAGAATAAACCAGGGGCTTAAAACTCAACTTGTAATCACCTCATCCCTAGCTGCCTGCAATAGTGAAAAATAAATCTCTGAAAGATAATAGCATTCAAAGACTCAGAGTATTTCTACAATTTTTTGTTAACAATGTCAATCACTCAGTAAAGAAATATACAAGACCAGAAGGCACAATGTGACCAAAAATGGAGAGAAATAAAATGGAAACAAATCCATAGGATATTCAGATATTAGAGTTATCAGACACAGACTTTAAAATGACTAAGATGAATACATTTAAGGAATTAAATTATAAGATTTCCACAGAGAATTAAAGAACTAATTGGAAATTCTAGACTGAAAAAATGAAACAGGTGATGTTAAATACTTACCAGATTAGGTACACAGTGAATTAGACATAGCTGAAGAGAAAAATTTTCTGCTAAAATTTTTATTGGGATTGTACTGAATCTGTAAATCAACATGGAAAGAAATGACATTTAACAACACTGAGCCCTCCAATCTATGAATACGGCATCTATTTATTTAGGTTTTCTCCCAGTAATGTTTTATAGAATTCAGTGTACAGGTCTTTCATGACTTATCAAATTTATACCTAAGTATGTCATATTTTTTGATGCTAGTATAAATAGTATTGATTTTTCATTTGTCAGTATATAGAAACCCAATTGATTTTTGTATATTGACCATGTATACAGTAACCTTGTTACTTATTTTTAGAATCTTTGTATCCCATAGGTTTTCCGTAGAGCCCAATATGTCAGTGTGAAGAGACTTTTACTTCTTCCTTTACAATTTGTCTTCTTCTTGTCTAAATGTCTTGGCGAGAAACTCCAACATAATGTTTAATAGAAGAGGATCATGGGCATCCTTGCTTTGTCTCTGATCTTGGGGAAAAGCATTTAGTCTTTCACCATTAAGTGCGAAGTTAGCTGCAGGTTTTTAAGATGCCCTTTACCAAGCTGAGGAAGTTCTCTTTTATTTTACTTTACCGAGAGTTTTTATTGGAAATGAATGTTGGATTTTGTCAAATGCCCTTTTTGTACTTACTTGAGATGATAATATGGTTTTCCTATGTTAGTCTGTTAATGAGTAAATTACATTAATTTTCTAATGTTAGCCCAAATTTGCATTACCATAAACTTCACTAGGTCATATATTATCCTTTTTACACCATGCTTAATTCAGATTGCTAACTTTTGTTTAGAACATTTGGATCTGTGTTGTGATGACTATTGGTTTGTCGTTTTCTTGTGATTTGGGGATCAAAGGAATGCTGGCATCAAAGGAGTGGGGATTATCCCCTCTTCCATTTCCTGGGCTTATCTGTGAAGAATTGGAGATTTTCCTCCTTACGTATTGTGGTTTTTTTTAAATTTATTTGTTATTTGTTTTTTGAGAGAGAGACAGAGAGCAAGCTGGGGAGGGGCAGAGAGAGAGAGGGAGACACAGAATCCAAAGCAGGCTCCAGGCTCTGAGCTCTCAGCACAGACTCTGATGTGGGGCTCAAACTCATGAACTGTGAGATCATGACCTGAGCCGAAGTTGGACGCTTAACTGACTGAGCCACCCAGGTGCCCCTCCTCCTTAAATATCTTTAAGAGTTCTAGCTAAATTTGGCTTTTTCTGTCAGAAATATCTGTACAATCTATAGTGTTATCATTTTTCTCACTCCTAGTATTGGTAATTTATGTCTTCTTTCCTCATCAGTCTAAGATTTATCAATTTTGTTGCTTTCAGAGAGTTAGCTTTCAGTTTCACTGACTTTCTCAATAGATTTTATTTTCTATTGCATTGATTTCTTCTCTAATCCTTTTTCCTTTCATTTGCTTATTTTGAGTTTCACTTGCTATTATTTTTCTAGGTTAAGGTGGAAGCTGAAGTTCTTGATTTGAATCCTTTCCTTTTCTAATATAGACATTTAATGATATAAATTTCCCTGTAAGTACTGCTTCAGCTGAATCCCATAAATTTTGATTGTTTTCATTTGCGTTAAGTTCAACGCACTTTCTTTTTATTTTTATATTTAAACCATTTATCTTTAAAGTAGATTTCATGGATTCAATATATAGTTGGATTAAAAAACTCAATCTGATCAAGGTAACTGACAATTTACACTTAATGCAATTATTGATATTGCTGTTTAAATCCACCATCCTACTGTTTTATTTTCTATTTGTCCCATTCATTGTTTCTTTTCTTCCTTCTTTTGGATTGTTTTTTGTGGCTACATTTTATCATCTTTGTTGGCTTATTAATTATGACTTTTTCTTTTTATGGTTGCATTAGGGTTTACAGAATACATTCTTAACTTATCAATCTACTTTCAAGTAATACTATACTATCTCACAGTTAGTGTAAGAATTTTAGAGTACTATACTTACGCTTCCCTCCTCCCATCCTGGATACTGTTGTCAAACATTTCACTTTACATATGTTAACCACACAACATCTTGTCATTATCTTGGCTTCAAATCATTAATTATCCTTTAAGGATAATCTAAAATGAAAAAAAGTCTTACATATGTTCACATATTTACCATTTTTGGTCCTCTTTGTTACTTTGCATAGAAATAGGTTTCTATCTGGTACCATTTTCCAACTAAAGGCATTCTTTAACATTTCCTATAAAGCAAGTCTGCTTATGATGAATTCTTTCAGCATTTTGGGGTCTGAAACAGTTTTGATTTCATTTTCATTACCGAAAGATATCTTCACTGATATAGAATTCAAAATTGAGTCTTCTTTCGGTAATTTAAAGATGTTACTCCACTGTCTCTAACATTCTTATCTTTGTTCCTCTGTGTCTCTTAACTTCAGCAGGCTTAAGAATTTTCCTTTGCCACAAGTTTTAAGGAATTTGATTCTGATGGGTTTTGAAATAAATCCATTGATATTTGACCCAGTTGATATTTGAAAACTGTCTCATATATTTTGTGTTTAAAAATTTTCAAATGGGTAACTCCAATCTCTATTATATTTTGGCCAGAGGCAAAAGTTCAATTTCACGTTTCCCATTTTTACCATATAAAAATTTTATTTTTTATACTTAGCTTTTAAATTCCATGATAAAAATGTTTCATCTACACACATAAAGTTACTAGAATTGTTTTATTTATCCCACCTCTTTTAATACACATTATGTGCACTTATAGAAAAAGGCAATAGGAAAATATTAATGGAGTTAAATACAGCATGTAGGCAAAACACACTTTTATGTTTTCTCAACCTGTTTGATAATGATATAGAAGGAAGCTTGTTACAAATCATAATGCTTTCAATAATCTGTCAGGAAAGAAAGATCACATTAGCACCCTTTTACATTTCAACACAAACGCATTCTCTGAGCCGCACTAGGAAAAAGTAATATTTCTGTTTTTATTTCTTGAAGTCATCATTAGTACGTTTACACTTATTAAATATATCCTCAAAATTTCCATCACTTGGGAAAACCATAAAGTTAGTAAGCTAGCTAGGTTTCTTTATTATTTTAGTAAATATTTTTATCTCCGAAGTCAAAATTGGGCAGGAGTGCTGTATACAAGGTACACAGCTTACATCTTTGGGACAGGAGACGATAAGAAGGTAAACAAGCCTGGAGCCCTCCTAATCTTATACAACTAACACCGTAGATCATGGCAGGTAGATGTACACATCCACCCATTCGCAAAGAGGTGTAAATTCTTTTGACAATGAACTTTCTAAATTTTACGGTAAGGTCAACAATAAAAAACATTACACACAGCACAGAAAGAATTAGAGAAAGTTAATGATATAAACCACAAAACAAAATAATCTACACTTCTCATTTGGAAGGGAAAAAAATAGGACTAATACTGTAATACTTAGCATCTAATATAAAATTTTCACTGATTATAAGTTGAATCATGTTGATTGAAACTTTACAGAGTAACTTTGCATTTTACTAATTCATAAGATAATCAGTAGATATGCAGCTCTAGTTGAGGTTTATAAACCCCTAAACGTTTTCATAGGTAAAGTGAAATTAGCTACAAAATACAAAACAGGAGTAGAGATTTGTCAGAAGTACAAAACACTAACATAGATGCAATAGGTATATAATGTAATCTGTGCAATTCAAAATTCCCAGAATTTTCTTATGAAATGTACAAGTAATAAATAATAGTCATACTTGACTTTATCAAGTTAACAAAATAATTACTAACCACCGTTGTGTTTTACTAGTCAATTGCTTAGAAACACCAAATGCCATTTTAAAATTATTTTCACCATAAAAATAGAAGGCATATCAAGCTCTTTAATCTTCAAACATCCAAAACAATTTGGAAGGCAATTATCAATCAAAAATATTATCTGTTAAAAAAAGGTAATTAAAAAACATACATAACCTATTTTTTTTGCACAATTTTCTTTTCTTATGAAAAAGGGCACTTAGTGTGTAGCTAAAGCTTTCGTAAAATAAAGATACTGCTGACTTTCCTACTAGGCAGATGACATGTACAGTTCTTAATATAAAAATATAAATATTTTTGACAGAGAAGATGAAATAGTGGTTGGTGTAAAATCCCATCACCATTTTACTTGAAAAACACTTTTTTCCCCAAAGACCATAAAAACAATACTGATTCCATGCAGTTGTGTTGCCAGAAGCTTCTCCAATTACAAAACATTAAGGTATTCACTGAAATTTCAAAAGTGGGCCCGTAGTCTTTTGTTTTCTTCTCGTAGTCTTTCAATTTCAGCCACTAAACCTTCATTCACTGAGTATCTTTCCAGCAAAGAGTGCATTTCATTCTAGAAAAGGGGATAATGCTTTTTAAATCATTGGTATTTCATTTATTTGGCAAGCTGTTTTACATACTTTCAGCTATCATATCTGTCATGTTCAATTAACTACCTGAATGATATTTCTTGTACTTAACCATCCTTACTACTTTGTTAATATCACTGGTTAAGATCTGTAAAGATCACTGGTGAAAGTTATATATTTGCAAGGCTTATATTTGTACATGTGGGAAGCTTTTAACTTAAATAAATAAATAAATAAATAAATAAATAAATAAATAAATAAATAAAAAAAATGGCTGTGAAAAAGTAGCCTTAACTATTATAAGTTAAAAAGAAGAGGGACCAGTTAAAGTCTATTTTACTTACTAAATTTCTAAAATTCCCTATTTATTTATTCTAGCAACTAGATATAATAAAGTAAAAATATATCACCCTTTAATGGACTCTTTTTAGATCCACAACTCTACACTTATTTAAAATAAAATATGTCATACATACCAATTGCATGTGAAACTGTTTAATCATCTCCACTTGTAAATTCACAATGTCCCTATGGCATGCTTCTCTAGGGAAGAATGTAAAATACTTGTTAGAATTACAATGGTTTTCCCAATTCTAGATCGTTCAAGAAAGTGGCTAACCTTTTCTCATTGTTTCAAATGATTGGATGTTAATAATAAAAATAATAATACCAATGTGTCTAGAATTTATTTACTATGTACTAGGCACTGTTTCTTGGAGAGAGAGAGAGAGAGAGAGAGAGAGAGAGAGGGCTCATGAGCAGGGGAGAGGCAGAGAGAGAGAGGGAGAGAGGCTCTTAAGCAGGCTCCATGCTCAGCACAGAGCCCAACATGGAGCTCAGTCTCACAGCCTTGGGATCATTACCTGAGCCAAAATCAAGAGTTGGACGCTCAATTGACTGAGCCACCCAAGCGCCCATTTCTTGTACTTTAAATGGAAGAACTCATTTAATCTTTACCATTAGGTGCAATTATTACCTCCATTTTACCAACTAAGGAACTGAGTCACGGAGCAGTTAAAACTATCCAATCAAACCACCAGTAAATGGTGGAACTAGTATATAAACCCAGGCTGTCTACCTCCAGAACTCTCATTGTACTACATTCCTTAATATAGAAATTATCATTAAAGAAAGACAGAGGTGGGGCACCTGGGTGGCTCAGTCGGTTGAGCATCCGACTTCGGTTCAGGTCACGATCCACTGCGGTCTGTGAGTTCAAGCCCTGCGTCGGGCCCTGTGCTGACAGCTCAGAGCCTGGAGCCTGCTTCCCATTCTGAGTCTCCCTCTCTCTTTGCCCCTCCCCCGTTCATGCTCTGTCTCTCTCTCTCTCTCTGTGTCAAAAATATATAAACATTAAAAAAAAATAAATGAAAAAATAAAAAAATACAGAGACTTATATTACAATGAAATACATACAGATAATTTACTAGGTTATAATGTTTTAATTATTAACAATGTTTTAGCTATTAAAAAAATATCTCCAGTAGAGTAGAAAATGGGTATTTGGGTGGTTATAATAGAGGTTACCCAATAAAATGCAATTAATTCAGGCCTACAAAAGAATACATGAAAATTATGAAGTATAATAATAAAAGGATCATTCAGTCACCCACCGCACAACTTATGAGCTAGAACATTAGCAAAATCATAGAAGCTTCCTATATGCTCTTCTCTGATTCCATCACTTATCTTAGGAGAAGCCCAAGAAAGAATTCACTCCTCTGATGAATTTTGTTTAAGCAAAGAAATAGTTTTTTTAAAAAAACAACAAACATCTGTCTAACATAGAATATACAGTCAATATATTTTCATTGTGCTTGTTTCTGAGTATTACAAAAATACCACATCCTACGCAGTACTGAGTAGCGCACATTTAAAAAATAACCCAGCACCATGTTTTCCACATTCATCTTCTATACATCTATAATTCACTGATTTCTGCTGGTGTATACATTCTCCTATCAACTGACATTTGGACTGTTTTCAAGATTTTACTGTTACAATGTTGTTATAAGCAATCGTGCATGTATCTCTCAATCCACATGGCCAATTTCTATAGATGATAGATCCATGAGTAGATACGCTGAATTAAAGGTTATGATCCAGATGTATACTTGCTCAGTTTTACAAAATAATGCAAATTATTTTCTGAAGTGGTAATATCCGTGGACTTGCTCATCATCCGTGTGAGAGAATTCCTCTTGCTCTACGTCCGCATCAAGGCTTGGTCTTGCCAGACTCCGCACAACATTCTCCCATCTAATGGGTGTGCAATAGTGTCCCACTCCATTTTCAGTTCTCTGATTCACAGGATTGGACCTCTCACCTTGTGTTCATAGACCATTCCTCTTCTGTGAAATGCTTGCACAGGTCTTTTCATCTTGTTTTTCTATTGAATGTCTTTTTTTCTTATTTATTTCTCTTTACATAACCTGATTCTTTGTTGGTTATATGAATACTGCAGATAGATTTTTGTCCTGCCGCTTTGTTAATGGTATCTTGTGATGGACAGTCATCAACGTTCTCTAGTTACTGACCTATTAACACAATCAAATTTACCCATCTATTTTTATAGGTAGTGTATCCTCTTATGTTTTGATAACTTCCCTACCCTGAAGTCATATATAAACTCTCTTACAATGCCTAAAACTTTACCCTTTAAACTTTTACTCTGGGTGGAATTGATTTTTTTTTAATAGCTGGGAATAGGGATCTATGCTTTTCCTCTGTCATATATCACATTTCTATATACGCACAGGTTTTTCTCTGGTCTATGTGCTTCTTTGGGGCAGTTTGTCCACCCTGTGCTAATGCTACACTGTTTTAATTATAGCTTCATAACTAAGCTTATCATCTGACAAAAAAGTCCCCTTTAACCTTATTCTTCTCTGGAGTGTCTTGGTTATTCCTGGATCTTTTCTTCTTTCACATAAATTTTGAAATTATCCTATCATTGTCTTCCAAAAACCCAGATACGATTTGATTATAATTTTACTCAATCTATAGACTAATTTAGAAGAACTGACATCTTCATAATATCTTTCCACTTACTTAAGTATTAATACTTTCTAATCAAATTTTAAATGTTTTTCTACAAAGATTTTTACCATCTCTGGTTAGATTTATTCCTAAGTACCTTACTTTTTTTCTTACAACTATACTTTAAAAATTCTCTCGGCTTTCTAATTATGACAAAAGCTGTATTAAAAACAAACAGAAAACACCAGAGAACCATGAAAATTGCTAGGATTAGAGAAGCCATGGTCTTATAAAGGAGGGAAGTCTAGTAGGTAAGCCCCACCTTTCCCCCTGCCTTTCCCTCTGGGGGATGTACTGATACTCCCGTGTGGGGAAAAGAAGCTGAAGGGAAAGCAGTGGCCTGGAGCTTGAGAGAGTCTCACTGGATAGGGCTGTGCTAGGTTGGGAACAGTCAGGACAGCCAAGGCTTTAAGGTACCAGATCCTGGAAAAGGGGTACCTGCAGAAAAGTAAACCTAAAATTGCACTCTCCCCTTGAGACACCTGTTGACTCCTAAGCTACGCCTGTCCTGGGTTAGATGGCAGGAAATCAAACACAAAGTAGCAACTAGAGCAGAGGAAGATTTTGGTGACCTTTTGATGCTGGGGAAATGGAAGCTAAAGTGCAGGACCCACCAAGGTAAAAAAGCCAAGTGAGACTCCAGACGAAATTCAGCTGACATCCAGAAGGGCACAGACTAAACTGTAGGAATAGAGGCAAACCAGAAATAAACTAGCCCCAAGGAAACCTGAAAGCCAGCAAGACATCTGCTTAGGAGGTAATCTCTCCAACTCTGATGATGAGGTCAAGCCAGATAAACTATAAAATATACATGTTTAAATTCAACTTGAGAGTGCAAAGAACTCTAAATGCACCAAACTCTAGAAAACAAGAGACCCACAATTATTTTCATCCTCCACAGAGCAGTGGTGGGGAGACAGCAGCTGTTGACAGGGTAAGGAGAGCACGCTGAAATCTATACAGATTTCTGGAGGCAAGTGAGGACTGGCTCAGCAGTTCAGAATCCCAAGGAGCCCTAGCCAAAAAGAAGTCCCCATTCATGCACCAACGATGCACAGGCCTTCACTGAGGGCTTTTGGAAACAAGCAGGGGCAGAGCAGGGGGGCAGAGATGCACAAGGTCTGTGAAGACTAAGGGCAGCGGCCAGTGAGCCCTCTGAAGCACTCTAGCCCCTCGCGGAGAAGGCAGCCAGCCTCCAAAGCTGAGGGAGAACAGCTGACAGAACCCCTCCACACCTCGCCTCCCCTGTCCCTCCACCGTAAGTGCGGCTGCTCAAGACTTCCTGAAGTCAGAACAAGTATATTTATAGAAATCCTCTGAGCCACTCTGGGTCCTGAGTCCCAAGCCAGGGCTGCCTTGGTTGACGGAGGGGCAGAAGAGTTGAGAGAGGCCCCGACTCACCCCTACTCTCCAGGTGCAGGCATGCAAGGCAGGCTGAAAGCTGAAGGCAGGGCAGTGCTGTCTTGCTCAGTCTGCCCCAGCATAAGAGCTTTCTCCCTTTCCAGCACTGCTTTATTCACATTATATTCAAGTCACTTTACCCAGACAATTCTGCTGTCCTGCCACATATATATGTTCCTGAAAAACCTCATATTTAAAATTGTTGTGTTGAAAATAAGATGACCCGATTTTTAAAAAAGTAGCCTGTGTGTGTGTACACACACAGGAGGACAAATACTGCATGATTCTACTTATATGAGATCTCTAAAACAGTCAAATTCATGGAAGCAAAGAACAGAATTGTGGGCATCAGAGGTTGGAAAGAAAGGGAAACAGGAAGTTTCCAAACACAAATATGAAAGGTCAGTTATACAAAATGAGTAAGTTCTAGAGATCTGCCGTACAACACTGTGCCTATAGTTAGCAATACTGTATTACACAGTTAAAATGTTTTTATTCATTTTTGAGAGACAGAGAAAGAGAAAGAGAGAGAGAGAGATGGGGAGAGAGAATCCTATGCAGGCTCTGCATTGTCAGCATGGAGCCTGATATGGCGCTCAAACTCATGAACTGTGAGATCATGATCTGAGCTGATGTTAGACGCTTAACTGAATAAGCCACTCAGGTGCGTCTATACTCAGGTGCCTCTTTCTTAAGAAGGCAGATCTCATTGCAAGTGTTCTTACCACAATAAAACTAAAACAAAGAAAAAGGAAAAAGAAAGAAGAAAGAAAATAACAGGACTTAAGGAAAATGGATTGGAGCAGATTACTCAAAACTTAATTTTTTTTAATCTTTATTTATTTTTGAGAGAGAGAGAGAGAGAGTGAGCAGGGGAGGGGCAGAGAGAGGGAGTCACAGAATCCAAGGCAGGCTCCAAGCTCTGAGCTGTCAGCACAGAGCCCGACATGGGGCTCGAAACACAAACCGTGAGATCATGACCTGAGCTGAAGTCAGACGCTCAACCGACTGAGCCACCCAGGAGCCCCCAGATTACTCAAAATCTATGCAACTTTGTAACAAAAACAATTAAACCCTAGTAAAAATACCAGCATAGTTTAAATATTGAATAATCAAAGACTGTACCTTAAAAAAAGTGATGGCCACTTGATAAAAGGGTAAGAAAAAAAGAGAAAGGATTGGGGTCATCAAACATGGAGGCAAGGATAAAATACCCAAAGATGGGGGATAATCACAAAGTAAGTCGTTCCTAACACAGAGCCCACAGCCAAACCAGGTTAAGAGAAAGAGTATATAGGAAGAGACAGCACTGATAGGTGGTTTGCTGCCTTCAGCTATGTTCATGTACTTGGTTTTAGTAGCCTTTACATGAACCAGCAAAATTTCCTCATCATATTGTCATCACTGTCCTATTTATCAATCACAAATGAGTTAATTTACATTAATTAACACAACACATTGCACCTACCCCATTTAAACTACAAGGCCTTTGTGGGCAGATCATTCATTTTTGTACCCTTAGTATCCAGTACATATTCTAGGCACGTTGTAAATGTCAAAAATGATTATTTTCCTTTAAAAATGTATGTGTTACCATTTAAAAATATTTTTTTTCAAAAACCTTTTAACATTAAAAAGAAACATGCACCAACAAAAACTATATATCTTCTCTAATATTCTTGCTCAAGACATTCCAAATCAGAGCTAGAATACTAACTATATATAGGTCCTAAACGGGGGGGGCGGGGGGGCGGGGTGGGGGGGAACACAAAAGATTCTAATAACTGAAAATAGTTTCTGATATATATTGTGATGATAGGTAAAAGGAAGTAACACTGTAGAACACATTCTTATAGTGTTCAAAATTCAAAGGATAAGACAACGATAGATCCAAGCAAAAAAACTTTTAATTCACTCTTACATTCTGATGCATTCCGTTTGAAAATATTCAGGGGGCGCCTGGGGTGGCTCAGTCAGTCAAGCATCTGACTCTTGATTTTGGCTCAGGTAATGATCTCACAGTTTGTGGGGTCGAGCCCCATCTATGAGCAGAGCCTGCTTAAGATTCTCTTGCTCCCTCTCTCTCTACCTCTCCCCTATGCATGCGCTCTCTTTCTCTCCCTCTCTCTCTCACACATAAATAAATAAACCTAAAAAAAAAAAAAAACAACGAAAAATTCAGAATTCCTTTAAAAAATTCTTTCTCTACTATATTAGTACACATAGCATACTTAATAGGTGATTTATAAATACTGCAAGTAAGAATATCATTTGACCTTACCAGAATCTGTCCACACTTTTTAATGTTTATTTTTTGAGAGAGAGAGACAGAGCGAGCACATGGGTGCAAGTAGGGGAGGGGCAGAGAGAGAGGGGGACAGAGGATCTGAAGGGGCTCTGTGCTGACAGCAGAGAGCCCAATACAGGGCTCGAACTCATGAACCATGAGATCATGACCAGAGCTGAAGTCAACGCTTAACCAACTGAGTCACCCCGGCGCCCCTGTCCACATTTTGATGATAAAAAAAATCCATGATGGCAGCTTGCCTGCTACACTGCCTTGCCAAGTCATCTAATAATTGCCATAGGTAAATATACATTTTCCTGGCTGACAGTCAATAAATTCAGTACAGCAAGATCAACAAAACTCGTCATGTTTTCTATGGTTTTATGGACCCTAAAACCTGGGCAAAAGTAGCAACCACCAAAATTACTTATAGTTTTGGTTTTATACCCAATAAAAACAGCCAGTTAATGTCTAGATAGAAAGAGAAACTTCTCAATTACTACCTGAAAATTGAAAATAGTTTCTGATATATATTGTGATGATAGGTAAAAGGAAGTAACATTGTAGAACACATTCTTATAGTGACTTCTTACCTGAAGTCATCCAGTGTCTCCTGTATCATATTCTGAATAAACCGGATTTGAACGGATGTCAATGGTGCATTTGGCCGATTATTTCCAATGGTATCAGCTATTTTTTCTGATAGTGAACTGGCAACTCCAGCAGTGACAGAGGATGCTATCTTTGGATCTAAAATAAAAAATGGAGAAAATATTAATAGTCAGCTTAAACTAAGAGATATCAAACATTTGTAAATAAGATTTGGCATGAGAAGACTAGAAAAACAGGTAAAGAACAGCATTCCTGCGACATTTAGAAAAACTCACTGTCTGGAATACAAATCTTAGAAACTTTCTAGGACATTATTTCTAATACCCATTTATCTATCTATATGAACTGCCAACTGTCTAATATAATAACATATGACAGAGGGATTAATCTTGAAGAATCTCGGAACCATTTCCTCTTACAAAAGATGAATGTGACATGTTGCACCACAAACTAGATAAACCAAGACTATTAAACATAAACAGAGGGAATACAGAAGTAAAGTACTGCTACAAGCAAAGCCCCAGAGTTTACGCTAATACGTCCACAGAAACCTTAAAGTGATATATATCTAAATAAGAGTTTCTTCCATACAAAGAGTTGTTTTCTATAGATAAATAACTCTTATAAATGAAACAAATACTCCATTAAATGTGATCAAGTTTTTAGGATCTATGGCATGAACCCTACATTAATAAGGAATACGGCTTTAATATGGAAGGGGACAAAAAGACAATTCCAGGTAGTTAATGACTCATTTCCAAAGGGTCCTACGTTATATTCCTATTTGTACCATATTAGATCAAGACCCTTACATATTAGATTGAAAATAAAATTCAGACCAAAGGAGTATCGAATCAGGTTGTTGAGTTTAACCATTCATATGCATGTCACTGTCCTCTAGTAAGAGTCACAGTAGAAAAGTGTTGTAAATTTTAAACTCCTTTACCTTTCTTACCCTATGATCACTCTATTTATTTATCCTTTTCTTTTTTTTTTTTTAATTTTTTTTTTCAACGTTTATTTATTTTTGGGACAGAGAGAGACAGAGCATGAACGGGGGAGGGGCAGAGAGAGAGGGAGACACAGAATTGGAAACAGGCTCCAGGCTCTGAGCCATCAGCCCAGAGCCTGACGCGGGGCTCGAACTCACGGACCGCAAGATCGTGACCTGGCTGAAGTCGGACGCTTAACCGACTGCACCACCCAGGCGCCCCTATTTATCCTTTTCAAGTTAACTAGAGGGAGTTTTCAACCTAACACTTTCAAACATCAGGGAGTTTTATGTACTTACTTGGAGTTGAGGATCCATTGACCGGGGGTTCATATATTAACTGGGCTTCGATTTCTTTCTCTGGTTTTTCAAATTTCTCAGGACTTCTTGTTTGGTTAGATGGTGGAGAGGTATTCAGATTTCCACTTTCAGCACCAGGGATCAACTTTGCAAACTTCACATTGAAAATAAAAAAATTCATATATAAATTTTGGTTTTACCCTTATTATACATATAATTTATACGTACTTATCTTTTTTTCTAGTAGGTAGGGTCAGGAAAATGAAAAATAAGAGGGATATAGAAGAAGAAAAAAAATTGCTACAACTAGTGGTAAAATAAATCCTGTCCACGAATCAAAAACAATTTCAATCAGAACATGATGGGGAAGAGCTCACTTACTAAGCATCTGCTGTTGAGTATCTTTAAAATGGTAATCACCGGCAAAAAACAAACAAACAAACAAAAAACAACCAGACTCTCACATGGTATCTAGTCAGAAATATTTGAGAAGTCAAAAGACATTTTTGTACTTCTTCAATATCTTTCCAGTATCATCCTAAAAAAATCAATATGAAAATAAACAGACATAGTATAGAATAGACTCAGCCTTTCTGGTAACATTTGATCATTTTAAGCCCTTATGTAGCAAATTAACTTCTATTTTGGATACTGTATCAGAGCAGAAGATAATAAGGATCTATTATATTCTTAGCTCCACCCCTTTGCTCTAAGACTTAGGGTAAATGACTTGACTACCAATTGGTGCTTTCTGCAGCAATGGAAATAAATTCTAAAAAACTCAGGTATAAACTATTCTTAGACAGTCAAGTATTTTGTCATAGAAAAAAACAGTTTAAGTTTACGTCTGCTTTTACCTCCAAAGTTTTCAAAGACAGATTTCAAAAGCATCCTTTAGTTTTTAACACATGACATCAAGATTCAAGAATATTTTTCTAGCTGGTAGGTGCACAGCACTGTTAGTAATCAGGACACATCCCTGGCAGCTGCCCGCTTTCTGTCTAGTGATGAGCTTCCTTATGCTACTGACAAATCCACACAGCGAGTTCAGTACCGTTTTCAGGCAGATACCTGTTTGAAGGAGTCCTTAGGTTCCTGTTTTCCCAGATATATTTTCTTAGATTCAGCTGTCAGATCATGATTTTCATTTTCTTCTTTCCCTGGAGATCCCATAAAAACGTTAAGAGGACTAGAATGCAATACTGAAGTGCTTGACGTTCCTGGGTTTTTTCTTGGAGGAAAGACTGAGTTCAATTGCGGTAGAAAGTCAAGGCCTGAAAAACAGGAGAAAAAAGCTATTTGCATATGATTTTCTCCAATCTTGAATATTTAAGAAAAGCACTTAACACGACAGACAGGTTAATATGGTAGAAAGACATGCGATTTGGATTCAGAAGACAGGTTCATTTGTCAGCTCTAGCCCTTATTTGATGTACACAAAATCTTGGGCAAAAACTGTAAAACTCTTGTTTCCTGATCGGTAAATGTGATGCTGACATCCATCTGTCTCAGTACTAAGGCTTAAAAGAGATATTATACGTAAAAATACTTTGAAAATCACAAAGCCCAATTAATGTTTTAGTCAATATTATTAGTTTTTGATAACTGAAAATTGTTAATTTAGTATATATCTGCAGCATATCTTGATAGGCAGCCTCTAAGATGGCTCTGAATGATCCCTGCCTTCTGGCATGGATCCATGCCCTCGAGTAATTCCCTCCCTTTGAATGTGGGCTGAACCTAGAAACTTGCTTCCGAAGAAGAGAATACAGCAAGAATGGTGGGGTGTCACTTCCAAGATTAGGTTACAAACACGCCGCAGCTTTCATTTTGAGGGCCCTCTCTCACTGTCTTGCTCACCAGCTCTGAGGGAAGCCGGCTGCCATGTTGTCAGGTGCCCTGTAAGAGGCCCACATGGGAAGGACTGGTATATTCTGCTAGTAGGCACATGAATGATCATGCAAGTAGATCCGTGCCCAGTCAACCCTGGAGATGACTGCAACCCTGTTGATATCCTGATTAAACTAAGCCATGCTCAGATTTTTAACCCACAATTATGAGGTGATAAATATTCTCTTAAGCTTCAATGTGTTGGGGTAATTTGTTACACATCAATAGATAACACAATACCATTTTTAATTTTCATAAAAATACTTCTCAGTAGTTCTTACCATCTTTGCCTATGGACTCATCACCTCCCTTGTTAACCACAGCATCTATAATAAAATTAGAAAATCAAATTTTTTAAATTGTGAAAAAGAAGCCATAGCAAAAATTCTCCAAAGAGTTCGATTTCAAAAAGGAAAAGTTACAGTTGGGACTCATATAAACTTCCCTTTTCACTCTTTTACCTTCATGCAGAGCAGCAAGTATGAAAAGTAATTCTACGGTATAGGGTCGTTTAATGAGACAGCAAGGTATATGAGAAACGCATTGCAGTAGGCTCCAGAAATCTATAATCCAGTTCTGCCTATACCATTCAATAGCTCTAAGACCTTAGACAAGCTTTTTATACAATTAGCTTTAGTTTCTGCAACTATATAATGAAGATAATGTCTGGACCACCTCACAAAATTGTTCTGAGGATCAAGTGAAACAATGTGAAACTATTTTGCAATACAATGATATAAAAAACATAAGTTTCCATTAATGTTTTAATGACAGAATATGTATAAGAAAATTCCAATACTGTAATACTATTCATTTACCAATTAATATCCAAAAGTTGTTCAACTCCATTTTAGCTAATTAATAGAAAAATGGGCAAAAGTCATAAAAAATTCACCAAAAATTCAAATGGCCAATAAATTATCATATATGATTATCACAGTAATAGGACTATCATCCATCCATCCATCTGCATGTGTGTATATATACCTACTAATTGTACAAAAAACATACACTTTATTTTATTTATTTATTTTTATTATTTTACACAGCCTTCACACCCAGTACAGGGCCTGAACACTCAGAACCCTGAGATCAAGAGTCAGATGCTTACCCAACTGAGCCACCCATGCACTACCCCTTCTTTATTTTACACATATACTTTAAGAAATTATTAGTTTCCCTTAACAAAAGCAGAAATATTCTTACTCAAAAGATGAAGACATTAAGGCAAACAGATTAAGCAGAGTTGAATTCTTGAGATCAAAACACAAGTCTCTTGACAATGAAAATCAGTAGTATATTTATTATCCATGTTTTTTTTCTTATTAATGATATGAAAGTCTAATAAATGAAGGGCATAAGGTTCAATCATATTTTTAAAAAGTAAAGAAGAATTTCTATCCTTTATTCATTTCTCTTAAAAACCATTAAAGAGAATTTCATTTATAACTCAAACACTTTCAAAAAGCCCCTTCCTACATTCTTCAATTCAAAAGTTACCCCAGGGGTTCTCATAAGCCAAAGCTCCCCAGATGATTACTAACCTCCAAAACCTTTCTCAACTCCAGCCCATGCCATTCTACTCTCCTTTGCCCACATCTTTCCTGTCTTTATTCTTTAACTATGTAGTCTGACCTCTCTTCATCCTGAAAGAAAGGAATGCTTTCTCTTTCATTAGGTGGAAGACAGGGAAATCTGACCTGGCAAATAGTCATTTTCAGGGCATGGTAAGACATAAAGCACTAAGTAATTCTGTGCCATCACACATGTACTTTATTTTTTTTAAGATATTTATTTTTTTAATGTTTATTTATTTTTGAGAGAGAGAGAGAGAGAGAGAGAGAGAGAGAGAGAGGCGCGGAGAAAGGGAGACACAGAATCGGAAGCAGACTCCAGGCTCTAAGCTGTCAGCACAGAGCCCAAGACGGGGCTCAAAGTCACGAGCCTGAGATCACAAACTAAGCTGAAGTGGGACATTTAACCAACTGAGCCACCCAGGCACTCCTACTTATTCTAATTATGAAATTAATTGTAGAAAATTTGGAAAGTAGATAATTTTAAAGAAAAAATGAAACTCTATAAGATCAAGAGTGGATGTAACAATTTAAACATACTGCTACTGCTGACATTTAGGTTTGCTCCAGAATTTCAATACCATAAACAGTAAACATACAAATCTTTGTAGGATACTGTGAATATGTTATTAGGTAAATTTATAGAAATAGAATTAACAGGCCAAAGGGTATGAATATTTAAGCATGCCAAATTATGCTCTAGAAATTTACCCATATTGTTGATAATACTGCTGTTAGCAGTGAGACCATCCCATTAATGAAAACAGTATGAACATCAGTACCAAAAAAACACATCCAAATAATGTGCCCGGTTCATACAGTATGAACAACAATGATATATGTTTCTATATATCAAAATGACAAGTTTTTTAAGTTTTTATTTTCTTTTTAATGGCAACATCTCCTAGCAATGGGGAGAGGAGGGAGGGAGGGAAGGAAGGAAGTAGAGAGAGAGACTGTGTGTGTGTGTGTGTAGTACTTTCACACATAGTGTAAAAGATGAGGCAATCTATCACCTAGCCATATTTCTTCATGAAAACAATGAATAAATAACAATTAGATACTAATAATAAAAAACAATTTTTTTAGGTTAAAAGGTATTTTTTGCCTATCAAAATATCTAAGAATTTAAGATTTATTAGAAACTAAAAAACTGCCTATGGAGGCAAAATTTCCTTTAAGACACTTCTGTGGAAATTAAAATGCTAACTTGAGAGCTATTTGCATAGTTCCCATGTGAAAATGACAAGCGTATACTTTAGAATGGTAACATCTGAAATATCAGGGCAAAGGAAAAGATACCACCCCAGGGACTGAGAAAATTAGCAACTGTCATGAACAGAAACAGACGGAAGCTATTACCCACATCTTTTAGCGAGACTAAAAATGTAATGACTGCCAGCAAGAGAACATGATCCTCTGATCTGAAAAGACTTACCATCTCTGATCGGTGAAAACATGTCACCTAAACTACTTTTTCCAGTATCATCAAAGCTGAAGAAATCCTGATTTTTCCCACTGTCCGTTTCCTTAGATATAATATCAGTGTTTATGCTTCGAGGCAAACCTTATAGGAAAATTAGATATAAAAATAAATGTTACTACGGCCAAAAAAAAATTTATCATCAGAAGCTCAGTTCTAAAAATTAATGCATTACCATATCACTGGTAATATTACAACTATGAGCATCAGGAAAACAAAATAATATAACAACAGCTCAGTTAACCATGATTTTCATGTAATGAAGGGCTCCTCAAAAGCAAATAATCTATTCATTTATATAATACCATCTTATTTTAGCCTTTTTGATGAAATTTTTCTAAAATAATTTATATACTTTGCTACCCTCTTAAACAGTGTACTGAACACAACCAACTTCTATTAGAACAGACTCACTTTTATGATCATCTATAAATGATTAAAGAAGTCTGTGAAGCATTTAGCATGATGCCTGACACAGAGCAGATTCAAGTAATGTTAGTTCCTTTCCCCAACAGTTAACGGATCTCTTTTTCCCCTCTTCTGTCTTTTCCTTCACTAACAGTGGAAGCTTAACATGCTCTCGGTATTATCGACCTCGAATGACTTCACTAGCCTCAGGATAGTTTACTAGAAGGAAGGAAACCAGAATACTAAACTCATAAAGAATAGCATAGCAGACAATAATAAAGAGCCACATGGTTTTGTTTTCCCTGCCAGTATATAATGCAAGGGATTAGGGCAGGGACTTTGGAAGAGGAACTCTGTGAGCTCAGTAGCTTCTTGCTCATTTCTGGGTTGAGGACTGAGTTCTAGAAATTCGAGACCTGTGATGAAAATCTGGTGTTTTAATTGGTAGCATGTTACTGTATTACACTATCATTTAAGTAGTGTTTTATTTGCTATCTTGGTCCCAAGATCCTGAAAAGCTAGGATAAAAGCAAAGAACAGCCAGCATATCCAAAAATGTCCAAGTCTCGCAAATGAAATAAACTTTTATAATAGTACCTGATAGAAAGTTAAAATATTACTGAACATTTGTACACCACTATCATTGAAGTGTTTACACCAAGAGTTGAATTGTTATAAAGAAGAAATTTTCTCTTCTTCTTCTAGGTCGTTAAACATTATGAATGCATAACTCTAGCCTCTGGAAATTTAGGAAACAGAAGTTTAATAGCATTTGGAAGTAGTGCTAAAGCCTTATGTTTTTACTTCTTAAATGGCTGTTTCCTACTGAAAGTGAGCACTAGCAATAAATCTGCAGAGGTTCTTTATTCTTTTTTAATTTTTTTAAATGTTTTTATTTATTTTTGAGACAGAGAGAGACAGAGCATGAGCAGGGGAGGGGCAGAGAGAGAGGGAGACACAGAATCTGAAGCAGGTGCTCCAGGCTCTGAGCTGTCAGCACAGAGCTCGACGCGGGGCTCGAACCCACGGACCGTGAGATCATGACCTGAGTCGAAGTCGGACGCTCAACCAACTGAGCCACCCAGGCGACCCAAGGTTCTTTATTTTTTATAAGTTTTTATTTAAATTACAGTAGGTTAACATACAGTATAATATTAGTTTCAGGGGTACAATATAATGAGTCAACACTTCCATACAAGACCCAGTGCTCATCACAACAAGTGCCCTCCTTAATCCTCATCACCTATTTCACCTATCCCCGACCCACCTCCCCTCTGGTAACAGTTTGTTCTCTAGAGTTAAGAAAAAGCAAAGCTGGAAGCAACACAATTCCAGACTTCAAGTTCTACTACAAGGCTGTAGTGATCAAAACAGTATGGCAGTGGCACAAAAATAGATACACAGATCAATGGAAAAGAATAGAAATCCCACAAAGGAACTATATGGTCAATTAATCTTCAACAAAACAGAAAAGAAAATCTAGTGGGAAAAAGTCTCTTCAACAAATGATGTTGGGAAAACTGGACAGCAACATGTGGAAGAATGAAAGTGGACCACTTTCTTACACCATACACTTAACTCAAAATGGATCAAAGACCTAAATGTGAGACATGAAACCATTAAAATCTCAGAGGAGAACACAGGCAGTAACCTCTTTGACATGACTCACAGCAACTTCCTTCTAGACATGCCACCTGAGGAAACAAAAGCAAAAGTAAACTACTGGGGATTCATCAAAATCAAAATCTTCTGCACAGCAAAGGAAACAATCAATAATACTAAAAGGCAACCTACGGAATGGGAGAAGATATCTGCAAATAACATATCTGATAAAGGGTTAGTATCCAAAATCTGTAAAGAACTTCTAAAACTCGACACTCAAAAAACAAATAATCCAACTAAGAATGGGTGGAAGACATGAATAGACATTTCTCCAAAGAAGACATGCAGATGACCAACAGACACATGAAAAGACACTCAACATCACTGATCATCAGAGAAAGATGAATCAAAACTACAATGAGACATCACCTCACACCGGTCAGAATGGCTAAAATCAACAACACAGGAAACAACTGGTATTGGTGAAGATGTGGAGAAAGGGGAACCCTCTTGCACTGTTGGTGGGAATGCACTGGTTGGCGCCTTTAGTAGAGCAACATGAACTTTTTTCAAATCTCAGACTCATTTTAGGGAGTTTAAAATAATAGTAATAGTAATGATGAAAACTGTGATGACAGTATTAGTAAAACCATAATTTACTGAGAGCCTATTGTGTGCCTACTGATATATTTTCTCTGGTTTTCATAATATCGCTAAAAGTTAAATATTATCTATGGAAGAAAAAATGAGACTCAAAGTGGTTAAAAAACTGCCCAAAGTCATCCTAGCAGGAAGTCACAGACCCAAGACTTATGTCTAACAAACTCTCTGTTTCAGAGCGGGGAAACGTACATGTATGTGTATGTAAGAGAGAGCAAACGATGAAGCAAATGTGGCAAAATTTATAAAACAGTGAATCTGCTGAAGAGTATACTAGAGCTCAGGAGTTCTTTATACTATTTTTGAAAATTTTCTATAAGTTTGCAATTATTTCAAAATAAAATTAATAAATAAAAGTTTCTAACTCTTTGTGGGTACAGGGCAAACATTCATTTTGTCAGAAACTTTGCTAATCAGCCAAGAGTTATCATTAATCAGTGACCCTGCAGACCCAAGTCTTGCATTGCCTAATTAATGCTGTCATCGTTACATGAGTTTCCTTATTAAAAACTAAATGAATAACAGTGAGATTTCATAAAGCTCAGAGTAAATGAGAGAAACTTTATTTTATTTAATTTTGGAAATATGAATAAAATCAGTAATAATAAAATTATCTTTGAAAATAGTGACAATTTTCATAATATAGTTAATTCAACATCTTGGCAAACATTACTCAAAGTTATATTTCAAACTTAATTTCTTCTTCTAAGTATATAGCAATAATATTTGCTTCCAGGAGTTCTTAAATAAGAACTAATTATTTTTTTATATAATATGTAATGACTTTTATGTAAGGATGATGTAGATATTAACAGAAAATTTATAATGAATATATATACTATTTTTTTTAAAAAGCTATTCCATACTATCAAGGCTAACAAAGTTTTGCTTCTACTTGAAAATCATAAACTCATGCTGAGAAGGTACCAACCAATACTTGTGTCCAAGTTAAGTATTTGTCCTGAAACCTTAAAAAGACATGGATACATCCATTTCTAATGAGACTAGTTTGGAAACAGAGTGGTATATATACCATGCAGGCTTTTAAAAAATATGTTGTAAGGTGATAGTATAGCATAACTTAAAATAAAAAAAAAAAAAAACGTTTTCAGGAATTGAGAGAAAAAGAATATTCTCTATAGTAAACAGGGAAGCTTATCATCATATTACACCTTCACAAAGTCTAAATGAATTTTTTAAGAACCATTTTATCAATATGATTATTGGAATAGAAGAAATTATTTAAAAATGACAACACTTTTGGGGCGCCTGGGTGGCACAGTCGGTTAAGCGTCCGACTTCAGCCAGGTCACCATCTCGCGGTCCGTGAGTTCGAGCCCTGCGTCAGGCTCTGGGCTGATGGCTCAGAGACTGGAGCCTGTTTCCGATTCTGTGTCTCCCTCTCTCTTGGCCCCTCCCCCGTTCATGCTCTGTCTCTCTCTGTCCCAAAAATAAATAAACGTTGAAAAAAAAATTTTTTTTAATAAATAAATAAATAAAAAGTGACAACATTTTTGTTTCTTTTTGTTTAACAAACTACTAATATACTGCTTAATAGGTGCCAGGCACTAGTCAGCACTTAAATAAATTCACTTCATCACCTGACTTACTTTGTTATGAAATATGAAATAAAAGAAGTCACTAATAGCTTTTTTTGTAACTCAGAGATCAAATCAAAGTGACAACATCAAAGAATCATATTCTCTATTGATTAATCTGAAGACACAAGACATCCAGTCTGGAGTGGTATTAAGGATAATTTCTAAATTGGTATTATTCTATTTGTAAGGTAATCTTTCTTATAACAAAAGTTCAGCTGGGGCACCTGGATGGCTCGGTCGGTTGAGCGTCCGACTTTGGCTTAGGTCACGATCTCATAGTTCCTGGGTTTGAGCCCCACGTCAGGCCCTGGGCTGACAGCTCTGAGCCTAGAGCCTGCTTTGGATTCTGTGCTTCCCTCTCTCTCTCTGCCCCTCCCCCACTTGTGCTCTCCTTCTCTGTCAAAAATAAATAAACATTAAAAAAAAAGTTTAGCTAAATAGATTAAGTACCTTTCATTAATTTTTTAAAAATTTATAGCTCAAGTTAAAATGGTCACTTCTTCCATTTTTACCACCTACTAATAATTTTACTTAAATACACAAGTGAATTTGAGTTCTAGGCTCTTGAAGAAAGTGCTAATAATATATATTGGGGTGGGGTGCCGGGTGGAAACTCCAAATACCATAAACGCATAAGCAGCATTTACCTGCTTTGTCTTGAACAGCAACTGCTCCTTTTCCCCCAGCTGTTGTCATGGGCTGTGGGAGAGCTGTGCCAGTGGAAGAGGTGGCTGCTTCTCGGCCGACTCCAGAATTCTGAACTCCTCCACTGGTAGTGCTCACATTAATGGCTCGTTTGTTCACAGCTGTGGGCTTATTTGAACAGCCTTTATTTAAACTTGACTGAAATGTAATGGAATATTTAAAAGCTCAGGTTTCTAATGCTCCATAGTATACATTAATATTTTATCAATTCCTTGTTAGAATAAAAATACATATATTTTCCCTTACAAATCTTAAGGCTGCTGATGAATCTGAGAGTTTCCCTCTGAACCAAAAAGGCTTTTAAAATATTTTTGAAGAAATACGAGAATTAAGGACAAAAAAATAGTTTAAAACCAAGTATCAAATAACTTTGGATCAAAATTATTTAAAATGCTTTCATATAAGAATGATCATAAAGCAAAACTACAATGTGTTTAATGGACAAAATATGACTTCCATATTCTGAGTTACACTTATTTAGTAAAATCCAAAATAATCAAAAGAAAGAAAATACCCTACCTTAGAAAGAGCAGTGGAGTACTGAAATGTTATACATCGCACAGAAGTCTTGTGAGCAGTGATGGTTTTAACTGGTGATTTCAACATCCTTAAATCATATTGATATATTTTCCCACGGGAAGATCCAATAGCCAAAGTGGCTCCATCAGGCATGAAATCTACTGCAGTTAGAGGGGTATCGGCCACTAGCGTTTTCACTAGCCTTTCGAAAGGGGAACAAAGTCTATGTAGGTATGTGAGTATATACAGGTATACAAGCATATGTGACGTTAGACAGCTATCGACCAAAACCAAAGTTACTTAGAATACACATCCCAAATATTTGCATAAAGCAGAAATTCAGAATTAGAGACATTTCTAATACAATGGCAGATAAAGGAACTGCTGAACACATCATTCTATTTTTCTATTCACTTCCAACAGGTTAAGTTCTACATCTTCAGAAGCAATATGTATTCCTTTGAGTAATTACTACTTTGACCGTGAACGTGACAGACTTCCTGGTGTTACTCCACAAACAAGGGTTCTAGTCTCAGGGTTAAGGAGGCCCTAAGTATCCCCTTTCCATTTATTGACCTGCTCAAGTCTCAAGAGGACTATGACCTTTCATCACAGGGGAGCAGCTGTGCATTTCTTGACCAAAAAGCTAACAATCCATGTAGCTTGATCCTCATGAAGCCAATACAGAAATATGGATACTGATCTGCTGAAGCTGAGCTTTTTGCCACAGTGTCTGGTGTACGAGAGAAATGCTTACTGACTCTTAAGGTTCTCAGCAAATTAGTTAACAAGAAAGAGTAAAACAGAATGATTTTTAAAAAAGAAGAAAGTGAAACAAGTAAACTTTTAACAAGGGCTGATAGTGGGTCCTTCCCTAGTAGTAACATTACCATTTTCTTCCACACAATCTTTAGATATGGTTAGGTGTTTTGAATATACCTGTAGCACTCTTATAACCATTTTTTTTTTAACAGCTAACCAAGCACAGCTATAACTGTAAGAAAGAAAAGAAGGCACAACTGACCCAGATACTTAAAAGATTACATACCCTTTAGCTCTAGATCAGTGGTTCTCAACTAAGGGCAATTTTGCTACTCTTGCTAATTTAGGGAATACTACTAGCATCTAGTGGGTAGAGGCCAGGGATGCTGCTGAATATTCTACAATACCCAGGACAGCCACCCCACCCCCTGCCCCCACACCCCACATCCAAGAATTATCCAGCCCAAAATGTTAGCAGTTTAGAAACATTGCTGTAGATAATGAATTAATTTTAAAGCAAATTAATCATATTGCCTTAAAAAATATATTCAGTTGTATTTTTGAAAAAGAATACTATGCCTGTGTGCTAAAATAAAGATGTGCAATCATTAACATGCTATTCTTAACATTCATCATCCAGATGTACTCTAAAGAACATCCACATTTCATCTATTTTTTTCTGCATGTGAGAAAAAAGAGAAAATTTGATCCTTTAGATATCAAGTACACAAACTTTAGATGTCCCAAACATTAATCAGAGGTCTATGCAAATCACAAATATGCCTGCTAATGAGATTACAGTTATTTGTTACTAAATTAAGAAATGATCATGTCACACTTACTTCTTACTTGAAGTATCATAGAGAATGATTCTTTTATCCAAGCCTATAGTCACAAATAGCAATTCATTGACAGGAGAAAAACAGATGCCAGAAGCTGGAGCTTTATGTGTACTGTCAAAGTTATGGTATGGACTCTGGCTATTCACATCCCAGAGAGTTACTACTCCGTTATCCGAAACACTGCCCAGTAGTGATTTCTTAAACAAGGAGTACTTCAAGTGCCGAACAGACTATGAAAATAAGAATAAATTTTATGTAACTGTAAGCATTCATAAGAACATTTTATATAAACTATATAAATAATGGCCAACCATCAACCACACTATTCACAGGGGATTTAGGACCTCTCTGGTTTATGGAGTAACAGGTTTTAATTATGACAACCATAAAATCATTTAGTGGGCTATAAGATGACCCCAATACATACCAATATTCTAGTAATTAAATCTGTCATGATTTTATTATCTTGGAATAGAGCTACCTCAATCTCCCCTTTTGCGGAGGAAAAATACAAGATGTTGAGATTACTACATTAATTCATCAGGATTAGGAACATCTACCATAAATAAAAGGCCCAGTAGTAGCCAATCACAGCTGAAACACGAACAAGTGTAAGAGAACACTGGCAGAGAATGAGCAATATTTCAAATTTATTTTCTATATGTATTTTAGATATTTGGATATATTTGTTTGAATCTGAGCATCTGATGTACTGGCAATTTAACACCTGAAGCATAATAAAAAATTAACTAAATCACAAAGAAATAATTGACAACACTATAGACTGGGAATGGACAATATCCACTCTTTCAAAGGCATCAGCCTGAGGGTAATACTGGCCTTTCTCTAAACACTCCTCCCTGGGGGCAGTGGAGACATACTCTCTTTCTAGTTTCTGTTGGACCAGAATAAACAAAGATTCAGTTTGAGTAAACAGGTCTTGAATTAAAACTGGATGAATTTTATCCACTTTTACTAAAATGTTGCTTTCAAACTTGTATTGATATTATCATTCACTGAGCAGAGGATTAAATATTTTACATTTAAACTAATTTTTCATTGCACAGAACCCGCAATATAAACATAGAAATTAAAAGTAGAATCCAGAGTGGGAAACTGGCTCTAAGACATCTTCAAAGAGTTAAGTTACAGTACTGAATAAAGCAATAAAGCAGTCACTAGGAGATAGTAGCCATATATATATTAGAGGTTCCAGATAAAAGTGGCACAGAACAAAAGTCAAATCTGAAGGTTGTTTGTTTCTTCTATCCAGTTTAATCTATCACACTCCAAAAGGATTTGAAACCACTAGCCTCTATGTATTAAAAACTCATATACTACTATCTTCTAAGATTTTTTTAACATAAGATACAACAGCCCTCGACAACTAAAATATTTAGGAATAATACAAAACAAATTCTGTCCAAGGAAACAAAAGGAGTATTTGTTACCAGATACCCAAGGTAAGATAATTACTATGGTCGTCCATTAAATTTGGCTCCTCATTTTCATATGATTAGAGTACAAACAGAAAGCGTTGGTTTATATTTTGCATATTTGTTGAGGAAAAGTATATCCACTCAAATAGCCAAATCTTTCCTCTGGTCTATACTCAAGAAAAAATACACTACTCACAGCTTAACTTTATAAAAGACACAGAGATTTTTTAGTGAATTGTGATGTTTATAGAGTCACATATCAACTCATCAAAACATAAGCAAGACAATTTTTTAAAAAATTCTGCAGCATGTTAAGAGTTCATATAGTTAGGGTCCTTCATAAAATCTAAATTTGATTTTTTTTTTTTAACGTTTACTTATTTTTGAGACAGAGAGAGACAGAGCATGAACGGGGGAGGGTCAGGGAGAGGGAGACACAGAATCTGAAACAGGCTCCAGGCTCTGAGCCGTCAGCACAGAGCCCGACGCGGGGCTCGAACTCACGGACTACGAAATCATGACCTGAGCCGTAGTCGGCCGCTTAACTGACTGAGCCACCCAGGCGCCCCTCATAAAATCTAAATTTGAATTAAATACACAGGCAGAACTGAAATAAATAAATAAATAAAACCATAAAATCACAGACCTCCTAAATCCTCAAAGTACATAAAATTCAACCTCTTAGTCATAGCAGGAGTCCTTAAAATATGGTCATCCAGAATCTATTTGAATATAGCAAGGAACAAGAAGCTTACTACTTTATATAATGAAACTTTATAAATAGTTAAAAATGTATTTCTTGATTAAATCAAATCCTAAATTCCAAGTTTGCTTTATATTCTGTGGACCTGTATGGCAACTCTTTAGGAAAAGGCTAAAGAAAACCATAAATCTTCCTCTCAGATAACCTGGGTTCAAGTAGGGTCTCAGCCAAGTTCTGCAGGTCTTGGGTACTTACACTCTCCGAGCCTCAGTGTGCTCAATTACAAAATAGAAAACACTCTTGTTTTGCAGTCAAGGTTGTTCTGAGGATTAAATAGTTTCTGCGCAGAGCCAGGGACATAGTAGCCATCACCGCTATTCTCATATGACTCATTCTTCATTGTTTATGCACCCATCTGACCATCTTTGACATGTGTATATTTTTTTAAAAACCCGTAAGTAGCTACACTGACTTCTTTAAATGGTTTCCCCTCTATCTCTCTGAAAAAAGAGGTCTTGCTGATGTCTCTACATCTATTAAATCATGATGCCTTTAGAGTATCATTAAAAGAGTATCCATAATCCTGGATACCCAAACTATTAATCTGCTAAATTATATTTAAAATAAGTACTAATACATATTAGTATCAGCAGCACTTATTAAGCCCTTATGTTGCTCCAGATTCAAGCTACTTCTAAGAAAAAAAATATATTGCCAAGAACCTTTTTAAAAAATCCCTATAAAGCAGCAATACTATTTTTTCTCACATTATTATTATGTAAGAATGTATATGCCTGTGGAGAAATATATGTTTCTAAATATAAAAAATACATCACTCTAGATCTGGGGCTGGCCAACTTTTTCTCGAAGGATCAAATAGTAAATGTTTTATGCTGTTGTACCACAAAAGCAGGATGAATAAGCACGGATGTGTTCCAATAAATTTTTATTTACAAAAATAATGGCCAGCTATTGGGTCATGGTTTGTTGACACCTGCTATAAATGTTTGGGGGGGGGGGGGGGAGAAAAAAACCACCCATAAAAAAAAAAAAGAAGAGAAAAAACCATCCATAATCCTACCACCTACAGAAAAACTGGTTAACATTTAGTTTTGTTGTAAATAAGTCTGAGTTTTATTGTTTAAATATTTTTTTAATGTTTATTTTTGAGAGACAGAGTGCAAGCAGGGGAGGGACAGAGAGAGAGGGAAGGAGACACAGAATCCAAAGCAGGCTCCAGTCTCTGAGCTGTCAGCACAGAGTCCAATATGGGGCTTGAACCCACAAACCATGAGATCATAACCTGAGCCAAAGTCAGACACTTAACCAATTGAGCCACCCCGGCACCCCTGTTTAAATATTTTTCTGTGTTAACGTACGTTTGTTTGAATTCCAATAAAGTATAAACAGAAAACCTGGGATCATACTTTATTAAGATGAAGTTGGTGTTGTCACTAATATTTTTATCACATGATTTTAACAGCTGGATAATACATGAATGTATTTGTATATCAATTTACCTAAATAATCTAATGTTGGACATTTAGGTTATTTCCAACTTCCAAGTACCCTAACTATTATCATTTTTAAAAACTGCTAATTTCTGAAAGAATTTGTATTTCACTGCTGTTCATGCTTTGAAGGTTCCCGGATGAAAAATGCTAAATGACCATCTGTCTTCCTTTTTTTGTGAACTGCCCATTAATCTACTTTGTTTATTTTCTATTGGGCTATTAAGATTTTTTTAAATCCTATTTTGCAATTGATTTTCCTATTATAAAGACATTAATGCTCTCATAGGTATAAATATTTCCCCATTTTCCTTTCAATTTTGTTAATTTTTTCAAATCTTGCTTTTTGCCAGATTTTAAGTTTTATGTACTTAAATTTATCAAATTTGTTCCCCTGACTTATAACTTTGTTCTTATACATAGAAAAGCCTTACCTTCACAGAGATAAGAATGTACATTCATATTTTATTATAGTTTTATAATCTCTAATACCTATATATACATATATAGATATATTAGACACCGTATATACATTATATACTGTATACTCTATATATGTGTACCTGTACACACATACATAAACATATACAATATCCCTTCAACTCCATCCCCCTGCTCTTCTTAATTTCCAGAGTCTCATTTCAAGCACTAATTAACTGTCACTGGAGCTACTGCCCACTTCCATTCTTAGTGGCTTACTATCATCCTTCACACTACCACAGCAGTAACCTCTTCAAAACTGGAAATCTGAACATATTTGTCTTGCTTAATCAAAATCCTTTTAACTGGAGGACTCTGAAAAGCTGGTTATGGTAGTGGCAGAGTTTCTGAATCTCTCTGAATTCCATTTGTATGTGTGTGTGTGTGATTATGCATGCAGAAAAGACTTACCAAGCAGGTCTGGGCTGTCTATCCTTAACAAGTCCTACTTTTCAGAGTTGGCCCTTGGTTGTTGTCTGGGAACTGGGATTTGGGGAAGTTTCCACTACTGGTAAGAGTGGCTCACCACGCCTAAACTGTTTGCATAAAAGATACAGTTTATGGCTGAACCATGGCTGAACATCTGCTTTCCTTCTGGAAGTTTGAAAGTTTGATATATGGCACACAGAGGGTACCTACACAACTAGCCTCAATAAAAACCCTAGGCTATGAAGGGCACCTGGGTGGCTCAGATGGTTAAGCATCTGACTTTGGCTCAGGTCATGATCTCATGGTACCTGAGCTCAAGCCCTGCATCAGGCTCTGTGCTGACAGCTCAGAGCCTGGAGCCTGCTTCTGATTCTGTGTCTCCCTCTCTCTCTGCCCCCTCCCTGCTTGTACTCTGTCCCTCTCTCAAAAATAAATAAATGTTTAAAAAAAAAAAACCTGGGCAATGAGTCTCTAATGAGCTTCCTAGTAGACAGTGTTTCATATATGTTGTCACAATTTGATGCTGGAGAAATTAAGAACATTCTCTCCACTGCAAGAGGATGCTTGGAAGCTCATACCTGGTTTCCTCAGGCTTCACCTGGTGTACCTTTTCCCTTTGCTGATTCGGCTTTGTACTTCACTGTAATAAATCATAGCCATGTGTATGATTATATGTTGAGTCCTGTGACTCCTCCTAGTGAATCATCAAACCTCCTCTTGGGGATCCCCAGCACAATGAGTGTAAGTGTCTGAGTGTGTGTGTGTTACAGACAGATAGCAACCCAGAGAGCAAAACTAAAATCTCATGAACATTTATAACAAAACCAGACTATCAGGTATCCCCATGAGCCCCAAAATACATGCTGGTAAATCAATTGGCAGCCACAGTGCTTCACAGTATTCGTGTCTGTGCAAAAGGAAGCAGAAGGAAATGACAGGTCTAAGAACGGGAAAAGCCCCAAATCACCCCAAATAGGTATTCCAAAAAAAAAACATGGTGACAAATTTGACAATACCAGCTGAAACCAGGAATAGCCACGCATTAGTAGGACTATACAGAGATCTGCAGAAAGATCTGAAAAGCTAGAGCAGTTTAACCACAATGAACTCCCCAAACTGACCAGTTGAGACACCTCCCTCCCAGATCAGGGCACCACATTAAGGACACACTATTAGGAGTGGAAGCAAACCTAAATAGGACGGAGTCAACAGAGCTGAAGGAGAGCAAAAGTTCACATACAAGTAAGTGAGTGGAACAAAGCCAGGCAACCTCGGAAATTAAATTGCCATTAAAAAGAAAAACCAAAAAACAAAACTGAAAACAAGAGGGAGCTCTGTAAAGCTAGAAAAGATACCCTGAACCCCATCCCTGTGTAGACGTTCAGGGAAACTAACTTTGCAGATAAATCCCATACAAAGTTATTATGAGAACAAAGAGAATAAAAAGAAAGGCGTTCTCAAGAAATGACCAAAAAGAAAATAATATGTTACAAGACATTTAAAAAAAACAATATAAATCAGAATTCGAAAACAGAAATGAGATGTTAGAACTTGCGAAAGAATTAGAAATTTTTAAAGTCTCTTCAAAAATGAAGGCTAATTTAAAAGTAATACAAGAATGATGAAACACAATAGATAACACCTTAAAGACAGACAAAAAGAATTTCTGAAAATTAAAAATAAGGAAAAAGTTAAAATGATTTGAAAGTAATAAATCACTGAAGAAGATCTAACAAAGAAAAGACAAACATAAGGAAAATAACAAATTACTAAAAGCTATATAATTCAAGAAAACTTTCCTGAAAGATCTGAAACAACATATTAAATGAGCACACCATGTCCCTATGAATAGCAATACAGAACGATCAATACCAAGACATAATCTAATAAAATTACTGGACTTTATTCATTTTTATGAATGCTTATTTATTTTTGAAAGAGAGAGCAAGTGGGGAAAGGGCAGAGAAAGAGGGGGACAGAGGATAGGGAGGCGGCTCAGTGCTGGCAACAGACAGCAGCCCAAAGCAGGGCTCGAACCCACAGACCATGAGATCATGACCTGAGCTGGAGTCAGATGTTTAACCGACTGAGCCACCTAGGTGCCCTGTAAAATTACTGGACTTTAAAGAAAAAAAAAAAATCCCTTGGAAATCTAGGGAGAAAGAACAAGTGACTTATAAGGAAAAAAATACTTAAATTATCATGAGACATTTGAGACCAAAATTGATGGGAGTAACACACTCGAGTTCCTCAAGGAAGAAAAATGTGAGCCTACTACTGAGTTACACTGAAAGAGAATTTGTTATCTCAGAAAAAGTCAAAAACAGAAAACACATATTTATGGAAATAATATTAATAAATATATAGGGTGCTTGTGATTGTAAAATATTGGAAAATATCTAAAATATGGGAAAGTTTAGATAAACCGTGGTGTTTGAACATGGAATGTTATGGAACCATTAAAAAATTATGGTTATGAAGACTAGTAAAATGAGAATACTTGGGATGGAACACTACCAAGAAAAAGGCAGGAAACAAGACTGGACCAACAGAATGATTCTAACTATGGAAGGAAGATAGATATACATAGAAACACTGCAAGAAAACATTCTTCCCATTAAGGAAAATTTGGAAGAGAAATATAGAAGGAAAAAAATAGTCTTTAAATATTAAAGATATGGATTAGAAGTTTATTTTATGCCAACACAATTATAAAACTGCTCAAAGAACATACTATATATAGACTAGACAAATATATACAAATACTAAGAAAATACTTCAAGCACATATTATCATGCAAACTTTGTATATCAATGCTCTTATAGAACATCAAGGAGACCACTTGATAGATATAAAGCTCTGTGGTCAAACTCTGAGTGGTGAAATTCAGGTATAAATATAAGCAAACAAGTTAACCAAATTAAAATTAAACTCATTCTTGACAAAAATAATTGTTATTTTTAAGTGTAATTAATAATTACTTACATTTACCAGACTCGATTCAAACAGGCTTACTAAAACTTAAAAGATCTATACCTAAAATATCAAAAATCACACTGAATAAAATTTAACATCTACTAAAATACATTATATTTAAAATCTCATGAAAAGCCTGCTGCATTTAAAGATCATTTTGGGGATGGGCACTTGGGTGTTGTATGTAAGCAATGAATCATGGGAATCTACTCTGGAAACCAAGAGCACACTGTGTATACTGTATGTCAGCTAACTTCACAATAAACTATATTTAAGAAAAAAAAAAAGGATCATTATTGATTCCTTAGATTCCTATTGAAATCTTCAAAAAGGACTGCAGCTTGGGAAAGGCAACACAGGTCAACCTATTTGAGAGCCTGTGCTGCTGAACCTGCCAAAGAGCAACATGCATCTGTAACCTGGGAGGTCTGTCAGCCCCCGCAGTTCTGCAGAGGCAGCAAGGCTCTTTTTCCCCTGTGAAAAGACACTGTGATCCGCACAAAACTAATAGCTTCAATTCAGCTCAGACACTTCAAAGTTAAGACCTAAATATAGGCAATCTCATTTCTGATACAAAATTCAGTATAATGCAGATTCATGGACACTCCACGGTTGTCACTTTTGCTAAGAAACCAGTTTGATAATTTTTAAAGATTTCAAATTCTTGATTGTTCAGAGAAACAAAAATTTTACATTTTAATCATCAGATGTCCCCTATCAACTATTTTTCTCAATAACCTAGACCCTGCTTAGAGTAAAACTGATCAAGACAGAAATTGGGCTGGGTAACAGTATATGAGTTGAATTATATCAATTTTCTGACAGACTTAATATTTTTATGAACACTGTTTAAGAGGTGAATGTTTAATATATTTGAACTCTTAAATGAATTCTAATAAAAAAAACTTTTAAATGAATGCTCAAGTAGCGAGTCTATGCGTCTAGTCACCAATAGATAAAGTATGCCATAATGAAATCATTTGTAGGAGGAAAAAAAATCACTCCAAAGATTTCAATTATGATGCCTGTATAAGGGAAACATAAGTATGCAGAATCATGAAAATTTAACTTTCTTCACTAAGAAAATTGGAACTGCATAGTTACAAACACAGGGACCAACCGGTATTGTCTAGCCCACGCACTCGGCTTTAAAGGTATTGAGGAAAATGAAATAATACAGTATACAAAAAATATATAAACATTTGCTCCAGGGAAAGGGGAAAAAATTAATTACTCCAGTTCAATTTTTTCACTTTCTTTAAAGCTTTCCTTTTTCTAAGTCAGTCTAAAACACAAAACATGATTACTGAGGGCAAGTTACAACTGGCAAATTAGCAGGTGTTTTGAGGGAATACATTAAACCTAAAGATATTCACACCAGTTTGGGAAAGTAAATCACAAAAGCTATTTTAATGATTTAATATGATTATTCATTAAAAGCTCACACTGAAGTTCACTGATCTTTACCCAAACATTAGGAGCTATGTTAAACACATTCACCATCTCATTTAGCCCTTTAAACAAACAAACAAACAAATAAAAACGCAACTCTACTGAAAGTATATTCTCATTTTCACTGGATAAAGAAAAGGAGGCTTGAGAATTAAGTAACTTGCCGGAGTTCACACAGCTAGCTCTCCAAATAAATGTGGGACCTGAGAGACAGAACTATACCAAAAGATCTTATAGAGTTGCTGACCTGTGCTAGCAGGAGGCAGCAGGTATGTGAAAATCTCAGGTGACCTTGCACAAGAGATAAGCCTAGAGCATTACGGTTTTCCTCAACTAGAAGATAATTTAAATTCAGTTTTGCTCTGCAACTAATCAATGAAAATCCTTTGAAAATCAACAATACAGCGACCTATCTGTCACCTAGAATTTTAAAGTATCTGTAAAGTGACAAGAGAATATTGCAAAGTTTCCAAAAGCTTTGGATTCTCAAATCTTTAAATATTCAGCTGTTCCTGAGATAGAAAGAGATTCCAAAGAAAACAGTGCTACCACTCTTGAAGAGTAGATCTTCAAAATACTAAGTTAAAAGTCTTATAATCTGAAAGTCCTCATTTATAAAATGAGAATAACATACATCTCACAAATGAGTAGCAAAAATTAAATGAGAAAATGGAATATAAAGCAATAACCACAGTGCCTGAGACACAATAAACGGTAGTAAGGATTCTACGAAGGTGATAACCTCTGCCTGGAATGCTCTCCAAACCCTCTGACCACCGACACTCACTGGAGAGCTACAGGATAGTCTTTGCCATACGTAATGCTGATGTAATTACATATCTGTATGGAAAGTTAAACCCTATATCTCACACCATACACAAAAATTAATTTGAAATGGGTAATAACAGACACAAATGGGGAAAGTAAAACAATAAAACTTTACCTAAAAGAAAACAAAGGACACTATTTTAAGACCTTGGGGCAAGCAAGATTTTTTCAAGAGGACACAAAAAGTAGTATCCATAAAGAAAAAGTGATGTACTAGAGTACATTTCATTAAATTTAAGAACTTCTGCTCATTTAAAAAAAAATTTTTTTTAAAGCTCATTTATTTATTTTGAGAGAGAGAGTGGGAAAGTGAGTGCACACAAGCAAGGGAGGGAGAGACAGAGAGACAGAGAGAATATCCCAAGCACGGTCCACACTGTCAGCACGAAGCCTGATGTGGGGCTCGCACCCACAAACTGAGATCATGACCTGAGTCGAAATCAAGAGTTGGATGCACCCCTCTATTCATTTTTTACAAAGGCATTAGAGTTAAAAGGCCAGCTGTAAGCTAAAAGAAGATATATGCAACATGCATATCCATAAAATTGCTCCATCCAGAACATACAATAAACTATAAATCTATCAGAAAAAAACACAAGTAACAAAATACAAAAAGGAGGAACACTCTTGAACAGTGACTACACAAAAAAAGGCATATGAAAATACACTCAACTTATTCAACACAGAGAAATGAAAATTAAAACACAGTAAGATACCACCACACAACCATCAAATTGTTAAAATTAATAAGACACAATAGTTGGTACTAGCAAAACTGTGGAGCAACTGAATCTCACAAACAGTGCTGGCAGAAGCGTACAATGGCACAAGGATTTCAGAAAATCCTTTGGCATTTTTTAATAAAGTAAAACATGATGCCTACATTAAGACTTAAGTCCATTTCTGAGTGTTTACTCAAGAGAAATGAAAACATATGTCCAAAAGAAGACACATACAATAATATTCACAGCAGCTTTATTGTAATAGCTAAAAACTAAAAACAACTCACATGTCCATCAACAAACTGTGGCATATCCATGTAATGGAAAACCACAAAGCAGTAAAACAGTATAAACTACTATTCCATTCAACAAAGCAAACATACTGAAGACTAAAAGAAACCAGACACATCCAATTCTTTTAAGAAATATGAGGTAGCACCTCCGAAGGGTTAAGAGGGAGTCCTCCGATGTGCCAGAAATGTTCTATACCTTGATCCTGGTAGTTACGCAGGTATATGTACATATAAAAGTTCATCAAGCTGTATGGTTAAGATGTATGTACTTACTATGTAAGTTCTATTTCAATTTTAGACATTTAAATAATTTACACATAATAAAGCCAAGAGCAATAACTAAATCTAATGTTTTCAGGACTATTCCTTCATATCTGGTTTTAATAAAAAAAACAAACAAAAAAAACCCCCCTCTCATTATAAGATACAATACAAACTGAAATGTAAGAATATACATGGTAGGTATCTGACCTTTTATGTTACTAAAAAGTCAACTCAGAATTTATAAACCTGAACGTGTCATGCTTCTAATATATCAGAAATCGGGGGGGGGGGGGGGAAAAAGGATAGAAAGAAGAAAAATTAATTTCCTTAAGAAGCAAGACATTGGAACACTATGATATTTTTCACAATAGTTCCAATGTCTATGGGCTTAGGCTTTTGTCTCCCTCATCAAAATATAAATAACCAAAAAGAGAATCACAAAATCAAAATATTACTTCCTGCTTTTATGCTAATATTAATGAATTTTTGTGGCAAATCTCTCATCCACATCCATAAAAGGCAGAAAGTGAAATTGCCTCTAAAGGCTTTCTCTCAGTTCAAGGTTTCTAGGATTCTGACATTCAACTAATCAATAACTCTGATTAGCAACTTAAATGCCTTCCAAAATAAAAGCCAAATCTTTGGTCTGGCATTCGAAGTTCCACATCAACATTATTCTATATTTACCTTTCCAATATCTTCTCACATTGGCCCTATAGAAGAACCTACATGTTCTCCTTAACCCTTGTTTTTGTTCATGTGGTTTCCTCCATATAAAATATTCTTCTCCCAAAGTTCTAGATTAGCCTATTAAAATCTTTGTTATCTATAAATCCATTCACATATTTATTGAGGATCTTTTCCACATGAAGTACAAAGTTGGATAATGGTTGAGGACAAAGGAATGAGACATGGTTCCAACTGTAACATGGGAATGTACAGAGCTAACCCTACTATAAATTAGAGTCAACTAATTAGCAGTCAATTCATAGTGTTGTAAAAACAAAACAAAATAAAAATCATTTAAGCATTAGACCCAGCTAAAAATCCTCCCTCCTTCAATTTTCCCTATTTTATTCCTAGATAATTTTCTCTCACTGTTCTGAATCACCATAAGATTGTTTTATAGGAATCACCTATAATATCATCTATAGGTTTATCTCTTTTATTCTCGCAATACAGAAGAAACTTGAGAAAAGACTTTTTTCCGTATTTTAATATCCATTAAATTTTCTTTAAACACTAAATATACAGTGAATACTGACTTCCAAAACTGCTTTTTAAAAGTGAAGAGCTCCCATATTTTATCTAATAATAGGGCCAAAGTGATTACAATAAAAAGTAAGGATTAAAAGAGACTGCACTTCACTAGAAATTTCTGTACAGAATTTCACGGAAGGTTGGCCAAGAATTAGATTTTTTGAGTAACTAAATTTATTTGGTTAACTATCGAACACTTAACGCAAAAAAACAAAGCTCAATTTACCCTGTGCCTAAACACACTCAATTATCCATGCCCACCAAACAGTAGTTATGAATAGAAATATCTGTCTTGTAGTTGGTACAGTTGGAAATATGCAATGCTTCTATAATTGTGATGTCATAGAAAGATTAATATCCATGTTTCAGATTTGACCTGCCAACAACTGTTTGTGTTTTGTTATATATAGTCATATTCTAGGATCATGTGGCTATTCAATGGCATAACTCAACGCACATAAGCAACATAATCTAGTATGAATTACCTTATTTGAACATTTTTAAACAAGACCATTAAAAATAGCTAGCTGTAAATTTTTCAAGCAAACTAAATACAAATTTAAAATACTTAATTTTAAAAACTTAAAACTGAGAGGACCTGGGTGGCTCAGTCAGTTAAGCGTCCGACTTTGGCTCAGGTCACAATCTCACAGTTCGTGAGTTCGAGACCCTGCATTGGGTTCACTGCTGTCAGCACAGAGTCAGCTTCGGATCCTGTGTCACCCTCTCTCTCTGCCCCTCCCCTGCTCATGCTCTCTCTCTTTCAAAAATAAATAAAACATGGAAAAAAAATTTTTTTAACTTAAAATTCATTGTCTTATGTAACTGTGTTTTATCAACTCTGTTTTGAATAAACCCATACTGTACCTGGTTACTACCATGGCCAAAAGGAGTACTAGATAAATTAGTGGTTACACTGTGCAAAATAATTTCACCACTGAGAGATCCAGAAGCAATGTAACAATCATTCCAATTATATGTAACACAAGTTACTTCATCTTTATGATCCTGAAAAAAAGAAAGCAAAGTTAAGTACACTGCCACATAACCATCACACCTCACATCTTCATGTTCTTGTAAATTTCATTTTTTTTAAAAATAAAATAGTACGTATTTGTGAATCTAATATTTGCTTTAACATTTTCCTCAAATAACCTAAACAAATTACTCAAATGAGTAGGAAACTATCCGATCAACATCACGTCTTCTCAAGGAACAGAGACTTAGTTTTTATAACTGTAATAATGATCGTGCACTCCAAAACAAGAGACAAAAGGGAAGGTAATTTTCTAGATAGCATTATGTCTCCCTTCCACTGACAAGTAACATTTACAGCAAGTTGACTATTGTGGGAGAGTCCCTGGCCTTGAGAGAATCACTGTTCAATCAAGAAGAGGGGACATTCAAATTAACATGAAAATGGCAGAAGGAATGCTAAATGAGTAGTAGAGGCAAAGTGTCCTAGGAAAGAGAAAAAGGCGTCACTGGACCTGAGTTGACAGAGGAAGCTTTGTGGAAGACATAAAGCTTGAGGTCAGCCTTAAAGAAAATAATAAACCAAAAGCAGGGAAAGGGGAAAGAAACCAGACATGCAAAATCAAGACAGCCAAAACAAAAGCCCAAGCCAGAAGGAGCAAGGCATGGTTGACAGACAATAGCAGCTGTTTCCATTTGCTGAATACCTACTGATGCTGGGAACTTTATGGATTATTATTAATCCTTAGAAGAATCCTAGGAGGCAAAGTCACTTTTCTTATTTTATGGATGAGTTAACTACATGAGGCACAGGAAGTTTACGAAATCTGTGCAAGCTCACATAACTACTAAGTGGCAGACCCAGGATTCAATTCCAGGTCAAACCCCGAAGCCTATTTTCTTCTTGGGATATTAGGCTGTCTCCAAAATCCAAAGGGGAATCCACTTTGAGGAAATAAAAGTGGTTTTAAACAAACTGAGTTCACAAACACTATATTTTCCAAAGTCAAGTTAGAGATATCTAGTAGGCACAGAGAAAAGTGATAAGAGTTAAGAGTATAGTTTTTAAGAGTTTGCTATTTATATTAATAATATAAACAAAATAACTTTTGTATCTAATAATTAGCTTAATGTAACATCAAGAATAGTAGCTATAATATTCCACTTATAATCCAATTTTTTCAAATGGTCCCTCAAGCATGTCTGGAGATACTTTCACATGTCACTCCTTTCCTAAATCAAAGAAAAAATTGCTATCCCAAGGGGAAAAAAAATGCCTGATGAGAAGAAAATGGAGAGTGGACATTTAATGCATTGTTCCCACTTGGAAAATTAAGTGGGATTAATTTGGGGTCCCAAATTAATGGGGTCCAATACAATTTCTACGACTTTATAGAGAGGCAGGGGTCTTCCTTATTTTAACTGTGGAAAATAAGTTATTCTGTAAGTCTTCAACAAGCACCTACCAAGTGCTAAAAATTGTGTTACCAGGGAGAGCACCACAGAGAAGAGAGCCCAGGTGAAAGATTAGATTTCCCACTATCACAATTAGTCAAATACTTGTTAACTGAATGAATAAAAAAAAAAAAAATTAAAAAAAAAAAAAATGAAGTGCCCTAAGAGTTGCAAACAATGAGAAGAGCTAAAACTATCTGGAGTAATTGGGCAAAGTGAGGAAGGAAAAACAAGTAGAATTTTTCATGCAGTAGGAGTTAGAGGTGTAAGTGATGCTCCTAAAATGAATGAGAATATGTGACAAAAACTGGCCACAGACTTCTAATCTCTTCTCAATTCTGTAAAACATTCTCTGCTCATAGTATGTATACCCCCTCTAAATAGCTTTAAGTCAATTATTTCATAATTTAAAAGATTAAACAATGGATAATAATCTGAGTTTGCATCTCATCTTTGTCATACTAGTTGTTTGGCACTAAAGAAGTTCTTTAACTTCTCTCAGCCTGAGCTCCTCCAAAGGTACACAGGAACAGCAAGCACTACCTATCTGCAGAATTCTTGAGACACACAGAATAAACGTATATTATGCACAGTGGCTGGCATATCAAAGAACTTAATAAAAGTTAACTATTCTCATTTTGGCAACTTTTGAATTTTCCTTAATTCTCTTCAAAGTTTAGCTAATACCTAAAATAAACTTCCACAGGTAATATTTTAAACAGCAATTACAGGATTATATGTTAATTACTCTAAGAGAAAATCATTCTCTATATACAACTTCCCTAGTAAGAATTAAGTCAGTGACATCTGACATGAACAAATAGTAACGACATCCAGCATTTGCTTCAAAATAATCTGAGGTTGAGATTATATAATAATCTGATTAGAGAGAAGATAAGGGAACAGATAAAATAATACTGGCCATGAGTTCATCATCATCAAAGTCTGATAATGAATGTGTGTGCGTGTGCATGTGTGTGTATACACATCAATGTTCAGAAGTTTTCATATTAAAAGTTTTTTAAAAACATATAAAAATTAAAAATAACTTTAAAGATGAGTTTCCAAATATTAAAAGTACACAACAGTGAAAAGTAGAATTCCAAAAAAAGCATAACCCAGAAGCTTTCATGTGGTTATTTTTATTCTGTGAAACTGCAAAAAGCTAACCATTTAAAGAAATGTTAATTATCCATAGTAAATTATTTTAGAAAAAATACCATTACCAAGATGAAAACACAAACAAAAATAACACAAACAGCAGCAATCATATACAGTAGAGAACTAAGAAGCTGAATCCCAACTCTGATTAGTAGACCGATTACTGACATCCCAAAACCACTCTCATTTTTTTCAGAGACTTAAAAAAAGATCTCTAATGACAACAACTCATACTTTAGAAAAAATGAAGGCAGTGGTTTACTCAAAAAAGAGTAGACTAAGTGAAAACTAAGGGGAAAGTTTTAAACACCAATAATATGCATTGGTGACATATGGAGATAAAAATAGACCAAAAAATTTTTTCTGACTAATAGCATCTTTATTTTCCCTAACAAATCTCACTTCAATTCTGAAGCATCTTATTTTTATCATCAGAGCTCAAAATTAAAAGTTTGGTAATTACTTTAAACATTGTAAGATGTTCTAAAAAACAAGTTGCTTACCTTAAGAGACCGATGAACTCTTTTTGATTTTAAATCCCAAATATTAACAGTGTTATTTAGGCCTCCACTTACCAAATACATAGATGTGGAATTTAAACTGACACATGTCTGCTTTTGCTATTAAAGAAAAAAGAAAGTTACCTTAATTTAACAGAGCCCAGAGCGGACTTCCAATTCCCAACCAACACTTAGTAAGTACTATGTAAACATTTGTTGAATTAAATGTGATAAACAAGCTAAGACTTCTCCTAAAGATTCAGTTCTCATCATCTTCCACATGCATCCAACAGCTTGTAAGGAATTCAAAAGGACTTCAAGGAAATCAACCAGAGTCATGTTCTCTTCCATAGAACACAGGAAACAGAGGAAGCTTAGGGAACATCAGCAGGTCCTGGCTTCCTATCAGGAGTTACTTGCCCTTAATATTTCCCCCCAGTAAAATCTACTCTTGCACTTCCACAGAGTATACTGAGTTAGGATTCACCCACAGCTCATAAAACACTAAACCTAGAAGAAACTTTAAAGAATGTCTAGACCCCTCATTTTACAGATGGGGAATATAAAGAGGTTAAGATACGTGCTCAAAGCCTCACAACAAAGTCTCCCCCTAAGGAGCCCAAGTCTCAAACATCAGGTCATGAGAACCTGATCCTACACTCTTCCTTAGGTCTGTAAAGACACCATCCACTAAGTTTCTCAAGATAAAAGTCCAGAATTAACTTTGACTCCTTTACTCCTTCCCTGTCACCTACAGAAAGTTCTTTAAACTCCAACACTAACATAAACCCCATAGGGCCCCCCTCTTTATCTACCGCAGCCACCAGCACACTAATCCCAACCCCACAGAACAGCAGCAGCCTCTTAACTGGCACCTCACTTCCAACCCTACTCCTCTACCTTCTATGCTCCACAAGTAGGATGACCTTTAAAAACTGCAAATCAGATCACAACGCTCATATTCAAAAATCTTTAATGGCTTCCATTCAGCCCTAAAATAAATTTCAAACGTATTAACCTGGCTTTCAAAGCCCCATTCCTCTGACCCCTTCCTACCTCATCTCACCATTTTCCTCATCACCCACTAATTCTCTAGCCACACTCACCTTCTTCTATTACTTAAACATAACAGCCCTGTTTTGGCTTCAAGGCTTCTACACAACTATTCTTACCTAGAAAGCTAAGTTCCCCCAAACCTTGGCTGAATGACTCCTTCTGGTCAATAGACAGCAACTTTCAATGCCACCTCTACAGGAGACCTCCCTTGGCCTCCTAATGTAACCTGCTATCTCAATTTCTTATTTTAGTTCTCTGTGTAACAACTTATCACTATCTGGGTACCATTCTGTAGTCTATTGTCTATCTCCCCCCAGAATGTCAGTTTCATTATCACAAAGCCCATTTCCATGCCCAATAAATATTTATGGCATAAGTAGGTAAAAATACAGAAGTTATCAAGTTTCTCACTATGAGTATCTACGAGCATCATCTATCTGGTAGTGCCATCAGTAACTAGGCTACCAATAAAATACAATGTTGCATGTTATTTTTCCTATTTAACTTTCAGATACACGATGCAGTAACATTAATTGCTCTCACCTCTAGTTGTATGCCTTGGGGAAAAAAATAGAGAAATGAATTCCAAGGGGGACATTTTATTACTCAGCTAAAAGTTAAAAGGCAAGCTATGTAGGTTTAGGCAAAGTCATCTCACCTTTCTAAGCCTATGCTTCTTCACCTAAGAAGTGAGAAATGAGGACAAGATCTACCATTCTCACCTTAAGAGTCCATGCATCTGGAAAAACACCCCATGCTGAAAAGAGCATTCCTTTCCTTTTTATTTTAATTCCAGTATAATTAACACAGTGTTATATTAGTTCCAGGTGTACAGTATAGTAATTGAACAGTGCTATCCACTACTTAGTGCTCATCACAGTTAAGTGTACTTTTAATCCCCTTCAAGAGCACTGGATTCTTAAAAGGGTACAGATACCCACCTTTCCCCTCCCTCAAGGTTTCTTCCAGCTCTGAAATTTCTGACCAAGAGTCAAAATTACTAACACATATAAAAATATCAGGAGCACATTACATCAGTGTTTCAGTACAGTTGCTATAATTCCCTTATGGACACCGTTCTAGGAACTGACTTTGGTCTAAACAGACTAGTAAGATTTAGAATCTCGCTATCACCACTAATCAGGACAGTCTGCTAAGAGCTTTCCGAATAACTGTTAAAGAAAATAGATAAGAGTGGTGTCCATCAAAGATCAATATATTACAACTTTAATCATCAAAAACAAGTCAAATTACTAAGGACTCGGAACAAAACCTATGTTTTTAACTGGCTTACCCTGATGATAGAAGATCTTTTTTTATGCTGATATATTATTAATGTAGCTAATGAACTTAAATAATTAATGAACATTGTGTGCTTATCAGGAATCCTGTACCTTAAGACACAAGCAATGGGTGAAGTTTTTAAAATCTAAAATAAGAGCTGTTCAAATGTCTAGGTTATACAGTAGCCTATCGTATTCATTATACTACTATTAATACCAAATTGCCTATTCCGATGAGATAAAATACAAAATCAAAGAAAATAAATATAAACTTAAAGTTCTGCTCTAAAAATTGTGTTAAAGTAAGTAGGACAGAATCTTATTTTCCCAAGTAGTAATGGTCTAATATCTCAAATGGCACGTGAGTAATAGGACTCGGGTCCTACAAAGCAAAGGTTATCAGCACACTAATATGTTACAAGAAATTACTAATAAACGCTAAGGAACCACTGTTTGCAAAATAGTCCTATAAGCAAATTAAATTAAAGCAGGTTCAAATTATAAGAAATAACCTCACCTTTCATCCACCTGTATTCTGATGTCATTTCTTAACTGTAGGAAAGAGAACTAACTATAGCAACTGACATGGAATATTCACAAAATCCTTATAACTGTGTTACATTTGTGAATATCATCTGTTATTTTCATACTTTAACAATAACAACAACTACAACAACACAGTTCCCAAACTGTTCTAAGGCATAATGCACAGAAGGAGCACAATATATACTGTGGTGGAAGAGGAATCTGAAATTGTTTTGATGTTGACATTCAATTCAACAAATGCTTGTTGACACCTTTGATAGTATCTAAAGATCCAAATATGACTAAGATGTTCTGCCTGCTCTTGAAGAACACAGTTTCCTTTTATCGACCAGGGACGCTCTCTGCCTCAATTTTACTTAACTGAGTTTGAATAGGCAGTGTGTCTCAAATTTCATGTCTATCCTAGCAGACATTCTCTGCCCAGCCTCCAACATCTGTGGGCTGGAATTGATGCTTGGGTCAATCCCAAAAAAAGAATGGGTAGAAACCTAAAGTCCTTTTTAAATTAGATGAGCTCATATTCCATTGTTCTCCTTTATTTTTTCTAAGTGGACTACCTCACCTATTCCAGTGTATAAAATTATGACAATTCATAATGCTTTGTGGCTTGCTATGAAAATTTTGAAACTTAAATTAAGAACAAGCTACCACCTACTTGCACCTTTTTACTTAAACCTTTTAAAAAAAAAAAATAGCTTTCAGGAAGTGTGTGTGACTAACAATGAAGACACCATCATTATCCTGTATCAGAGGGATTAATCTATAAAACAAGAAACAATATGCAATGAGAACTTCACTTAAATGCACTGGGACCAATGCTCAATTTGACAAAGCCATTCTGTTCTAGGAGAGCTTGGGGAGACTCAGGCAGGCCCCTCAGTACCATAGGGACAGAAGCTATAGAAGCTACCTTCACATAGAGGTCATTAGCTGATGGTCCTGAGCTCAACGTCAGTAAAGGACAGGGATACATCATTAGGACTCTTATGACCAAATCCACCTGGTAACCTAGCCAGGGGTGAGGCTTAAAAAAGGCAGCAATACCAAGGAATCTCCCACAGAGAGATGGAGAAAGCAAGTGACTAGTTGAAAAAAATCTAAGTCCTTGATTGCTCCCCTTGGATCCACTATTATTTTACCTAAAGATGTTTCAGTACCTATCTCCTCTTCAAGTGTTATTGTATTATTTTGAGCTTAGGTTAAGCATAGTACTTTTAAACACATTTATATTTAGTTGCAAGCACCATAAGAAGCAGTTACCACCCAAGTAGAATTAAGATTTTTAATAGAAGGTTTAAAAAAACAAAACCAAAAACACTTACCCCTTCACCAAGCTCTAAAAGTGGAACAGGTTTACATTTGCAACTTGAAACAACAATTTTGTCGCCACTGGAAGAGGCTGTCACTAGAAAGTTATCTAAATGAAGAGTTATGGAGCATCAAACGACCCGTGAGCATCTCTATCACTAGACTATTACTGCAAGAATTATTATGATAAAAGCAAGTGCACTAACCTAAGACAAGCAAGTGAATATAGCTTACACACCAGCTTTCAAAAATGGCTCAGGTTACTAATTACTACGACTAATTCTCTTTACTACTACCGCAGGGAAGAGCCATCCTCTCTGGCTTTGCTATTACTTGAAAGCTATTTTACCCAAGTGAAATACTACTCCATTTTCAAAGAATAGGCCAAAAGGTCTAATTTTATCCTTCAAGAATGAGATCATGATAAAAGCAACATCAGCAAATATCAATCAGCCTTTTCATCTATGCACACCATTCAAGATAGTTATTTATTATTAACACAGTGCTTGGTACCAATTTAGTCTAGGAAGTAAACATCCACATTAGTCTCCTATTCGTCCACTAAAAATATAAAGCCTGATATATTCTTAGAACTGGAATTTTTATGATAGAATGTTTCAATCTTAAATATATTAACAATAAATATAACAGTAAGTACAGAAAATATAAATAAATGTGGTTAAATAGCAACTATTTATGCCATGGAAGAGTTAAATTTTTAAATAACTAAACAATGTAAAATTAAATTTTAAATAAATTTAACTTAATTTAAAATTATATTACCGTATTTTACAGAAATTATAAGCAGATCAGTAAACACAAAACAATGTAAATTAAGTATCTTTAGATTAAAATGATTAAATGCGATACACTCAAGAACAAGAGTCTAATTTTGAGAGTCATAACAAATTAAAATATCAGAAGTTCAAATCTATGCTTTTTAACAAGCAAAGTCTTACCTGCATTATTTTTGGATGGTTTGCATAACATTCATATATTTCATGAATAGACCATGGATTATGATTTTATTATGATACATGATTCAAAAAAAATATCATTCTGACCTAAATATTACAGCACTGAGAAAAACAAATCATTTCCCTTTCCTTGGCTTCATCCTCTACTTACTGCTACTTTTTCTCCTTAGAATACAGAAAAGGACTGAACAAAGATAATACGAAAAGGTAACATACTTACTCCTTTAATTTCTCTTGTAGCTTTTGAAGTCATGAGAAAGTGAGGGACATTACCTAAGAGGGCCGAAAAACTAATTTCCCTGGCACCTCACCCTTAATCCTGTTCTTGGAATCCATGCTAAGTGGACCCCAAGTAGCTGAGCCTGGGAAGTACCTGTTCTTTAGTCACTAATCTCCAGGGACAAGATCAAAGCCTCATTAGAAGTAAGACTATATACAAAAGTTTCCTGTACATATCTACTTGTACAAGAAAACTATATAGAAATAAGACCAGGTTCCAAAAATCATCCCACACTACCTCACGATCACATCAGTTTTGTTGAGAACATTAAGTGGTTTATCAGCAGATGCTAACTAATAAAACTCCTTGGAATAAAAATAAACCCAAAATATTAAAACTTATCAAGAACTGCTACTTTTCTCTTAAACGGTAAATAATAGGGAAATTAAGCTCCACACATAATAAAAACCTAATAATAGAAGCAGCTTCACATATTTGTCACTCTCTTTAAAACATTCCTTCCTGCCCCCCCCACCAATTACACATCTGGAGAGTCATTCAAAAATGTACTCCCTTGGCCATGAGTTTGATTAATAGAGCACCAAAGTAATTTATGTTCCTACTTTAATACAAAATCAAGGAATGATAAAGAGGTAAATTTAATTTAATAAAAAAAATTCATCATTTTTTGTTACATATTTGCAAGAATAATTCGGTTGGGCATGAAACCTTGTTTTTGTTCATAAATCAGTCATATTTTAAAGTTCTGATATTTTTACTTTTATCAGGAAACAGAATATTAATACTTTGGTATTGATAAGATCAGACACACATTAAAACTTTATTCGTTAAGAAATTGTATGTAAGAGCTACACAAAAGAATGATAATTTCTAGCATACCAAGTTTACAGAACATGTTCATAGCACTTTGTTTAGAGCAGTGGTTCTACTGAGGGCTACCGGAATCTGGTGGGTAAAGGCCAGGAAGGCTTCTAAACATCCTACAATGCACACAACAGCCCCCCAAACAGAGAATTATCTAGCCCCCAATGCCAAAAGTGCAAGGTTGAAATATTCTGATTTCTAAACTTCATTTCCTCATGCATTTTATCCACATTTAGGAGCTTACTAAGACAAGGAGAGAGAAAATCAGAAACATAGAAAAACTGAGGAAAATTCAATGTAGACAATTTCTCTGAGAAATCAGGCTATTTTCAACATAGACAAGAAGAGAAGTATAAGAACATATCAGTAAGATGAGGATGTTGGAGAATTTTAATTTTTATTTTAAATTTAATTTTGCTTCTGTCTTTGAGTTGTCTTAATTTGCAGACTAGATCCATAAATACCCAAATGTAGATGCAAAAACTCATTCCAAACCTTTTAGAAGTTTTCCCACCATTACCTACCTTATTCCATCTGGGTTCAATAACAAACTGTTGATAAGAAAACTAATTCTATGGTCTGGATCTAGTAGCATATATATGTACATACATTCATATGATGATACACTGTTAAACTACTATTTCACTGTATCTATCTAGCTTTCATAGCTATGCAAAATATATTATTGGTCACATGCAAAAGGTTTCACTGATACTGGTTTTTTAGCCTAACAATAAGTGTTCTGTTTTTCTTTTAAAGGATACTATTGCTGCTCCAACACACTGAGCTGATTCCATGTGGTGATGTGTGTGGGTTGAATTTGTCCACCAATGTCATAGATGGAGCATCCCATATTTTAACATCATCTCCAGATGAGGCAAATCTGAGGTTCTCCTGCATGACTGCACCTACAAATAGTTTTAAAACACTATACTTAAAAAACAGTTACGGATAGGTCAAAAAAAAAAAAAAGTTAAAATGAAGGATCTACTCTAAACCCAGTGGCTCCACTGTCCACTTTTGTTCCAGAGTGGGTGCTCACCACCAAGTAGCTGGAACGATACTTCTAAAATCATATTCTCTCGGTTGACCCTTCCAATGGTTCTCCACAGTAATTATGATATCCAACCTCCTTGACATGCCTTATAGGACCTGGCCCTGGTGTAACACCCCTACCTCTCTTCCCCAGGGCTACCAAACTCCCTGGCCTTCTTTCTTGCCTCAGTCCTTCCATTTGCTGCCCCCTCCACCTGGAACGCTCTTTCCCCAGATTTCCCAGGGTCATCTCCTTCACCTCACTCTAGTCTCAGCTCAAATGTCTCCTCAGAAAGGCCTTCCTGGCCACCAAGGCTAAAGCAGCCCCATACCAGTTGCCCATTATGCAGTTTCATGTTTTTCATGACATTTTCTATTTGCAACTCTTGTTCTCACAATAACGTTGGCGTCTCCTGACTTGAACAAAGATCCTGAAAATGGATTGTCTTGTTTACTATCAGTCTTGAAATGTTCCTGGCACACCATATGTACTCAATAAATAACTGCTAGATAGAACTTCCTAAATTGAGGTGCCTGGATGGCTCAATCGGTTAAGCACCCTACTCTTGATTTCGGCTCAGGTCATAATCTCATAGTCTTGACACTGGATCCCAAGGCAGGCTCTGTGCTGGGCATGGAACCTGCTTAAGACTGTCTCACTCCAGGGGCGCCTGGATGGCTCAGTTGGTTAAGCATCAGACTTCGGCTCAGGTCATGATCTTGCAGTTTGTGACTCTGAGTCCCGCATCGGGCTCTGTGCTGACAGCTCAGAGCCTGGAGCTGCTTGGATCCTGTGTCTCCCTCTCTCTGCACCTCCCCCACTCACACTCTGTCTCTCTCAAAAATAAATAAACATTAGAAAACATTTAAGTCTGTTTAAAGACTAAGTTTATCAAAGATTCTCTCGCTCCCTTTCTGCCCCTCCCCTGTGCATACATGTGTACACTTTTTCTGTCTCTCTTCTCAAAAAAAAAAAAAAAAAAAAACCCTCCCTAAATCTTTTTAAAATGTGTAATAAAATGTAGCATTCCTGCCATTTCAAAATCCAGAGACTTCAGTTTTTCCAAATAACTCCAGAATTAGCAAATACAGCCAAAAGAGATGCCTGTCACTAAGTCCCTAAACCAATACTTGGTCTACAATGCCCCCACTCATATTATTCATTCACAGTATGTAATTCAAACACATAATTCTGACAAAGTGATCTCACAAACCAAGGCAGTCTAAAAGACAAAAGGCAAGGGAGCTGCTTTAGGCAGATACTTTAAGAGCAAGTAGTAATGCATAATGAGTCAGAAAAAAATCCTCAAAAATACATGGAAGAACAGGGAAAGGAAGGGGGCCTAGAGATATACCCTCTACACCTTCCTGGTGTGGACGGTGTAAGAGTACAGCACTGTATTAGTGATATCACAGACAGGCTCCCAAGTCACCAACAAAGCATCCCATCTATGTCCAGTATACCCTATTTCAAAGGCTAAGTTAAAAGTATAATAAATTACAGGGCCCTTTGATTCTCAAGAGAAAAAAAAAATGTGTTTATAAAAAGACTAAAACTTTAGTTAACTAGAAAAGTCACTTATGCGGTTCATTATGCTTCATTCATCGGATAAATACAGCGTTACTAAAATTAAAATCCTTTAGTCATCTTTTGAAACGTAGACATGCAGTGTTTGGATCTGGCACCTTGACATGTGGTAACATGTTGGTTCCCTACTCAAGGTACAATTAAGTGCTGGAAAGGCAATCTCTTAAACCCAGCAAACACAACTGGAAAATGCCTTTACTATAAGCTTACACTGTTCCTGTTGAGCAGTGTGATGTAGTGTGGAAAGATCACTCAAGCCAGGGTTCAGAAAAAGTGGGTTCAAAGGATCTGTCCCAAAGCTACGTGACAGTGACTCTGGCAGAGTCACTTAATGTCTGTTTCCTTCTCTTCAAGTGCAGCGGGTAAGGGGACCATCTGCCCACCCACCTCAAGTCTGCTGAGAACTGAGCACTTTTAAGGGAGAGGCATTACATCAGCCTCCCAAAGAGGGTCCCATCAAAGCGAGCTGTCAAGACACAAGGCGGTAATTTAGGGAGAGCGGCTACATGGAAAAAAAAAAATCCACTACAACAATAAAAGTTCTTCAACTTTCATTCACCCAAAGTGCATTCTACTTGCAGGAGAACTTGCTCAACTGGGGTTACCTTATAAAATGCATTCGTACTGGAGAGGTTTACAAAAGCGGGGAGACGGCCGGTGGAGAAGCGGCAAACTTTCCGGGGGCAGCACACCCCTCAGAGCCGCCACCAACCTACCCCAGCAGACCGGGTCACCTCTCGGGTCGAGCCGGAGACGGTCGCGGACGGAGGTGCGCGACCCCGGCCCGCGGCTCCCAGGCACTTCCGCGCCAAACCCGCTGCCGCGCCCCTGCCCGACAACTGTCCGAAGCACCGGACCGGCCCGGGCGCGCGCAGCCCGGGGACCTCCGACCCGCCCCCGGGGTGGCAGGAGGGCGGGCGAGGTTCGGGAGTGTGCAGGGACGCGGCGGGAAGACACCCGCTGACCCCGGGCCCTACGGAACCTCACCTCTCAGCCGCGGTACACCGGGGGCCACGGCGCGGCCCGCTCCGGCGCTGGGCTTCCGGCTCCCGCCCGGACTGTTAAACTTCGGAGGCCGGAAGTCCCGCCCTCAAGTGGCGTCATGAGGAGAGGCGCTGCCAGAAGGGGTGGCTAGGGATGGCGGGGCAGGGCCTGGGGCCGTGCTGGGCCGCCTCTCCGGGTAGCTACCCCCAGGGGCAGGGCGGGAGCTGCGGGTGTGGGCGGCTCCCTCCACACCCCAGCAACGATGGCGCTCTGCACCTTTGTGGTTCGTTTGTTCGCTGGCTGCCCGCTGTGTGCCAGGCACTAGGCTAGACTCGGTGCGCGGTGATGAGTTTAGCCTGGAAGTCATGGGTACGGTGAACACTTCTTCCTGGCCGCGTGGAGCTTACAGTTCGCCGTAGGAGGCGGGCCTTAATACATAATTACATACTTAAAAGTGAAACTGTGACAGTTGCTTCAAAGGAAAGCTAGCAGATGAACGAAAGATGTACTAAAGGGAAATGAACATGGATATGGGTTTTGGAAAGGCTTCCTTGAAGAGGAACCCATGAAGAGCAGATAATACCCCATGCAATTTACAAACCAGAAGGCATGCTCAGAAAAGCTAAGAAATAACCAAAAGTGTAAGTGTCTGAGCTATCAGACTTCAAAACCCATGATCTTTCTTCCTAATCATTGATCTTGCTTCTTAATCGTGCTGCAGGGTCATGAAATCAAACACCATCTGGTTGGGAATTCTTTTGAAAGGGATGTTTCTCAGCATGAAAAAAAGAGGGTCTGAACTGAGTTTTCAATACCAAAGCTTTTTTTTTTTTTTTTTTAGCTCTGCTGACAATTTTTCTTAGAATACTTATAATACGTATAGGGCATTTCTTCTGCAAACAGTATTATTATACCCTCATCGCAAGTGTGACATAGAACTAGGAGTGGGTTTCTGAACTAGGTACATAAGCCCCAGTTGTTTGTACCCATATTGCAAATAACTTGGAAACTCTGAGTGCAATTTTTCGGAGCAGAAATTGAAGTCCTAACCAAGATGTAAAGATTGATGGTGAGCCTCAAACGGAGAAAGATAGCAAGCAGCAGCTGCCTTCACTGTATAGTTTACAGTTCTTGAGTTTATTAAATCCAATTTTGGCATGTATAGTCAAATGCCAAATGCCAAAGTTTTGGCATTTTCCTGCCAAAAAGTTGGAAAAATGAGAAAATAGAGTAATGGACTAGGGACAGGGAGAATTGAGGCAAATGGGAAGGAAAAGACAATTAACACAATCTCTGAAAAGTTGAAGCCAGAAGGAAAATTGAGACTATCTGACACAAAATATAATACATGTCATATAATACAAATGTATAATATAACATACATGACAATAGAAATTAATTGAATGCATACTTTACTAAACATGTATACATGTATAGGTATGTGTGTATGTGTACTACATATATAATTTCATCCTTCTAAAAACATATACTATTATACGTATACATATGAAGAAACAGAGGTTAAGTAACTTGCCCAGGGTCACACAGTTAAGAAATTGTATGAACAGGAGTTAAACCCATAACCATAAGTCTATAAAGACTGTGCTATATAGTCAATATGCTGTATAGTCAAGAGCTAAAAGACAGCATGAAGAGCCAAATGTTAACTTCCACTGCCCCTCCTTGCTGGTGCCACAGCCTCATCAAAACATACATGTTCTTGAGACGGTTCTGTCACTCTTGTGTCCTACCCTTGTGTCTACATGCATAGTTACCTCAGATCTGTAAAGTTTAAGCAATAGAAGCCAAATGTTAAAAACCTCCCTAATATATGAATTATATAAACATATGTACCTTTCCAAAAGTAGATATCATGAAATATTTCTAGATATGACAAGGGATATTTCTAGACACAAAGAGATACGTCATAACAAGAAAAGTGTCAAGAAAACCAGAATCTATATGCATCAAAAATATATGTGAGACTAATTACAGAAACGCAGAGTATATGAAGAATAAATGTCACAGCTAAAAAGGGAAAACAGGCATATCCAGAATCATTGTTGGAGATTTTGACAGAATTCTTTCAGTAATTGATAGAATATCCAAGTAAGAAAAACAATAAGTAAAGATGTGGAAGATCTGAATGCTATTAACTATTTCTTCTATATTGCAAAAAGAAAGAAAGAAGAAAAGAAAGAAAGGGAAAGAGAAGAAAGAGAAAGGTTCGAAGTCAATAATCTATGCATTCTCTTTAGGAACCTAGAAAAAGAAGAGCAAATTACACAAAGTAAAGATTAGAATGGTAAACAATGAAATTGAAAATGAACAGTAGAAAAATTCAGTGAAATCAGAAATCAGAAGAAAGAGGAAATATAAATTACCAATCTGGGAGTTTAAAGAGAGGCCACCAATACAGAAACAAAAGATGGTTCAAAGGATAGTAAGGGAATAATATGAACAAGTTTATAATAATAAATAAATTTGATAACTTTAAACAAAGTGGACAACTATCTTGGAAGACAAATATTAAAACAGACACAAGAAGAAATAATATGATTAGTCCTATATGTACTACAGAATTTGCATTCATAATTAAGGAAACACTTCCACAAGGAAAATCCCAGGATCAAATGGCTTCATTGTTGAATTCTATCAAACACATAAGGTAGAAATAATACCAATCTAAATCAAACTTTTTCTGAAAACAGAAGAAGAGGGAATATTTCCTAAACTTGTTTTTTAAGGATAGTATTACTCTGATACTAAAACTTAAGACGTTATAAGAAATAACTATAGACTCATATCCCTCATATATACAACAATTATACATGTATGCAAATTAAATATTTTTGCAAATTAATTCCAGTAACATTTAGAAAGGATTATACATCATGACCAAGTGATGTTTATTCCAGAAATGCAAAGTTAGTTTAACTTCTGCAAATCAGTTAATATAATTCACCATATTAACAAAATAAAGAATACCCATATAATCATGTCAATAGGTGAAGCAAAAGCAAAAATCAGCTTTTATTCATGATTAACAACAAGTCTCAGCAAACGAGGAAAATAAAAGGAAAGGAAACAACTCAACTGGGTCAAGAACATCTATGAAGAACCAATAGATAGCATCATACTTAATGGTTAAAGACTGAATATCTTTCTCCTAAGATCAGGAACAAGGCAAGGATGTCCAGTCTCACAACTACTATTCAAATTCTTCTGGAGGCCCTCGCTTATGCAACAAGAAAAAGAAAAGAAAATCTGGATGTCTTCTTTGGAGAAGTGTCTATTCATGTCTTTTGCCTATTTCTTCACTGGATTATTTCTTTTTTGGGTGGTGAGTTCTTTACAGATTTTGGATACTAACCCTTTATCTGATATATTATATGTATTATATGACATGTATTATTACTTCCTGTCTTCTGCTGTTTTTGGGTTTTATTTGCTGTTCTTTTTCCAGCTCCTTAAGGCGTAAGTTTAGGTTGTGTATCTGATATCTTTCTTCCTCTTTAGAAGGCCTGGATTGCTATCTACTTTCCTCTTATGACCACCTTTGCTGCGTCCCAGAGGTTTGGGGTTGTGGTGTTATCATTTTCATTGACTTCCATATACTTTTTAATTTCCTCTTTAACTGCTTGGTTAGCCCATTCATTCTTTAGTAGGATGTTCTTCAGTCTCCAAGTATTTGTTACCTTTCCAAATTTTTTCTTGTGGTTGATTTCAAGTTTCATAGCATTGTGGTCTGAAAATATGCACGTCTGTATCTTTTTGTATTTACTAAGGGCTGATTTGTGTCCCAGTATATGGTCTATTCTGGAGAACATTCCATGTGCACTGGAGAAGAATGTATATTCTGCTCCTTTAGGATTAAATGTTCTGAATATATCTGTTAAGTCCATCTGGACCAGTGTGTCATTCAAAGCCGTTGTTTACTTGTTGATTTTTCGCTTAGATGATCTGTCCATTGCTGTGAGTGGGGTGTTGAAGTTTCCTACTATTATAGTATTACTATTGATGAGTTTCTTTACGGTTGTGATTAATTGATTTATATATTTGGGTGCTGCCACATTTGGCACATAAATGTTTACAATTGTTACGTTTTCTTGGTGGATAGACACTTATCCAAAGAAGACATCCAGATGGCCAACCGACACATGAAAAAATGCTCAATGTCACTCATCATCAGGGAAATACAAATCAAAACCACAATGAGATACCACCTTACACCTGTCAGAATGGCTAACATTAACAAGTCAGGCAACAGCAGATGTTGGCAAGGATGTGGAGAAAGAGGATCTCTTTGCATTGTTGGTGGGAATGCAAGCTGGTGCAGCCACTCTGGAAAACAGTATGGAGGTTCCTAAAAAACCTAAAAATAGAACTACCCTGCAACCCAGCAATTGCATTACTAGGCATTTATCCAAGGGATACAGGTGTGCTGTTTCGAAGGGACACATGCACCCCCCGATGTGTATAGCAGCACTATCAATAATAGCCAAAGTATGGAAAGAGCCCAAATGTCCATGGATGGATGAACGGATAAAGAAGATGTGGTTTATATATACAATGGAATATTACTCGGCAATCAATATTTCTTGTCATTTGCAACTACGTGGATGGAACTGGAGTGTATCATGCTAAGCGAAATTAGTCAGTCAGAGAAAGACAAATATCATATGACTTCACTCATATGAGGACTTTAAGAGACAAAACAGATGAACATAAGGGAAGGGAAACAAAAATAATATAAAAACAGGGAGGGGGACAAAACAGAGGACACTCATAAATATGGAGAACAAACTGAGGGTTACTGGAGGGGTTGTGGGAGGGGAGATGGGCTAAATGGGTAAGGGACACTAAGGAATCTACTCCTGAAACCATTATTGCACTATATGCTAACTAATTTGGATGTAAATTTTAAAAAATAAAAAATAAAATTTAAAAAAAAAAAGAGAAAAGAAAAGAAATAAAGAAAGAAAAGCATACAGAATGGACAGGAAGAAGCAAACTCTATTTACAGACACAACATGATTGTGTTCTAGAAAATCATAAGAAATACATAAAAAATCTCCTAGAACCAATAAGTAAATTTAGCAAGGCCTGTGTAAAATCAATATACAAAAATACAGTAGCATTTCTAAATACTAGCAATAAACAATTGGACAATGAAATAAGAAGTATAATTCCATTTCCAATGGCATGGCATCCAAAATCATAAATTCTTAAATTTAATTTAATAAAACACTAAATTAATAAAATACATTCAATAACTACATATTAAAAACTATAAAACATTACTGAGAGAAGTTAAAGACTTAAAGAGAGAGCCATATGACATTAATGAGGTGGAGAATATTGCTAGAATGTCAGTTTTTTAAAAAGATAAATTCAGAGGACCTATACCTGCTATCAATCTAGATTTAACACAAATTAATTCGTAATGACAGAAAGCAGTGTAGCACTTGCCTGGGTAGAGGAAGGGATGGACTATAAAGGAGTCAAAGACGTAATTGGTGGTAATGGAAATGTTCTTTATCTTGATTTTTGTAGTGGTTTCAATACATCTGTCAAAGTTCATACAAGGGTTTATTTTAAATTATGCAATTTACTGTTTGTATATTATACCTCAATAAGTTTTATTTTAAAAAATTTCAGGAACAGGCACCAGGGTGGCTCAGTCCGTTAAGCGTCTGACTTCGGCTCAGGTCATGATCTCACAGTTCCTGGGTTCAAGCCCTTCATTGGGCTCTAGGCTGACAGCTCAGTGCCTGAAGTCTGCTTCAGATTCTGTGTCTCCCTCTTCCTCTGTCCCTCACCCACTCACACTCTGTCTTTATCTCTCAAAAATAAAAATAAACATTAAAATAAATTTTTTTAATAATAAAACAATTTCAGGAACTAAGAGCTCCTGATCCTTAAGAAATAAAGTGATGTCCTTGGCTTATAATAGAAAAAACAAAATTAATTATTTTTTTAAAAGAGATACCAAAATACGTGTCAGATTTCAGAATATTGGCTTGGGATTGATTTTAAACATTACCAAAAATGAAAAGAGAAACGTTACTACACAAGTTTCAAGGATTTGAATGACTTCCATATTCTTAATAGTAATACTGGAATTGATAAGACAATGGAACAATTCCTTTATATATATTTTTAAATATTTATTTTTGAGAGAGAGAGAGTGAGCAGGGGAGGGGCAGAGAGAGAGAGGGAGACAGAGAATGTGCAGCAAGGTCTGCACTGACAGCAGGGAGCCCTATGGGGGGCTCGAACTCATGAGATCATGACCTGAGCCAAAGTCGGTTGCTTAACTGACTGAGCCACACAGGCGCCCCATAATTCCATTATATTTTTGAGCAAAAATGATTATTAACCAAAAATATTACCATATTACCACTCAATTATGAGAGAAGAATACAAACATTTTCAGTAATATAACGTGTCAACAAATTTACCTCTTGTGCACCCTATAAGGAAGCTACTTGAGGGGGTGCTCCACCAAAACAAGGAGCAAATGGAGAACGAGGAAGCCTGGGCACCCACACTGAGAAAGGTAAGGGATCCCCACGATGCCACTGAAGGAAAATTCCAGAATAACAGCCATGCACTGGGCTTAAAGAGCCATCAGCCCAGACAGCAGGTCAAAAGTCTCCAGGAGTGCTATTGTCAAAAATAAACACACACACACACACATACACACACACACACTCATATCTGACATGCTTAATTGTGTTAAGAAGAGATTTACAGAACTGGGAGAGAGGAGGTAAAGGGCTTAATTCATGACTGAATACATAAAAAACTAGAAGACCAACCAACGAGCCAAACAATAAGAGAAAACTAACACTAGGGAAACAAAACGTTGGGCAAGAAAGAAAAAAATGGGAATAGCAACCATAATATGCCATATAACTCTGTGATGAGTATTATTAATGCAATTGTACAAAGTGAACATGGAATGTTAATTTAACCAAAATCATGACACAGCTATCTTGAGTTGATAGGGAGATGGGAAGTATGCATTTGTGTGTAGTTAGGTCCCGTGAGAACTGGTTCCTTGTGTTCCATGGTGGAAAGTTAGGTCAATCTTAAACTGAAAAAAAAAATATCATGAATTAGCTTATTAGTCAGAGAGATGGAGATGAAAACCAAAAGACATAGCAAAGAAGTTGAAAGTTGCCTTAGGGACAGTGATAAGTGGGTGATTGATGATGGATGGGGCAAGGGACTGCTTTTTTGTTTGTTTGTTTTAGCCTTCTGGTTTTATGTTCCTCTTTTCAACTTATTCCAATATGTCTGATTTTCTTAACTAAATTTAAAAAGAAAAAAATTTAAGTGCAATATATTGACCCATATTTTAAGGCATCAAGATTTAGGAAGGACAGAGCAACTAGACAATATGTTTTTATAAGTGGTTTCCAGGGATATGCCAAAAAGCCATATTGTTTGTTATTATTATACTGTCAATGCACATTTGTGGGTCCTCCAAGTTCCCAGAAAATTGTGCCAGTTAGCTCACACACTAAGATGAACAACATCCCTACCTTGGAGAAGTTCAGATTATACCAAGGTGACAAATACTAGTGATACAAAGTAATATATGCTATAATATATAGAATATGTAACATATAATATATAATATATAACATAACATATCATATATAATATACATTATTATATATATTAGACAGGGGAGTCTTGGTGGAAGAAGGAATTAGTACTGCCTAAAGAGCTAGGATTGGTTTCAGAAGGAAATAAGATGATATATACTCAACAATTGAAGATTTTCAGGTACTGGTAGGTCCTGTTATGTGGAGATCTACACCCCTTCCCTCACCCTCCCTTCCCCACAACTGCCACCACACATTCCTTTGGGACCCTGCTGCCCCACATGGTTCTTCTTCTTCTTCTTCTTCTTCTAAATTTTTTAATGTTTATTTATTAAAAAAAATTTTTTTAAGTTTATTTATTCTTGAGAGATAGAGAGAGACAGAGCATGAGCAGGAGAGGGGCAGAAAGAGAGGGAGACAGAATCAGAAGCAGGCTCCAGGCTCTGAGCTGTGAGCACAGAGCCCAATGCGGGACTCCAACCCACGAATCACGAGATCATGACCTGAGCCGAAGCCGGACGCTTAACTGACCGAGCCACCCAGGCACCCCAATTTTTTAATGTTTGTTTATTTTTGAAAGAGGGAGAGACACAGTGTGAGCAGGGGAGGAGCAAAGAGAGAGGGAGACACAGAATCCGAAGCAGGCTCCAGGCTCCCCACAGGGAGCACAGAGCCCAACGCGGGGCTTGAACTCAAAACCTGGAGATCATGATCTGAACCAAGTCAGAAACTTACCCAACTGACCACCCAGGAGCCCTCCGTGTGACTTTTCTTTGCACACTCTTCCCTGGGACTTTCCTGTGGCTCCTCCTGGCACTTTAATCAGGTTTGTACTCAAATCTCCACTCACCACTTCAAAGATGCTTTTCTTTGGACTAACTTATCTAAAATATCCCCACATCTCATCATGCTCTGTCTTCTTACCCAAATTTGTTTTCAAAGCACATACCTACCTGACATTTTACAGTATATACATTAATTTACTTTGGGTTGCTTAGTATCTTTACTGGAATGAACAAGCCACAGGAATAGGAATTTTGACCCCTTTTTTCTCGCTACTGTATTCCCAGTGCTTAGAACATGGCCTGGCATATGGTAGACCCTCAGGAGTTGTTTGTTGAATGTGCAAATGGATAAAAAGTGAATATCTCCAGTCTAAATCTCTCACCTAAGTGCAGACCATATCCTCAACTGCCTACTGTCTCTACCAAATCATACAACTGGCTCTCTGCCAAACCATTTTCTCTTCCAATGCTCTTCATAGCATCCCGGACATTTGCTAGTCAATATTGACTTTCCCCTGCTCCTTTCCTCCTTTCCACAAACATCCAAATGGTCATCACTAAACCCAGTTTGTTCTGTTGATGAATAACTCTCAAATCTGTCCAGTTCTCCCCATCCCCGCTGCTATTATCTTGATTTAAAGCATCCTTGACTCTTGCCTGGGTTGTTGAGTTTCCTCCTAATTTGTTTTCCTGGCTCCAGGCTCTTATCTCTCCAACTATCCTCCAAATTCCTACCACATTGTTTTACATAAAATGCAAATCTAATCACATGACTGCCCTGCTTAAAACTGAGGTTCTTAGAATAAAATCCAAACTATTTTGCATGGCCCCTTAGGCCCTTCACCACTGCCTCGGGCTGACGTCCCCAACTTTTCTCTGGCCACCTGTTCAGCCTTACTAACCAGATATACCCTGTAGCAACTTGTGTAGCCTTTGCCCTCGCTGCTGCCTCTGTTTAGAACGTGCCTTCAGTCTCTCTTCAGTCTGATCAGATGCCAGAGACTACAAAACTGTCCCCCCTGCTGGGGACATAATTGACATATTCTGGACAAGATGAAGAGACCCTGGACACAAGCAGAGGCAACAGGGATGGAAATAAGGAGTCAGAATCAAGAGACTTTTGTTTAAAAAAAAAAAAAGATATTTTATGAGCAAATGCAATTGAGCACTGTATGTTTTCTGAAGGATGGGTCTGGTGTTTTAAATTTAGACAAAGGACTGGAAAGCCAGACATACCCCATGAGAAGCAATCAATCAACAAACTTCTTGAAAGTGAGAGGAGGTGATTGAAGTAGACAAAGAGGTTAGCGAGGCACATAGAGTTTTTGATACAGAAATAAAAGAGAGTGTTTTAACTGCCGAAGAGTCAAGAGGCTGACAAGGAGAGAGAAGATTTTAGTGCAGAGGATGTAATAACTGGAAAAGTTTGCTTCAGCACTTACCATGGTAATAAAATTTGCAGACAGCCTACAATTCTATACTGACTGCAAAGTTATACATTACACAAGCTGCCTTCCATTTTGATGACAGAGGTATGAAAGCAAGCAAGCAAGTTTCTGGGATTTACTGGGGGGAAATAACAAACTTCCAGGGCATGTCATAGGATCAGTGTAGCGTCATCTCATTTACAAGTAATTGACATCTCTAGAGCCATAACATGACCTAACGCTTAAGGTATCCCCAACACATGGAAAGATTCTGTTATGACGTCTGTGCTATTAGCCTACGTGTGGGGAAGGGAAAGGAGCCTACTATGTGCAGGACACCATGGTTTGTATGTGTCTGTCACCCACCTTCACTTTGTAATAATGAACCTGCATCATTATCTGTCATAATTGATTTTGGGAAATTCCTTTTGAGAAATTCTTCAAAAATAATGAAGACCTGCTAATACTTCTTGTTTCTGAATAGTAATAAATACCTATTGTAACACATTTAATCAGTACAAAAAGGTAGAGCTAAAAATAAATTTTCTCCCACCCCAGATACTGAGCCCATTTTTCCCCCCTTTTGGACAATAACTAAAAGTAATTTCTTATGCATCTTTCCAATAATGCTCTATGCATATGTACACTTTTACATGCTTCATTCAAAAATCCACTCAATTTCACTGAACACAAACGTTAGCTTATTATACATCTAGTCTGTGTTCTTTTTTTCACTTAGTCTACCTTGGAGAGTTCCCCATCTTGGTATGTATTGATCTCATTCCTTTTTCTTGTCACATAGTATTTCACTGTATGGATGTATCATGTTTTATTTCACAAAGCCTCTGTCAGTGAATATTAAAAGTTTTTCTAGATATGCTTTACGCATGCACACTTTCTCATACCCACAATTAGAAATGTATTTGCTAGCACCGTTCAACAGTATTATGATGTGAACAACTTACATAAATTTAAATGTTCTAGTTCTGGTGTTTTTAACATTAAATAAGTAAAAGAAACAAGTAAGAAATTAATTTTTAAAATATATTTAACCCATTATATCCCAAATACTTCAACTTGTAAATCAAAATAAAAAATCAGTACTGAGACATTTTACATTCTTTCCTTGGACTGAGTCTTTGACATCCTGTGCATATTTTATATTTAGTGTACCTCCCCATGCAGACAAGCCACATTTCAAGTGCTCAGCAACCAGGTGTGGTCATGGCTACCATATTGGACAGTGTAGATCTATGTATTCCTAGGAGAGGAAATGCTCAGAAGAGTATGAGGTAAATTTTTATGGCTGTTTCTAAACTGCCTTTCAAAGAAGTTGTACCTATTTACATTACTCGGTTTAGTTAAAAATAGTATGTCACTGAGGTTTGATTTGTATTTATTTCATTACAAGTAAGGTTGAGCAGCTTTTCATGTGTTTAAAAGTTATTTGCACTTCCTTTTATGTGGACTATATTTATGTATTTTGGCTTTTTTTTCTTTTTTTTTTTTTAACCGATTGATCTTTCTCCTCACTGATCAGAGAATGAAAATAATCCCTTGTCCTAAGTGTTGCAAACATTTGTTGCTCGTTTACCCTCTTTTGGCTTTGGTGATGGCATTATTTTGCCATGCAAAAATGTTTACATTTTGGGGCACCTGGGTGACTCAGTTGGTTAAGCTTCCAACTCTTGATTTTGGCACGGGTCATAATCTCATGGTTTGTGGGATCGAACCCTCCTACGGCTCTGCATTCACCATGCAAAGCCTGTTTAATAATTCTCTCTCTCACCCTCTCTCTCTCTGCCTCTTCCTAGCACACACACTCTCTCTCTCCCAAAATAAATAAAAATGAACTTTAAAAAATGTTTACATTTTAAGCACTCATAATATCAATCTTTTACAGCTTCTTAATTTTAACATACATATAGAAATTTTCCTCTCTCTTGGGTCATTTAAAAAAAATCTTTTCCATGACTCTTCTGATCCTCGCAATAAAGTTAAGGAACTGATGTCATTATTTCCATTTTACAAATTAGAGAATAGATGCTTAGGGAAATATTAAATAAATTGCTTAAAAACACCCAGCTAATAAGTGGCAGAGCTAAGATTCAAAACCAGTGAATCCTAACTAAAGACTATGCTGTTTTTCTGACTAGACGGTAATGATGAATATAATCTGTGTGAGGTGTCTCACTATTGTTCACTTCTTTTACATACTAGAACTGTATTAAATATATCATCATTATTGATAACTAAAACATTACATCAGTGCTAACACCATATTCCCACAAAATGCCAGATAAATAGAAATGAGAAGTCTGGGCATCGCCATCGTGTGAGGACAACAGGTACACCCCAGGTGGAGGAAACCAAGGATAATCAACTAGAGTGCAACAACCAGGGAAGGCTAACACAAGGGAATGATGACATTTGATCAGTGCCATAAAGGACATGTAGAAATTGGACAGAAATAACAAAAAAGATAAAAATTCAGGGGCTCAGTTGGTTAAGCATCTGACTCTCGATTTCAGCTCAGGTCATGATCCCATAGTTTGTGAGTCTGAGCCCTACATCGGGCTCTGTGCTGACAATGTGGAGCCTGCTTGGGATTCTTCCTTCCTCTCTCTCTGCCCCTGCCCACCTCAAATAAATTTAAAAAAACATTTAAAAAAAAGTCATAGAGAAGGAACATAAAATATTCAAGAGTTCAGTTCATTGGGTGAAAGAGAGAGCAAATAACAAATTTCAGTGAGACTGCAAAGAGCCTTGGCTTCCAGACCAAAGGATTGGGACATATTTATGTGAGAAGCCAGAAGTCACCGATAGATTTTGAAAAAGGTAGTGACATGATCGGACTCATGCTTCAGAAAATTAATTTGGCTGGTGTGTGTAAGAGCTACTGGAGAGAGAGGAGTGAAGGAGAGAGAGAGAGAGAAAGGAGGGAGGAAGAGAAGGAGAGGAGAGAGGGAGGCAGAGGAGTGAGGGAGAGACAGAGAAAGGAAGAGAGAGGGAAAGAGAGAAAGTGGGAGAGAGGGAGGGAGGGGGAGAAGGGGGAAAGGAGCAGATCATTTAGGGTCCTGGAGAGGAAAATTAATCCATCTCACTATTGTATTACATGATTGTGCTATATTCCTATTATTCATCTTGTTCAACCAATCTTACTCCAAATGCCAACTTATTTTTTTAAAAACTCAAATCTGTCCTTTAAAGAAATGGATTTTTACCTCTTCAAACTCTGAGACAAATTCAAAAGAGTCTTTGGGGATTTGTCTTTGTTTTTCTATCAATATCTGTCAGAGCTGAATCTAAAAGCCTGACTGGGTTTCAACTGCAAACTGGCTTCCACCATCATCATTCAACAGATTGTAGACATCTGTTGTTTTTGGTTGCCCTCCATTTCTCCCACATATTCTGGAAACAGCACCTCTTCCTCTTCCTTCCTTCGGATTTATTCTTCTCCTGTCAAACCCTGTGATTCCAGTAATGTGACCATTCACAGTACCTACTCCCAGATCTAGGAATGGGCCCAAGACCCTGGCCTGACCATTCAGAGTCCTTCTCAGCAAGTTGTATATGCTGAAGCAGGAAAAGTTGTTCCCTCTTTTCTCTGGAGTCACAAGGCTGAGGAAATGTCAGCCTGGAGCTCCCTACAGTCTTTGTCCCTGCATGGACAGGGACCCTGTCTGCAGTAGAAGAGAATGAGACCAAAAGGTAGAAGGACAGGGATGTGTGGAGAAGGGGTTATGTCAGGAAGTGGAGAGAAAATGTTAATATCATTTAAAACCTGGACCCTTCCTCCCCATTCTCATTAATAGGAATCAATAAATTCCTTAAGCTGATTTGACTTGAGCTTCCAATAATTACAACAAAAAGAGATCTAATTGCTGCTCTTACAAAGTAGTTCCAGTGTACCCAGGATGACGTCACAGTCTTTAGCTCATCCAATCTTTTTGACGTCCATGTCTCTGCTAGCTATGTTCTTTCTTACTCTATTTTTTTAGCCTTTATCCCGTCTCTCTGGCCACTCCATCTTGGTCTCCTTCTGGCACTTTGCCCCCTGGATTTTCATGCTGTTCCTTTCATCCTGTGAAATAGCATGAAAACTCACAGCTTCAAAACCCACTTCTCTGTGGACTGTAAATCACACATCCCACAGGCCCCTCCAGCCCAAGGGGCTATAGTAAACTTAAGGTCTTTAACACCAACCCTGCTCCTCCTACTTACTATATTCTGTTGACCTATCACCTAACCATAAGCCCAATCCAGAATCCCAAGAATCTTTGTTAGAGTCCTCCTCTCCTATCTTCTCTCCCTCCATTCTATCAATCATTAGATTGTATAGATGTTACTTCCTAAGCATCCTTCAAATCAGTCCCTACTTTTTGCCTTAACATGTCCTACCCTAGTTCAATACCACTGTTACCTCCTAATGACTCATCTTACCTCTAGGTCTGTCCCTTTATAAAATATGTTCTAGGGGCGCCTGGGTGGCTCAGTTGGTTAAACATCCAACTTTTGATTTCAGCTCAGGTCATGACCTCACGGTTCATGAGCTCAAGTCCCACATCAGGCTCTGAGCTGACAATGTGGAGCATATTTCAGATTCTTTGTCTCCTTCTGTCTCTACCCCTCCCCCATTCATGAGTGTGAGCTCTCTCTCTCTCTCTCTCTCTCAAAATAAAGAATATGTTCTAAACTATTGCCAGAAGGATCTTCCTGCAAAACAAATATGATCATTTCACTCCTCTCTTGAACGCTTCAGGAGATGGCTCCCCATCACTTTTGGGATAAATTTCTAATTCCTTAGATCACTCTGAACAGTCATTCTTTAGTCACTAAACATGTATTAAACGCTCACCATGTCAAGTTCTGTGGTAGATGTTAGAGTTGCAAAAAATAAAATAAAACGTGGCTTCTGCTTAAAAGAGCTACTAGTTTTGGAGAAAGTCACTAAATAACAGCAATTTGATTGAAATGTACAACACGCATGCTGTGATTCATGCCTTTTGTAATTCTATGAAAAAAACAACATCAAAAACACGATCCAAGAGACCTCACCTTGAGATTTTTGCCCACTATAGACCCACTCTTACTTTTAGCCATTTTGTTTGAACTATGATGAGGCTTTCCTAGAAAAGATTAAAGGAGGATTCAGCCCAAAAACTGACTTTTTTGCATTTCTTATAGCTCTCAAGGAGATTTGAACACGATAGCCCTGCACTCCTATATCTTGTTGGAGAATGCTCTGTCTTCCTGTAGCCACATAGGTTCACCTTTGGGTCAGATAGCTGTCCTGTGCCTTCTAAACACAAACTAAAGAATGCTCTATATTATTTGGTTTCTAATAACATGCCATAGACTTTAATGCAACATTGTGGGGTTATAGTATCTAATTGGTTTGGTGTGTGCTTCCTGTCTATTCCTATAATAAAGGGTACATTAGGTGTGCTTTATGTGTATGGCTTGACTTTGAATAAAACAGCTGCTCTCATTTTAAACTAGAGGAAAAAAAACCTAAGAATTATATCAGAGGGAACAATCCTTCACCTGGTGACCTAATGGATTTTTTTCTTCTAATTTACATGAATCTAGACTCATCTTTTGTGAGGAAAAAATGCTTTCTGGCTGCTAATTTGACAGCTGGAAATTTTTTCTCTTTTTCACCTGGACTTTCATCGCTGGATTCAGCTTTTGGGGGGAGGGGGGAGGGTGTTGTCTGAGAGAAACTATTTTTGAAAGCTGACGAACAATGGTCCAAGAGTGACTCGTGATGCAGGAAGGTAAGTGTTAAGCAGATTATTGAACAGGAAAACAGTTGTTTGATGTATTTCCTTCCTCCTGCTGAAGTATTGACCAGAAGAGGGCTTCTTGGGTGCTAGTGAAATTCTATTTCTTTATCCCCCATGGTTATCAAGTGTGTTCAAGTTGAATAAATACATTGAGCTATATTCTTTGGATTCATGCAATTTTCTGTATGTATGTTATACTTCAACAAAAAGCTATTTTTTAAAAACCCTGCAGCATCTCCTTCTCACCTGGAGGATACAGACACACGCACGCACACTCATGCTCCCTCTTCATGCAAAGGGATTTTTTTCCTAAAACATCTTTTTTCTTTTTTCTGTTAGACTATAAATTCTCTTTCTTCTTTATTAGACTTTAAATTTCTTGAGAGTAGGGCAAATGGTCTTATATAGTTTATGCTCCCTCTTGGAGCCAGCACAAAGGAGACCCTTAGATATATGCTGAACGAATGAGTAAGAGGACTGAATAAATGACAAAAGTAAGGATATTAGAAACAAGTTTTAGTGAATCAGAATAGGAATACAGTAAACTAGTATTCTCTACATTGTAAAAGACAACTATGTTTGTGATGATCTTAGACACTGGCCAGGTTCTCCAGGCAGCTGGAAATCTCATAATTGTGGCAAATATTAAATATAATATTTGAACAATCAAATCAGCCTTATGCTCAATATTACCAAATAAACGTCAGGAAGAGTAAGGTCTCTGTGACTTAGTGATTATCTTTAACAAGTATTGTAACTACGGCACTGTAGGGTGAGATGGGCTCAGTGTTGGAGCAGGGGACACAGCACTGCCTCCATCCCCCATGTGATAAAATCTTCATTCATGTTATAAGAGTCACTGATATTACAGGGACCTGACTTAACATATGGTTTTATTTTGTTATTGTTCTCTTTAGCCTTCATCTTGAAAAACAATTCCACGCTTAGTTTATGGAAGAACAAATAAGAGTAGAACAAGTAGAATGTCTCAGAATGTTTCTCGTCAATGACCTTTACCATTGTTTTTATATTAGGTGTTTACAAAGTCTCTCTGGAATAATGGATATCATCCCATCACTTGAGAAGCAGGGCTGGAGCAGTGATATATTAGTTAGGTATTTCTGTGTAATGAATTACTCGAGAACGTAATGGTTTAAAATAATAAACACTTATTATCTGTCATTGTTTCTGTGAGTAAGGAATTTGGGAGCAGCTATGCTGGGCAAATTGAGGCTCAAAAAAGATGAACTAACTTGGCCAAAGTTATAAGCTAATAAGTAGCAGTGCCAGGATCTAGAACCAGGTTCTCTGACTCTTCATGACCAAGGGTGACACCAGCGATCAAGATTCCAGTTAGGAAGCTATCGCAATAGTCCAAGCAAGAAATAACTCAGGACAGTTACCACTTAAGGTACAGGTAGAAGTGGAAACGTAGAAACATTTTGACAGCTGACTGCAGGACTATGCTGAGAGCCAGGCAACAGGGTCTCCTTTCCTGGACAGTGCTTTAGAAAGCTCTATTCTGGGGGCACCTGGGTGGCTCAGTCGGTTAATTGTCCGACTTCAGCTCAGGTCATGATCTCACGGTTCATGGGTTGCATCAGGCTCTGTGCTGACGGCTCAGAGCCTGGAACCTGCTTTGGATTCTGTGTCTCCCTCTCTTTCTGCCCCTCCCCCACACACTCTGTTTCTTTCTCAAAAATGAATCAACATTTTTAAAAAAATACAAAAAAAAAAAAAAAAAAGAAAGAAAGAAAGCAAGCAAGCAAGCTGTATTCTGGAACATTTCCCTGCCCACAGAGGAGCCAAGACACTGGCCTACCTGGAGCCCACATTCCTCCCTTTAACCTCAGGTGCCCAGAACCCTAGAATTCCCTGACTAGAATGACCTCAGCCCATATCCAGAAACTTCACAGGACTCTCTTCTGAGTTCTGTTGAAGCCAGAACTTACTATTTGTGTACACAACTCTTATACCTGAGAAATGGCCTCAGCTGACTGTCTGCCAAGGGTTTGGACAGAACTTTATGGTCAGGAGGGTGCCAGTCCATGTGCATGGATATGAGGTTTCTCACAGCGCTGGGTGGAGCCGGGGGCAAAAAGAGAAAGGCCATAGCTGGGGGCATCTCTGTTTGTGCAGCCAAGCTCCTGTGTAGCACCCCAAAGAATCTGAGAATCCTACATTCAACCTGCCCTTCCAGGTCGTTATAGAAGTATATTTATCATTAGAATGACAGAACACACTCTAGTTAAAAAAATTAGAGCTCGATGTATAACTTTAAATTATTTGAATATCTACTTTATGTGCCTCGATTTATACCCTGGTTGATCGAATATGATCATATTGGAGATTTATTTTTCCGGAAATGTTGTTAGCTAGAAAATCCCCAAATTCGTGTACTCTGAGAGTGCTGGATAGCGTTCTAGACATCTCTAGAAATTCTGGTTAAATGTAATAAATACTCCTTGAAAGTATAGGTGAGCTTGTAAGAAAGACTAAGAAATCCCCAATGAAGGAAATGAAGAAATGAAATCCAAGGTAGAGAGTCTGAGTAGATACTGTAGCCTCACTGGATGAGGCTTTTGGTTTTATTAACACAATGGTGTAGATTTTAATGACTACGAGGCCTGGGAATGCGCAGAGTGCCAAGTTATAACTAAGATCCTTGCATAAAGCTGAGATTTTGAAAATACCACATGGCCAACAGATAATGGCTCCCCCAAAATATCCACATCCTAATGCCAGGACCTTATAAGTGTTACCACACATGGCAAAGGGGATGTAGGCTGCTAATGAACTGACCTTATAACAAGATCATCTGAGTGGTCCCAATGTCATCACAAGAAGAGGAAGAGGAAGACAGAGGAAGAGGTCAGAGCCACGTAGCATGAGAAAGACCTGACTCATCATTGTTGGCTTTGAAAATGGAAGGGGGACACCAGCCAAGGAATGTGGACTGCTTCTAGAAGCTTGAAAAGGGAAAGAAACGGATTCTCCCCTAGAGCCTCTGGAAGGAACTAAGACTGCTGACACCTTGATTTTACCGCCATGAGATACATTTTGGACTTCTGACCTACAGAATTATAGCCAGTTTGTAGTAATTTACTACAGCAGCAATAGGAAACTAAGGCAGACCTCATCATTCTCCATAAAATGTTGGAATAGAAAAAAATCTGTATCTAGTATATGTGCTGCTGAAGTGAGTACAAGGGATTTGATCTAATTTCCTGGTGCTTTACGTTAAAAAGTGTCCCCTGTGATTTTGTTACTGTGGCTCTGCCCTTCCCTGGATATAGGGTCTGGGCCTCCCAAACTGAGAAATTGCCAAAATAATTGCTCTTAGGGAGAGGTTCCTGGCAAAACCCTCTTAGAAAGATCCAACCTTAGCCCAGGCCACACATGATTTACACAGATAAAGTCTTGATAATACCCTACTTAAAACAACAATCCAAATTAAAAAAAAAAAAAGAGGAGAAAATAATCCAGCATAAACCAAGGGAAGCAGATATTGCAAAGAGCAAAATCAGTATCACAGGAGTATCATATGATAGAAAAATCTGACAGAGACAGGAAAACAAGTATGTTTTCAATGACTGACAACAGAAAAGACTCAGAATAAAAACACACAACACTATAAAAAAGATCAGACAGATTTGATAAAGAACAAAGTAGAAAAACTACACATTAAATAATTAGTGACTTTCCTATGTTGTGTATTATAGGTTTCTCCTCTGTCAAAATATAATTTGCAAAAGTTGAAAACATGCTTATAGGAGTGCCTGTGTGGCTCAGTCAGTTAAGCGCCCAACTTCAGCTCAGGTCACGATCTTGCGGTTCACAAATTCAAGCCCCGCATTGGGCTCTGTGCTGACAGCTCAGAGCTTGGAGCCTGCTTCAGATTCTGTGTCTCCCTCTCTCTCTACCCCTTACCTGCTCATTCTCTCTCTCTCTCTCTCTCTCTCTCAAGTAAACATTAAAAATTATATTTATACAAATATAAAATGAGTATAAGACAAAGACTTCATCCAATTCATTAATTAGGGAGGGAAGCTTTAAAAAGGCAAAGCTTATTCAAAGGGCACTTAATAAATTTTTTTTATGTTTATTTTTGAGAGAGAGAGAGAGAGAGACAGAGCACGAGTGGGAGAGGGGCAGAGAGAGAGGGAGACACAGAATCCAAAGCAGGCTCCAGGCTGTGAGCTATCAGCACAGAACCTGATGCAGGGCTCAAACCCACAAACAGCGAGATCACGACCTGAGCTGAAGTTGGACACTTAACCGACTGAGCCACCCAGGTGACCCGTTTCTCAGAATAACTTTTAAGGAGAAGTCAATTGGTGGTAGGAAACAATGTGATTGGACTACTCCAATAAAATTGGCGTAGGTAATTTAGGGCAGCCTACTTTCACTTTATCATAAAAAACAACACCAATGCCACAACCCTAGGGAGGATTTGCAAAGAGAGCTACATCTTTCCTGCCCATTTTCAATCTTGTCTCCCTATTGCAGTCAGAGTGACCTCTAATGCAAATCCGACTTTCTCATTCCTGGCTGCAAATCCTTCAATAGCTTTCACACCTTACTGTGGCCCCTGCAGCATTTGTAAGTGGTGTACCTTTCTAACTCTTCCTCTTACCATCCCTGTACCACCACCTCAGGCTTGTGATTCAGCCAGATTGATTTTTTTTTTCCATTTCTTGAAAAGCCATTTCTTGAAAGTGTCCAGATTAAGTTAATTAAGGTAAGTTTCCATTTCTTCAAAAGCACACCTGCCTTTAGGTGTCCAGATATGCTGTTCTCTAAGTCTGGACTAATTTCCTCCATCTTCACAAACTATTTCTTACTTATATATTTATACTTAGTATTAGTTGAAGCCTGGTCTTAGCCCAGGTTTCCTAGACAACAAGGTCTAAAGCAAGAAACCAGAGCTGGCGCTTTGTGGACAGGGTGAGGGTGTGTAATCCTAGAGCAAGTAAGTGTAAGAAAAACTTGGGTGAATCAAGAAAGGGTGTGAAGCAATGTGGAATGCGTTAGAACACTGGCCACCACTTCAGGACAAGCCTTGAAAAGTATGGCAGTTTGCTCAGCAGATGTGATTGTTGAGTATTCAAGATTTCTCAAGGTGGCTATACAGAGAAATAATGCCTCAACATGGGAGCAAGGGAGATGAGGAATATGTTTGCCCCAATCCCTTGTGTCTTTTGTTTCCCACTGGACTGATCTTTTGATGATCTCAGCTTTATGCAAAGATCTTAGTTCTAACTTGCCACACTGTACAAACCCAGGCCTCACAGCCTTTAAACCCCAAGTGGAGTTAACCATTCCATTCTTGTAGGTCATGACATCTGGCCCTTTCTGCAGCTTCTCAGAATACTAGATCCCATATCCAATGATGTAGCATGTAGAAATCAATATATGCCATTTATGTGTGCCAAGATATGCCACTTGGAATAAGAATTGTATTGAGTTGAAAGCATTTGAGACTCAAGAAATACAGAAAGAAGTTTTTCTGGGGCTTCCCTTGTCTGATAAAAAGCAAAAACTTCCAAGAAATGAATACCATTGGAAATCCCCTCTCCAAGGGAAGTTTTATGGCCACAAAAAAGATGGAAATTTAGTACCGAGTGGATCTGCATAAAGAAAATACACTCATTGGTTTCTCCCATATATTTACCTTCTCATGGTTTGTTATCTTTGGAATCCTGAAACCTCTTCCTTTGTCTTGTCACTTCCCTACAAAGCTATTATTCTTTGTTAAGATGCTTTATAAGCCCAAGTTCTAACCACCCCTTTGAGATACTCATCACTGAGTTTCTCCTAATGTATGCATGTTACACGTGTTAATAAACCTTATTTTTCTTGTGCAAATTGGCCTTTTGTCAGCCTAATTCACAGGGCCCCAGTCAACGAAGTTAGAAAAATAAAGGAAAAGCATTTTTTCCTCACCTACAAGTATTCCTAGAATAAGGTGCCAAATGTGCTAGTTTGGATCCTCTGAGAAGCAGATGTCAAAACTGGTTTAAATGTCCAAAATATTTGTTGTGTGAAACAACCATGAGGAAATTGAGGGAAGGGGGGAAAAGGTGGAAGAAGCAGAGAATGATGTCAAAGCACGATGGAGACAGGGAGTGAAGTTCTAAGAAAGTTTCAGTCAGGCTGATGAGGATCCTAGAGAGCCAAAGTTGCCTATCATAGGAGTCCTGCGTCTTATGGGAATGGGCCTGTCTCAGGATCCCTCTGTCACCTAGTCCCTGGCAGAGAGCAACTTGGGGAAATAGGGCATCAGCACCAACTCAGTAATGGATTCAGAGCACAGAAGCTAGAGTCATCCATTGCTTCTCTTCCTCTCAGCAGATCTGAGTAGTGCACAAGGAGTGAAAACCTCTAGCTGAGCGGCAGAGGCCAAGATGCAGGCCAGGACCCCTGGGTGTTGGCAGGACAGCCCAGTGTAGGGGGCTGAGAGAATCTGAGGTGGCACATAAGATCTGTGTTTGATGCAAGAGTCTAGGCAATTCCATCAGGAAGCCTGCCTTCAAAAGCATGTTAATCTTTCATCCTAAATTAGGAACTCCTAGTCTTTGTTCTGTGATTCCTTTATCAAAGCACAATTATACTTTATGATAATTGCATATTTATTAGTAATCATTCCTAATAGTGTAAGCTCTAAGGAGGCAGGGGCCATATCTGTCTTGTTCCTGGTCCTCAGAAGGGGCATAACAAAGAGAGGTGAACAGATGAGAAACAGAACACCTGCTGTCTGTCACTGACACTTTCAAGGCTGTGAAATGATTCGTGCGCTTTTTTATACCTAAGATTCTCTGTCTTTAAAATGAATTTCACTTACAGGACACCTGGGTGGCTCAGTCGGTTAAGCATCTGACTTCAGCTCAGGTCATGATCTCATGGCTCATGGGTTCAAGCCCCGAATCAGACTCTCTGCTGTCAGCATGGACCCGCTTCACATCCTCTGTCTTCTTCTCTCTCTGTGCCCCTCCCCCACCCATGCTTTCTCTCTCTCTCTCTCAAAAATAAACATTAAAAAAACTAAAATAAAATGGGTTTCAATTAAAATCATAAATAAATAAATTAAGCCTCTTCTAGAGGCTGTGAAGGATAAGCTTACAAAAAGATGCGGAATGGAACTTTCCTTATATTCTCAGAATTTTCCTAAACATTAAAGAAGAGGCCAACAGTTAAATCAATTCACATTCTAAAGATTGCTGAGGAAGTTTCTAGACACCCCATTCCAGGACTTGCCAAGAGATGACAAAACAGTCCATTGCATCCCTTCCCCCTTCCCCCTCACCCCTCCTCACCACACACACAACACACACACTTCCCTCACCCCAGCTATCCTACATAAGCAAATGAGAGTTCATTTAGAAATGGAATTTGGGGACAAAGGAGAGTGCTATAGCTTTTCTCCTCTCTCTTGATGCGTGGGGTAATGAAAATGAGTGCTGTATGCTGAAAAATGGGGTTGGGGTGGAGTGATTCTAGAGAGAAGCAAGGTACAGACCTATACCAATAGAAGACCAATAGAAGTCACTTGGCAACTTCATCTGGGGCCATGAGGAGCAGGCAGAGCTTTTAGGGAGGATCTATGTACCTTGAGTTTGAGGCTGTAATTGAACATGTAGCATGCGCTTCCTGCCTGCAGAATATTTAAGGTGAGAGGCTGTAATTCGACCCTACTGCACATCCTCACCCCAGACTACGTAGGTTGGTGTCTGCAAGCTCTGTATAATTCTGACATTCTGGGATTAGAATGTGGTTTACATTTTTATGTCACCTTTGATTCAGAAGTCCTACATCTCTGAGTTTGTTCAGTTTTTGGATCATCTTCCCTCATGTACCCTAGACATGGAGCCGCCTTTCTTTGATTTCCCCTTTGATGTCTGTCTCTCACAGAAGGCTGTGGAACAGGGGAAAGGGCTTTGTGCCTCCCTGTTCCTTTTCACTCCTTTCCCCTAAGGACTCTTCCTTTTCTCATTTCTCCTTTCCATTGGTGTCCCTAAGAAATTAATTGTCCTTTACTTTTTGCTGTGAAACAATTTAGACCACTGCATCCTACTTGCACAGGGCTTCCATTTACCTATACTTAACACGCTCTGTAAACAAAGGACCACTTTCTCCAAAGCTTCCACCTTGAGCAGCACTAAACTCTGCTACCAGTCTCTGAAATTATACAGCTGAAGACATCTAACTCAGAAGTCATTGAAAAAAAATTGATAAGCCACCACTGTCCACCCCCTGCCTTAGTTCCCTAAAGAGTTAGCAAGAGGGCATGGAGACCTCCATCATGCTTGAGATAGGTCTCATGGCAATTTCGAAAGTGGAAGAAAATATGTTTCCCCACTAGATAAATTATGACTCCCCCCACTTTTCAAAGCAGATGCTGGGAAAGTCAGTTTCCGTTTTAAAGAACACATTTTTGTCCTCTTTATTTTACATCTGTCACATGAACCACACCAGAATACATTTAATAAAGAAGCCCATGCTAATCATTAATTATTATACAATACACCAGTTGTATTGTATTCTAATGTAACTCACATTTGTGGATTTCAAAAAGCTTCTCCAGATTTAATTAATCCTCAGCTTTGCTAATGAAAAGCACGGCTTCTACCCGGTATTGAGTTTGGGTTTCTAATCTGTTCCTTAAGGTCACCTCATTTTTCTTGAAAATGTACATTTATAGTTTAACACTGCAGATCTTTCACATTCCCTATTAAGCAATTATTTTGATTACTCCATTATCTTTCTTTTTTTTTATCCTAGACTATTTAGGTTGGTTTCTGCCTACCGCTAGCCAAGTGTAATTCCGACATTCTCTCTCACTCCCTTTATTAGCATGATTTGCATTAGCAAGGGATTCATTTTCATTCTGAAGACTGAAAACAATTTCATTATCTGATAAAAATTATCTTCTCATATGCTGTAAGAAGCAATTCTCCTCATTTATGGTCTCATTAGGCATTTCATCTGCCTAATACATCTTCTCAATTCTTCCTCTTTCCGGAAGCAATCATTCGTGTGGCTCAACTAACAAATCTTGGGCTTGGGATTCTCATTTTTGCCTTCCTTCCCTCTTTTGTTCTTTCTTTTCCTGGTGTAGTAACTGCATCATCTCTGTGAACGCTGGCTATTTCCTTCTCTTCCTACACATTTTGTTCAAGTTTTGTTCTAACACCTACCCTGTTGTATCATCAGTTGTAAGTTTACATTTCTGTTGTCCTTAATGGACTGTGAGCATCTGAAGCGTGGGCCACAGCTTCTGGATCTTTATATTTTCAGAGCCTGGAACTGTGTCCAGTGTATAGCAATAATCAAAAAATGTCTATTGAGTAGATGAAGGACGAAGTTCACGTGCATGTTCATTTTTATCTTGAAAATTAATACTCTTCAAAACATAGGAGAAAGTGGAGAAGCCAAAGCAACTTGATTAAGAAATCAGTTGGATAAACTGGGGGCAAGCTGAAGAGATACACAGATCTGTAAAGAATAGAAGTGATTTAACTGTCCCACTTGGAGCTAAAACACCTTTGAGACTGGCTGCAAGAGTCTAGTTGAGCAAGAGTAAAAATCCAAAGCAGTATCTGGAGAATATGGATACATCACAAATGATCACATGGGACAAGTTCCAAGTCAGATCTAGTGCCGTCTGTGCAAATAAGATACTGAATCATGACTATTTCTTCTCACCAAATCTCCAAAAGCTGACAGATATTGCCAAAAAATTCCTCAGTTTGATGTCACATTTTTTATTTATTTCTAAGCTTTATTCATCCCTCAAGGAGGAAAAAGAGTGATTAGAATACTTTGTTTTCACCATAAGTATATTAGAAATATAAGGACTGATGAAGAATCATCCTGTGCCATTGGGGTCAAGTTCATGGGAATGCCAAGGTACTTCTGCCGACCGCTTAGACCTGGGCCTATTTTTAAGGAAGCAGAGTTCCTTAACGAGTTTTAATTATGTTAAATTTAAAATGCTACTAAACCTTTAAATGGAGATGTCAAGCAGGCAGGTAGCTATAGGAGTTTGGAGATAAGGGAGCAGTCTAGGTTGGAGATGAAAATTTAGAAGATTTTAACACACAAATGGTACAGATATGGTCATCCTGAGTGAGAATGTGGAGAAAAGAAAAGGCAGCACATGCGAAGAAGGAGAGTTTTTTGCTTAAAACTGGTCAATCTTCTAGGTAAAAGGTCAGCAAACTGTGATCTGTGGGTCAACAGCCCTCTGCCTATTTTTGTTCAGTCTTTGAGCTAAGAATGATTTTACATTTTTAAATGATTAGGAAAAAACAGTCCAAAGAAGAAGAATATTTCGTGACACATGAAAGTTATATGAAGTTCAAATCAGTGATCAAATTTCTGTTGGAACACAGCCATGTGCATTTGTTTACATATTATCTACGACTGCTTTTGCACTACAATAGCAGAATTGACTAGCTGCAACACAGACACACAGCCTAAAATATTTACTATCTTGCTCTTTACAGAGCAAGTCTGCTGGCTTATCATGTTGTGTGAGAACATGAGTCCTGGAACTGCGATGCCAACTGTGATACCAGTCTGAATATGAAAGGTGGCAGGGAAGAAGGTTGCTAAGATACTTGCTAAAAAATGAAACCAGAACCCAGAAGTGACTGAAATTCCCAGACTGAATCAAACCTGAAGGCCACTTTACCAGTGCACTTTTCAGTTAATGAGTGAATAAACTCCCTTTATTTTCTGATCTAGTTGGATAGATTTTCTATTAACCAAAACCAAAATATATTTAACTAATACAGTTATGAGATCCAGATTTAAACCATAGTCCTTTTTGCCCTTAATATATACCAACTTGATACAAATCTCCCATTTCATAGCATATAACAGTCCAAGGTTATCCTCATGATTTCTACAAACTCCTGAAGACTTATTGTCTTAGTTCGGGCTGCTATAACAGAATACCATAGATTGGGTGGCTTAAACAACAAGCATTTACTTCTTACAGTTCTGGATGTTGGGAAGTCCAAGATCAAGGTGCCAGCCAATTCACTGGTGAGAGCCCTTTTCCTGGTTTAAAGATGGCTGCCTTCTTGCTATATCCTCACATGGCAGAGAGTTAGCTCTCTGGTATCTTCTTGTAAGGGCATTAATCTCATTATGAAGACTGTGCCCTCATGACCTCACCAAAACCTAATTACATCCCAAAGACCTTACTTCCAAATACCATCATATTGGAGATTAGGATTTCAGTGTATGAATCTGGGGGAACACAAACATTCGGTCCATAGCACTCATGGTCCTTGCTCCATGCATTCCATGTCCATGACATATGCTATCTATTTTTCACCCATTCTACCTCATCACAAGTTTCCCAAGCCTACACACACACTCTGTACTTATCATTTTGTGATTTCAGTAATTGTACTTAGGGTTTGAGGTTTCAGTAAAACTTCAACTACTATACAACTTCCCACATCTCTTGGCTATCCCTTCTCTTCTTCTCTCTTTACTCTCTTATTCTCAATTTCCAGAACAAATTAATCCCTCTCTTTGTAGGATGAACAATAATCCCAGCTTGCGTAGGACTGTGTTAATTTTTGGACTTTCCTGCTTTTTGCACTGAAATTCCACGTTCCAAAAAGCAGCTTTGTCCTGGATGAAGTGGGAAGATGGCTGATTCTATTTCCTTGTCTCAAGTAAAGGCTTTTTACCTGCTTCTCTGAATCATCAAAGCCAGCCCACACCTGTGGCTCACAGAAACCACCTGCTCCAAGAGACTTACTGAAACATCTTCCTAATCAAGGCAACTCTCTCATAAAGGGAATAACTGTACAAGATGTTTTGAAAATAAACATTTTTTAAATTTTTTATTTTTATTTGAGAGAGAGAAAGAGAGCACACATGTGAGCAGCGGGGAGGGGCAGAGGGAGAGAGACAGAATCTCAAGCAGGTTCCATGCTCAGCACAGAGTCCAAAGTGGGGGCCAGTCTCACAACCCTGGGATCATGACCTTAGCTCTAAATCCAGAGTCAGTCACTCAACTAACTGAGCTACCCAGGGGCCCTACAGATAGAAAAATAAACATTTCTTATCATTATATGCATATATACTTAGGGTTGTTATGTTGTCTTAATCAACTGATGCTTTTATCATTATGAAATGTTTCATTTTATCTCTGGCAGTAATCCATGTCTTGCAAAATATCTTGATATTAACATAATCACACCAGATCTCTTATGTTCACTGTCCAAAACGGTATACCTTTCTCCATCCTTTGATTTTCCACATGTCAGTGTGTTTATTTAAAATGCACACAATCTCTGCCTTTTAACTAGAAGTGTGGGTCCATTTATAATTAATGTAATTAATGATATGGTTGAATGTAAGTCAAATATAAGTCATTGAGTCTTCTAGATTTGTCCATTATCTTTTGCCTCTAATGTTTCTGATAAGACATCAGCCTTTATTCTTACCATTATTCCTTTCTTTAGTATGTTCTCTCTTTTTCTTCTAGATGATTTAATACTTTTTCCTATCTTTTGTCTTCAGAAGTTTGAATATGATTTGCTTGAGTATGAGTTATTTTTTAAAAGGCAGAGATCATTTCTGTGAGCCAGAGATGTAGGCTGGCTTTGATGCTTTCCATTCTGCAAGTTTTACTGTCTTTTTTTCTTCTGTGGTGCCTGATTTGCTATTAAGTTCATCCCATGAATTTTTTAATTTCAGATATATTGTTTTTACTTCTAAGATTTCCATTTCGTTCTTTTTCATACTTCCATATCTTTCTTAATATTCCCCATTTCTTTTCCCATTATATTAATCTTTCTAATCAATTCCTTTACATGCATGATAGTTATTTTAAAGTCTTCATCTGCAATTTCTAACATTTGAGATTTTCATGGATCTGTTTGACTTTTTTTCTTTGATTGTGGGCATAGTTTCTTGCTTCTTTATTCATAGTAATTTTTAGATTATACACCATACATTGTGGACAATATATTGTGATGATACATTATTTTTCTCTAAAGACTATTGAGTTTTGTTCTAGTAGACCATTAAACTACTGACAAATCACCTTCATCTTGTGGGGGTTTGATGGAATGAATTTGTCATTTTTCCCTGAGGTCTCAGTTGTCATTCTTAGTCCCGGGATTCACATTCTTAAGACATGGCCCGCTTAGCATTTCAATGAAAAGTACAAAGAATTTAATACTTGGCTGGACTTGAATTCCAAAACTTGTCTCTTTCAGCACCTACTGAAACCTTTGCTCAGCTCTTTTAACCTTCCAGTTGTTACCTTCCACTGGATTCCCTGGAGTCTGATTACGTACAAGTGAAGCTTGTCAAGGAGTCAACAGTTTGAGGGGAATTTGTGCACAGATTTTGGCGCTCCCTACTCTGTCTCCCAATTTTCTGAAATATCCTTCCTTAATCGCTAGCTGCTCTGACAACACCACACTCTGCCCTGTGAATCCTCAGTCCCATTCATCCATCTCTTCCTGATTGAGCTCTATCCCTCATGTACTTTACAAAATGAGGAGTGCTCTCAAGGAAAAAGCTATTTAAATCTGGGTCTCATGTAGTTTGTTTCCTTCATTTCAAGGATCATATCTCCCTCAATTTATGCATATTTTCAGCCATTCCCCAGGGCTTCAAATAGTTATTTGAATTCTTAAAAATTTTTTTTTCTTAATGTTTTTATTTATTTTTGAGACAGAGAGAGACAGAGCATGAGCAGGGAAGGGGCAGAGAGAGAGGGAGATACAGAATCGGAAGCAGGCTCCAGGCTCTGCACCATCAGCACAGAGCCTGATGTGGGGCTTGAACTCACAGACTGTGAGATCATGACCTGAGTGGAAGTCCGACGCTCTACCGACTGAGCCACCCAGGTGCCCCGTGAATTCTGATTTTATAATTATGTACACTTTTTAGTCCTAAGTTCAAAATGGTTATTACCAGATGATAGTTCAATGAAAGCTACTCTGCCAGTAACTAGAGGTGAATACCTCTTATTACTAAAAATTAAAAAAAAAAATTTCTGAACTTCCTAGGCAGAACCGAACTTTCCTTAAAGGTGCATGTAATAATATAAGATGCAATTAAAGTAAAAGATAACTACACTGAGTGTCCAGTATCTGCTAGGCACTGTTCCAGATGCTTTATCTATCCCCAATTTATAGATGAGAAAACCAAAGTGCAGAGAGGTTAAGAAACTTACTCAAGTTTATGTAGGTGGTAAATCAGAAAACCAGGACTCCAACCCACATGGCCTGATATCATTGCTGGCCATCTTACCCACTGTATGGTGGTGCTATTTAAGTGTGGGCTGCTATTCAATGTGGTGTTTCCTTGAGGGAGACAGTTTAAAGGGGCTTTAAGCTTGCAGCAGAGCACTGAACTGGATAAACTTTATGGGTCTTTTAAACCTATGAATCCATTATCCTATAAAAATTATAATCTCCAATCAACCAAAAACATTTTCATGTCAGAAAAATTATTTTCCTTCAGCCAGAAATCCAGAAAATGTACACACAAAATGGTATTTCCATGTATACTCAGCTCCCACAGAATCCCTTCTCTTTTCTCTACTTTAGAATTTGACTTACAGCACCTCAAGCAGAACTATATATTGTGGTTACCTGAACTACTGCAGCACTGGCTGTAGATGGTGTTCCTTCCAAATGCGATGTCAAGACTGATAAACCAACTTACTTCAAGCAATTCAAAGCATCAACCTTTGAGGTTTTGAAAAATAGCCATTTTGGTGTGTTTTTCCATGTCAGCCCAATGCATTTGAAAAGTATTTTTAACCAGTAAAATTGCTGGGTTTTTTTTTTTTTTGGTCTGAAACTGGGTTTAAGCTCAATAAATATCTGTTCTTTACTACATGCCTCCTGAATCGTTTTAAATTGATTCATCAGATGTGGATATTGTTTTGCAAAAAAATAAAATAAAATAAAATAAAATAAAATAATAAATGAAAAATTCTCATAAGAAAATCTGAAAAATACAGTCCCTTGTAGATCTACGATCCTTGAAATGGTCTATGAAATAGGTTGCATTTCACTCTAGGCTGCTGTTGAAGAAAGAGTTCATTTAGGATATAGTCTCATGAGACCCCACAGGAAAAACTGTTCTCTGGAATTAGTGCTGGGAATACCAGTGCTTCTAAGTACGTGGCCCATGTTTCCCTAACACTGTTGATGTTGTAATGTGCCGCAGGAAAGCATGCAGCCGCATCCGTGGCTGACCTCTAGTGAGTGTAAAGGTTGTAATCTTTTTTTTTTTCAAGAAATTAATTCAACTCCTTATCTTTGTACTGAGCACATACTTGTAAGCTCTCTTACATCCTTTTTGAGCAGGTCTGAATATATCTAAGTGATCAGGATTTGACTCCCACAGTTTTAAAAATAAAAACCACTGAATTGTAAATGAAAGGTGAGAGGCAAATAAAAATCTGAAAACAATGTCACAAAGTATTCGAAAAGGGCATCAAAGAATCTTGGAGATCAGCAACAACAATAACAACAACAAAATAGATGGGCATACAAGTAAAAATTGAGTAAAGGTCCTGAAGAGACATGAAAATAGAAAAAAAATGTGATCCACAGATAACAAATGTAAAAAATAAAAAAACATTCAACTTCAGTTGTAGTCAAAGAAATGCAAATCAAAACTTAATGAGAAATTTCCATTAAAAAGTGGAAATATCCAGTATCTGCTAGCCTCTAAATTAAAAATGGGAAAATAAATTCATTTATTTCTTGAAATCCACCTGCATTGCTCACTGACCTCAAGCTAGGGGCCAGACATGCAAATAAGCATGTGTAAAATAGAGTGGGTGTGTGGAGAAACCAGGGGGCAGCAGGAAACACAGGTCCCAGTAGGGGAGATGCCTGGGCTGTATCTAGAAAGAAGAGCTGTATCATTAGATGTGGCCTTTTTTTGAAGGAGGGACTAAGCGGCATTCCTCATGTGTAGGCTCCAACATATAGTGGGCACTTGATAAATATTTTATAAATAGAAAGAGTGAGAAAGGACATTCTTGCCAAAAAAGCAAAGGCACAAAGTAATGAATAAAATCTATCAAATGAACAAGGGTGTGCTTAAATTAATGACCGAAGTTTTTCAGGGAAATACTAGCATATCTAAGAAAGAGCGATTAAATGACTAGCCTCCAAAGGACAAATGAAGATTTGCTGTGGATTTTTTCCTTCCTATGGATCATTACCATATATTTATTATTTGGAAGAACTCCAGGCAGTTCCTTTGGATCTAATTACACCCCGATTTTTCTAACTGCATTTCATTCAGACCACCAGGTCTAAACACTTCCAATTTGGGCATTTTCCCAACGAATATGCTCTGAAAAGGCACCTGCACTACACCTAAGGAATATGGATAGTTGCCTCAAATCTCAATACTTCTCAGTCTAAGACTATGTTTTTCTGGCTATTAGGGAAGACAATTAGATATGCTATTGGAAATACATTTAAATGTTAACATTGATTGTTTCACAGTGGTGGATTTTGGGGTAACTTTTACTTTCTACTTTGTACCTTTTAATATTTCATGAATCCTCTATATTAGTTCTGAATTGTTTTTGTAATGACGAGAAAAGACATCAGTTCAAGTTTTCTCATGAATCTTGTGGGGGAGAATTAAGTTAGGAAAGTTGTGAAACTCTTCGAAAGTCTTCAAATTATTTAGAAATCTATTGATTTTTCTTTCACACTGTGGATAGTTTTAAGGGAGGGATCAAGGTGATTTGCACTTGGGCAGAATGTGGTTTTTAGAGCCGTTCCCATTCTAAGCTATTAAATACAAAATGTATAAATGTTATCTTAAATATCAAACAGGACCAAAGACAATTTAATAACAATTAATTTTGCGTTGTTTCCAAAGCTCCAGTCGAAAATGTCCTTTTTGTAATAAAATTCCTATGCCTCTTAACCCAGCATTTTAACTAATGAATTAATTATGAAGAAAACTCCTGTCACTAAAGCCTTCCCGTTAATCATGTCTGTATTTATGACCAAAAAATATCTGTTGCTATGGAAATTTTAGTGTCAAAGTTTCATCTCATAAAGCTCTACTGATATGTAAAGCAAAAATAGGAAATGAGTCTTCAGAGAAGAGAAAGTTCTTCCTTAATACATTTTTAAAAACATTGAAATTATGGATAGATGGATTTTACAATGACCCTCATTTTGCATAACTAGCAATCATGTAAGAAGTCCTGCATATATCTAATTTTGGAAGATCAAATAATTTAAAGTATAACTAGGGAATTTACCATTGACAGGAACTGCACAGAGAATCTGCCTCAATTTAATTAAACATATACTGAGGTTCTACTAACTTATATTCAAAATTAATATTTTCATAGATTTGAGTTTTCTAAAATTGAGCACATATATAATCTGACAGTAGTTTCCAGATGATTTTTAGTTGTCACTAAAACTCCAAATAATGGAACCAGATGTGAACTACTCAGTTACAGCTGTATAATGAGACCAGAGTCACAACTCACATTTAATATTCACCAGTAGGTGAGCCAAGAACCACACAAAGTATGCTGGCCAACAAGATGAGGAAGGAAAATGATATATTTGCTTTTAACTTATGAAATGTCTCATGTATGCAAAAAAAAAAAAAAGTAGAGACCAATATAACAAATACCCAGCTTAAAAAAGACAATTTTGGGGTGCCTGGGTGGCGCAGTCGGTTAAGCGTCCGACTTCAGCCAGGTCACTATCTCGCGGTCCGTGAGTTCGAGCCCAGCGTCGGGCTCTGGGCTGATGGCTCGGAGCCTGGAGCCTGTTTCCGATTCTGTGTCTCCCTCTCTCTCTGCCCCTCCCCCGTTCATGCTCTGTCTCTCTCTGTCCCCAAAATAAATAAACGTTGAAAAAAAAATTAAAAAAAAAAAAGACAATTTTACAAGTACAAATGAAACTTCTTGGGCATTCTTGCTAGATCTCATTCCCCCTCCTTCATCTAAGAGGTGACTGGAAACCTGAATTTGGGGTTGACTATTAACCTGTATTCAAAATGTTGTTAGTATATACTCACACATTCATAAAGACTCTATTATGTCATTTCACCTATTTTAAAAAGTTTTATATAAATGGTGTCTTCCTATATGTTTTCTTTAACACTACATTTTTTTCTTTTGTTCAACCTACTTTTGAAGTGTATCCAGATAAATATCTCTTTAATTCATTTAAAACTAACTGTTCTTTGGTAGTCTGTTACGCATTCATTTGTAATTTCTGTCTTATATTCTACTATATGGCTACACTATTATTTTTCTATTCTCTATCTGAGGGAAATTAGGTAGATTGTTTGTTTGCTTGTTTTTTGCTATTGTAATCAATGCATCAGGAAAACAGTTTGCACAAGTTTCCTTGGGCACATGGGCGAAGTTTCTTTGGGAGATATAACACAAACATTTCAAGCATGAGAAAATGAGAAAAGGTGGTTAAACAGTGGACTTCCTGGTCCACTGTTTTCTCCCCTAACCCACAGTTATGGGCTTGTCCAATCCTGTGCACACATAGATAATATTAAATTATTAAAATCTCTTTTTCCATAGATTGAAGATATCTTTGATGATGAAAGATAGATAGGTATAGATAGATATAGATATAGATATAGATATAGATATAGATAGATATTTCACCTAAATTTCCAGGTTGTAGGGAAATTGTACATCCCAAGATATAGTGCAAACAATGAGGTGCTCGGTCTCAAGCTAAATGAAACCCAAAGGAATGTGGGACACACTCACACACTTATGACACCCTTAAGCTAAGGTGATAAGATGCACTGTGAAAATACAACAGTGCAAAACTCTACACTAAAGGACACTATTAGAGACAAATGAGTAGGGCACCAGCAAGTGCCCAAGTAGTTCTGGGAGCCCTATGCTCTGTCATTTGAATTAGGATGGAGAGATTCATACCATGTTGTCCAGAAGAAGGAAGAGCAATGCGGAATAGAGGCAGAAACCAAGCTTCTAGTACTCTCCAGAAATGTGCCATTTCCCCCCTGCAATTCAGTGAAGGAGAACAAGTTAGCTGGGGTGGGAATTGTGTAAAGTGCCAACACATGAAGTGAACAAAGACTACTGCCCTGAAGCATCTGAATAGCTGGCAGGTGGTCAATTTCTAAAGCAATTTCTTAGAGATTGATATGGAGAAAGATATGGGAAGCTCTGGGGTTTTATTACCCATCGCTTAGCTGTTGGCATTGGCCTCTATTCTCTCGCTCCCTGCTTCCCTCCCCTCTTTCTGCTTCCCTTCTTCTCCCCTTTCAGTTTGTGTCCTGTCATTCTCTGTTATAATTAAAATAGGAAACATTGCATGTGTGTGCTATAAAGCATCTGCAGATACTGTATATTGTATGAAAAAATAAGCAGCTGCAAATTGTGTAATTTGGTCTTAAAAAAAAAATCCTGAAAGACATTTCCGGAAATAAACATCTTTCATCCCAGTAGGTTTGAATTTTCTTTTTGTTTGTACTTCAGTCCATTTTATCACCATCCTCACTGCCTTGTACAGAAAGTTTCAGCTTTAACCAGTGAGTGTTCCTATTTTAGAAGAGATGAGGGAATTTCCGGAATGATGGCTTAAAATGGGGCAACTACGATAATAGGGTGTGGTGCAGTTTTACGCAGTGTTTTTCTCAGTCAAAACAACACCTAAGAATAACAGCAGCCGTAAGTTATTAAGAGTGGAGAAAAAGTAAAAATGTGCTGAAATATTACCTGTTACAGTTGGGAGGGATCTGCCATCCCCAGAGGAAACCGGTATATTGGCATGGCTACCACTGGCGTGGACAACATGCTTTCTTGGGGCATCTGTTCAGGTCTGCAAATCATGTTTCAAAATCTGTTCCTAGGCAATAGGTGTTCCACTTTTAGCTTGAGGCTCAGCCATGTCTTCCTTTTCCTTGACTTCCCAATTTCCAGGAGCAGTGGAGTAGGCGCAAGGGCTGGGGAAGCCAGTTTAACAATGAAGAGCTCAGACTCTCCAGTCAGACAGAGCTGGATTTAAATCTTGGTTCTGCCTCTAACTGTGATTATTGGGCAAGTTACTTAACTGCCTTTTGCTTTCGTTTCCTTATCCATAACATGGGGTGAGTCATCCAATGTGCATCACGATCTTAATTCTTGTGAGGACAGAAAATGTTCCAGAAAGGTTAGGCAATAATGGTAGTGGTAGTGGTAGTGGTGGCGGAGGTGGTGGTGATACCTTTGCTTCCCTTCCTTTTAGAAGCCCATAGTACCATCTTGCCCCGGTCACATGCATCCATCCATCCATCCATCCATTCATCCATCCATCCATCCCAGAAATGTTATAAACCTCTACTATGTGCCAGGCATTATTCTAGGGTCCTATAAAACAGTACACGCCTTTATATCTACTAATATTTAAAATAAAGAAAAATGAGGGGTGCCTGGTGGCTCAGTCAGTTAAGCATCCAACTTCGGCTCAGGTCATGATCTTACAGTTCGTGGGTTTAAGCCCTGCCTCGGGCTCTGCGCTGACAGCTCGGAATCTGGAGCCTGCTTCAGATTCTGTGTCTCCTCTCTCTCTGCTCCTCCCTCGCTTGTGCTCTGTCTCTCTCTGTGTCTCTCAAAAATAATGTTTTCAAAAAAAACGAAAAGCACCCAGTTAGTAAAAACTTACTAGTGACAAACAGTGGAATACATGCATATACACTCCTGGGAAATTAATATTAGGTTGAAGCAAATGGCCTTGGTTACTAGTCATGCTATATTTCCACACCTATATTAAATGCATAGTAACCTGTTGTGCCTTTTTTGCCCCTGGTGGCTAAACTTCCCATAAATTAAACTTTTCCTCTGAGGAACAAAACCTTTAAAGGCATTCTCTCTCCTACCAGAGAAACTTATAAGCTCCAGTCTCTGGACAAAGGATTTGGAAGCCCTCACCACATAAAACCCATCTTAGTGGCTTTCCTGCAAGACCCAAACTTTATTTCATATGAAGGTAGAGTCATCAGGCAATTTTCTTCCCTGAATTCAAAGGGAAATAGTTCCTTTTTCTTTCACTGCAGCATGGTAACCCAGTTGTTCTGTCTCTGTTTCTTCCCTTTCCATTATATACTGAATACATATCTTTTCTGAAAGCCAGACCATCATTTCATTCATTCATTCATTCATTCTTTTTCACTCACTCAACATAGACTGAAATTCCACGAGTGCTAGGAATTTGCCACTCTCCTTAATCACCAGTCATAGTACCCTATGATACACCGAATCAAGCCTGAAGCCTTCGATCTAGTTCCACTCTTAGAGTTTAGCTCATTTTCCATTATGACTGTCCACTCCAGATAGGTAGCAAGAAAGTCCTTGACATACAAACCATATTCATTATCATCGTTATGTGTCTGTTCTCCTACAGCATCCTCCCTACCAGCAAATGTCTGACCGTGAAAATTCTTTTTATTAGAAGTCTTGCTTAAGGTTCGTTTTCTCCATGTACTATTCTAGGACAAGTCTACCTTGGCTGTTCCTGGACTTTGGAACTGCATGGCTGTGTGAATTTTTTAAAAACCAGGGGCCAGAATACAGTTGCTACTTTTTTCTTTTATTATAAAGTAAGAACATTAAAAAATGTAAATAGTTACCAGCTACTATTACCACTACTTCATAAAAGAAAAGCCAATTTAACACCAATAGGAAGCAGAAAATTCATAATCTCAGGATAAAGGGCAATTAATTAACCACATTTAACTTTAGAAAAATACATTTAGGTTATACCTACTTTTTTTTTTCATTTACTGTTGCTGTTCATGGCATGAACAGGCTGGCATGTAGGAAGCATTTAGGCGTAGCCTTCTTCAATGTTAAAGAAAATGGATGACCCTCCCATCACCTTGATCCCCCTCCACCTTGGCAGGGACATGATAACTCCCAGCACGGTGATTAGTACCACCTCAGGTATTGCGCTGAGTCCTTTATTACACCATCTCACTTAATTTAATTCACATAGCAATCCTATAAATAGCCCCATGCTACAAATGAGGAAACAAACAAAGGCTTAAAGAATTTGTTACTTTCCTAAAGGAGCAGAACTGGTAAGTGGTGAAGTTACTGTTCAAACTCAGTTCTATATAATTCCATAGTCCATGCTCTAAAATTTTATATAATGTGGCTCCCAGCAGTATAAAATATGAAAGGTCTTAATTTGCTACAGATTTCTTTCCAAACCACATAGACAAACTTCCAAAGTTGAACCGACCACATGTTGAGGTTTAATCCAGAGTTTCTCACTCTTGGCACTATTGACATTCTGGGCCAGATGATCCCTGGTCGTGGGGGGGCCCTCCTGGGCCTCTTAGGATAGGTAGCAGCATCCCTAGCTTCTACCCACTGGAGGCGGGTAGCACCCTCCTCCCAGTTACAGCAATCAAAAATGTCCTCACACCTTGTCACATGTCCCCTGGCGGCAAAATTGCCCCCAGTTGAGAACCACTGTTTTAATCCAATCTTGTTCTACGGACACATCTAAAGACAACCTGTACGTGAACTGTATGACCATGGGAATATTTGCACCTTGCACAAACATATTTTCTATGAACAGTTCTGTAAGATTGTTTTAATAAGCAACAGCATTGTTATTTAATTCAGATACAATTTAAGACATTACTCAAACTATAATTTTTGAGGAAATTTTTGAGGAAACAATTTTATTTTGCTTGTTGTGAGAAGACAGTTCCAAAAATGTATTTAAACCAAGAAAAACGGTATCACTTAAATCCTTTATAAGGGTAACATGTGAAGAATGTTTAGGGAATAATCGACACCATCCAGTTGAAGAGGCTTCCTCCTGATACAATACAACCGTTAGCAAGATCAAAAAGTCTCTCAAGATTGAATATAGATGGCAGCGAGATAGCAAATGGGACCTGAGAAGAAGCAAAAAGTGTTCATGAAATGCATGGTTTCAAACTGTTGGCTGAAGTAAAGTTCTCAAACACACAAATACCAATTCCATATAATGATTTTATGTGAAAGATATTTAACTCTTGCCTAAGGTAAAATGCAAAGTTTCACGTCTCTGCACTGCTGAAATGTCACACATATCATTTTTATATCCTATTAAGATTCATAGATTAGCCTATAAAAAAGCAGGTATTTCTAGAAATATGGACTATTTGCATTTCTATAATCACTGCGTATGATTCTACAGGTAGGACTTTGGCCCTGTTCCTAACGAAATGCATTCTTCCATTAACAGGTTTTCCAGTTGAAAATCTCCCTGTCTCGCTTTGAGCTTAAATCCTGCCACAGTGAAGCAAATTCTGTTTGGAGCTCACTCTTTCTGAAAGACACACGGGGAGACCACGCAGAGAACTAGTGCAGCCAAAGTCACCTGAACAGAACAAAAGACGGAAAATAAGACTGCTTTTATGATCACAGCACTGATTATTTCATTGAGAGAGGGGCCAGAAGGAGAGAATAAACAGGAAGGAGTGGAAACAATGTTTCCTGGGAATCTACTTTATGCAGATGTAGATAATTTGGAAGATGAATGAGCAAATGTCATGCAGAATGACCATAACAGATTAGATCCTTGTGGGCCTAAATTACGGTAAGAAATTAGAAGAAAAGTTTTATTAATTTCTTGTCCAATTGTTAAACGAAACTTTTATTCTTTTTTTATTTAAAAAAATTTTTTAATGTTTTATTTATTTTTGAGACAGACAGAGAGAGACAGAGCATGAGCAGGGGAGGGGCAGGGAGAGAGGGAGACACAGAATTCGAAGGAGGCTCCAGGCTCTGAGCCCCATGTGGGGCTCGAACTCACAAACTGCGAGATCATGACCTGAGCTGAAGTCGGACACTTAGCCAACTGAGCCACCCAGGCGTACCAAATGAAACTTTTATTCTTAAGAAAACTCAGTGAATCTAGAAGTGGAGGCTGCCTTTTATTTTTTTCTTCACTTTGTTGGATTAAAATATGACAAAAGTATTCCAGTACTTGTCTATAACTTAAAATAATAAAGAGGTGAAAAAATTAATAATGTCCTCCTTTCTCACTCAATCCTGAAGTAATAAGTATTACTAGTTTCAGGAGTATCTTTCCAAAACTTTTAAAATCCTCTAACAAATGTATATTCATGTGGGTTTTTTCTTTTCCCTTTTCTCTTTCCTTTGTTTTTTGAAATGGGATAACTAGATTTCCATGATTTGCTTTTTTTAGTTACCAATATGTAAGAAGAATCCCTCTTTAATCAATTCAGGGAGGCAGAATAACTACGTTGAGTTTAAGAGTGTGCATTCTGGAGTAAGACTGTTTTGATTCAAACTCAGACCTCAAGCACACACCAGCTATGTGAGCTTGAGTAAAATATTTGGTCTGTTTGAATTTTAACTTCCTCATCCATGAAACAGAAATAATATTGTAATTACAATTGTTATTACAACATATTGCTATTACAGGATGGGATGAATTTATACACATAAATACTTAGAACAGTGCCTAGCACACAATGAACACACAATAAAGGCTACAGATTACTAACATGGTCGAACACATTCTTTTTAATGGCTACATAACAATGCATGGGATGGCCGCATCCTAATTTATTCAATCACTTACCATAGAGGTTGTTTCTAGTTTTTGTACATGCTTGTCTATTCATATACATCATTGGGTACACATGCTTTTATTTTTGTACTACTGATTCCCTAAGATGGTTTGGTTTCATCAAAGGGTGTTTTCCCTTTACATTTTTAACACTTCCTTTATTTTTTATGTTTATTTTTTAGAGAGAGAGCGAGTGCAAGCAGGGGAGAGGAGCAGAGAGGGAGAGAGAGAGAATCTTAAGCAGTCTCCATGCTCAGCACAGAGCCCAAGGCAGGGTTCGATCTCATGAACCTGGGATCATGACCTGAGCCAAAATTAAGAGTTGGATGCTCAACCAACTGAGCCATGCAGGTGCCCCACATTTTAGCATTTCTTGCCAGATTTCTTTCCAAATAGGTTACAGCAATTAACATAGATACCAAATTGACCTAGATCTACTTGTTGAAAAGACCGTTCTTTCCTCCCTGCACCGCAAAGTCACTTTTGACATAAACCATGGGACCACATATGTGTGCGTCTCTTTCTGGTCTATATTTTGTTCTATCGGTCTATATCTATACTTAATCTCACACTATTATTACAGCTCTTTCATAAGACTCGACAACTAAAAGTATAGCTTCATTAGCTTTGTTCTTTTTTTTAATGGTTTTGGCTATTCCACATCCTTTGTATGTCTGTGTAAATTTTCTGATACTACTGCAAACGATAGCTTTAAAATTTTTTCACTTATAACTTTTTTCTGCTATATAGAAATAAAAGTTATATGTACATTCATATGTTTATACCTACTTCACTAAATTCGCTTATTCATCCTAGGAGACAATTTTGGATTTTCTATGTCTATAAAGAATAAGAACTTTCTTCCTTCCTTTCTCACACTTTATTCCTTTCTGTTTTCTTCTTTACTTCACTGGCTGAGAATCCCCATGCAGTGTTAATTAGAAATGATGATAGGATGTCATAAACACAGGATTAATTGACTTTTCAATTCAGGGAAAGGGGGAAGGGTTATTTAATGAATGACATTGTAAAACTGTCTACTACTAAAATTCAACCTTTTCTTTACTTATGTCCTCTACTATTTTTGTTAAGTTTATTCCGAGGCATTTTATAATTTGGTTATTATTGTGAATGTTTTAAAGTTTTAGGAAAACTTTAAAAGTTTAAAGTTTAGTGAAAATGCTAAATTTATCTCACAGTCAAAATACATCAACGCTATAAACACTAAGAGAATCTGAACGTGCTTTAGGAAGTCAGAGTTACATCTTTTCCCCAGAGAGTTCAAGATTTTGCAAATTAGAATTCATGGGATTTCAAATAAAATGATAGAGTTAAAAGATAAAGTGTTTCTTTAGTCATGTTTCTTGACCTGTATCTACTCCATCTTGATACCTGGACATTTAAAGTGAGCCCACATAATGGTTACAACGTGAACACACCCATGAGGCTCAGAGACTTTAGGCAACTTGCCCAAGCTCCCTCAGCTAGTGTCAGAGCCAGGATCTCTACTCAGACACACTGGTTCCTCAGAACATGTTCCTGATGCACTGCCTGTCCCCTGCTGCCAATGCTGGCCTCTGAGGTCCCTCCTGGCATGGCTTGTGTGCCAACCACGGAATGTCCCTGCTCCCTGCAGCCTCTGCTCCCAATCCCACCTGACTTCGGTCTCCTGCTCCTCCCGTAGGCTCTGTGGCACTCTGGACCCTTCTCCAGCTCTGACTTTTAGAAATTTTATGGAAGCTTCTAGGGCTTCCATAGGGAATTTCTCAAGTAAAGTTAAGTTTAGGTGAAATCACTGAATTTCTTTTTTTGCCATTCAATAGAGACAGGATTAGCAATCATAGAATCATGGGAGAGTCTTTTATGTCTTTTGTAAGTAGCTTTGAGTCTGGATTGTCCTGGATAAGATACCGAGGAATCCTGGTTCCTTTTCCTGGATCAAGAAAGGCTTTGTGGAGAGAAAGGAAGGGAACGGCTTGGCAGGTAAGCAGACTGAAAATTAGTTCAAGTAGGTTATGCTTGCAAGGAGCAGTATTAAAGAAATGGTGATGATTCTGGCTTCCTAGAAAGGATAGAAGTCTGAAATAATATGAAGAAGGGAAAAAAGTTAATCAGGTTGAGAAACACTGAAGGGGTTCATTGCCAGGACTTGAGCTTGTCTTGAGGGGGAGCTTGTGAAAGTCATTGGAGAGTTAAAGGTTATTTGCCAAGGCTATATTTTATAGAAGTGTCTGCGTGAAAACTAGATTCTATCATAATGAAGGATTTTATTACTTCTGTTCTTTTGTTCCAACAATTTTCCTTGATTGAAAGAAAAATCATACCATCTTCAAAGTATCTATGATTCTCCTCAATCCAATGAGTTTTTATTGAGCACCTACATTGAGAATTCTTCTTGATTCTCTCAGCACAGTGTCAGTTGCCTTTTTGTTGGTTCTAAGCGTTAATGACCAAGAAAAATGGGAGAAAGCGAAATTCCCACTACTCAGTTACATTTGCCTGATCTTGTAAGAGGTAAGAAGGTTATCAAAAACTGGGCTTTGTGATATGGATGGATTTAACTTCACCTCATTTCAAGAATTTTAAAACACAGAGAGCCACAGCCATGAAAAAAAAAAAAAGGTTTAAAAGCTTCAGGGTAGGAAAACAAATGCTGATTTCATCCAGCATTCTCACATATAGGTTTCTGTACCACGTTATAGGTCTATCTCAATATGTCACCTGAGTCTTTGAAGTTAATAATTTATTGGATATTTTTTTTCAGACTGGGGAATAATACACATTCCAAGGCAGAAAGGATAATATGATACTGGCTTCCTTAAGACTCGGTATAATGAATGACTAACAATAGTAGACGTTATCCTCCGCGATCTAACAAAAATAGCACCCAACTCTTAAGAAGGTGAGAAGGAGAGTTGTATGCAACTCTGCGAGACCACAGGACATTTCACACTTTGCCAAGAACAAGATTATCTTTTTTATCACTCCAATTTGGGGATAATAAAACTTTAAATATGACAGGAATAAAGGTTTCTTAACATAATATGAGATCAAGGGTCATTTTGGTAAGATGGTAGAAATCTTCTAAAATTAAATTTTAAAGAAATAACATTATTATAAAGACACCTTGCTGAGAACAAGAAAATTAGAAATTAAAGATGGGATATGGGAGAGAAAGCATTTGTACAGAGAATTGTTTCAAATGTCACACTGTCTATGAATAGGATTGATTCTTCACAAACCATCATCATCACTACAGCTATCGTCACTGTCACTGTCCCACCACTGAGCCTCAGCTGTGCATGGCATTTCCTTGAGCTCTTGAACAGAGTTCACGTTTTAGTAAAGGACAATGTTTGCTCAGACACGTTGTCCTACGCGTACAGGAAACCAAATGTTTTAGTCAGTTCAAAAACTGTTCGGCAACACTAAAGGACCCTGTCTCTCCTCATACCCAAAAAGATGCCAAAAATGTTTTGGAATACATGAAAAATGCCTCGATGAAGGAAGACATATTGAGGGGGACTACATCCATTGGGTGTATGTTTGAAATTCAATTTTAGGTGATGTTCATAGTTTATAGCTATGGTATAATAAGAAATAAGTAATTGTTCTTTGTCCTAGGTTCCTGGCATAAAGCTCTTAAAATCTTTGGGAATTTTCCTTTGTATGCTAATAAGATGACTGTGGGGCAGGGGACCGATAGCTTCAGGGGCTGGTCACCAGGAAAACCAACCATGTGATTGAAGGATGGAACTTTCAGCCCTAGCCCTGACCTCTGGGGAAAGGAGGGGGGCTGGAGACTGAATTTGATCACAACGGCCAACCATTTAATCACTCGAGCTCATGTAATGAAACCTTCATAGAAACCTCGTAAGGACAGATTTCAAGGAACTTCTTGGTTGGTGAACGCGTTGACGTGCTGGGAGTGTGGGACACTCAGAGAGGGCATAGCAGCTCTGCCCCTGTCCCCCGCCACACACACACAAGATCTTGCCCTATGCATGTCTTATATGGGACTATTCCTCAGTTGTATTCTTTATAATAAAGTGGTAATTGTAGGTGAAGCACTTTCCTGAGTTCTGTGATTCATTCTAGTGAATTATCGAATCTGAGGGAGGTAGCCAGCATCTAAAGTGGGGTCAGTCTTGGATTAAACCTTTAATCTGTGAAGTCTACCCTAACTCTGGTAGTAGTGTTGGAACTGACTCGAATGATTAGACCCCCAGTTGGTGTCAGAGAATCACAGAAGTAGTTGGTGTCAGCAAAAACACCCTAATAGTCATGTTTGGTATTATGTAAATTAGGGCAGTGCTCAGCTAGTGAGAGTCTCTGGGGTCTTTGGGACATTCTCCTACACCCCCCTCCTCCTTGGCAGATATTGCCCTCCATACCCCTTCCCAGGCCAAGCTGAGGCACTACTTAGTGAAAAGCGATTGAGCTGGCAGTGGTATCTCCATTATGGGTGTGTGCTTTGCTTTTTATAGGGAACTATTCAAGAAACAATCCTATAAGGCCAAAAGAGATCTTTAAGAAAAAAGTTGGAGTTTAGGCTGTACATACCCGGCTTATTCTAACTGCTCAAGAGACTAAGGCCCAGAGAAAAGAGTCTTTGAAATATGACACCCTATTGTGCAGAAAGAACAGCTGCTCTCCCCCTCTCTCTCCAGGAAAGTATTTTTCGCCATATAAAGAACTAATAAAGGGTCTCAAACAGGGCAAATCCCCTCTAAAATATCAAAAGCTCTAATCAGAACAGGAAGGATGAGTTATGCAACCAACAATGAAGTGCATGGGGCATAAAGGCTAGATGCAAGTTCATGGCCAATGGTTCAGTGCTTATAATCAGGGCTTTGGGGAAAGAGTTAAAGGAGAAGTGTCTTGGATGGAGGATTTAACAGAAATGCCTGTATTCAATGTGTTATAAACTTGAATGCTTATTTCTCACTCTCTCTGGAGATGCAAGAATATAAATTCTAAGCTAGTACTTATATGTGATTATATCATTTTACATCACTGCCTTTATTTTGAGAAATAGTTTTAAAGCTTTACCAAGTCTTTGTTTTTCTATTCTGAAAAAAAAAGCTTTTCCTAAGAAAGGAAGCCAGCATTTATTGAGGCTTGCAGGTAGGCTGGAGTCTTTGTTTTACAGAGTTTATTTCATTTGTAAATTAACTGTCAAATGGAGGTCAAGAGAAAATGTGGTTAACTAAGGGGTCACATTGTAGAATGTAGTTTAAATCATGATTGGGTGACATGTGGGTGATGTTTTGTCTTTACTTCTTCATTAGGAAATAAACTTTAAGCCAGAAAGTATGCTTCCTATCTCCTTTGGAATTCTTCTAATTCCAATAAATAAGAGTTAATTGAGCACTCATGTATTCATCACCAGTCAGAGATTTCATTTTTTTTTAAACTGATTGCTGAGGTTTGGGTTCCTGGAAACAGATTCTGAGATGGAACTCAGCTTTCAGGAAGCTTATTAGGGAATGCTCTTGGGATCAACACCCATAGGAAAGGAAAGAAAGCAGGATTAGCAGAGAGAGAGAGAAGAGCAGTCACAACAAAGGGCTCAGCCAACCCCACGGAGAGGGAGTTTTGAAGCTGGGATGACCCTTCAGAGATGCTCTGAATTGTGGTAGGGGGGTCAGGTCTTTGTACTGCATATCAACCAGACTTCCCCCCCCCCCCGCCGCCCCCACAAAAGGAGGCCATCTCTTTTCCCCCCATGGGCATTCCTGAAGAGGGTTGAGAACTCAGGACTATCGGTACATTTCCCAGAGCTGGGAAAATAAGCTCTTCAGTCCTGAAGGGAGATCTGGGGGTCTCAGTGGAGGGGCCATGAGAGGTGCAAATATTTAATTCAATGGTTAACTATATAGAACCATCAAGCAACTGGCAATATGGCAAAATATATATATATATATATATATATATATATATATATATATATATATACACACACACACTAGTATACAAGTGATACAAGCCAAAGGGAGATTTGAAGTAATAACTAAGTAAGAATTCTTATACCAGACTTCCAGATGCTGCTTGCTTTTCTGGGTCATGGTAGAACACGCTTAACACATTTTCAGTTAAAACTCCTATTAATCATGTTATTTGATTACCCTGAGGAACAGTGTCCCTTCTGGAGTATGAGAAGAATTAGAAAACAAAGAATAGGAGGAAGATTCAGAAATAATTTCTTCCCTCAAATAATATCTTTCCATAAACTTAAATATGAAGAAATTCAGTAATTTCACCTAAGCTTAATTTTACTTGAGAAATTCCCCCACGGAACCCTGAGAAGCTTCCATAAAATTTCTAAAAGTCAAGCTGGGAAAGGGTCCAGAGTGCCACGGAGCCCACAGAAGGAGCAGGGGATTGAAGTCAGGTGGGATTGGGAACAGAGGCTGCAGGGAGAAGGGACATTCTGTGGTTGACACACATGCCATGCCAGAAGGAACCTTAGAGGCCAGCCTGGGCAGCAGAGGACAGGCGGTGCGGCAGAGTGGTTAGGAACACATTCTGAGGAGTCAATCTGCCTGGGCATGGATCTTCTGACACAGACTAGCTGAGGGAGCTTGGGCAAGTCACTTAAATTTCTCACGTGTAATATAAGGATAATCATAGCATCTAACTAGAAACAGAAATCTAAAGTCAAACATTGAACATCAGAACATACATGCACATTCATGTCTGCTGCTGTTACAAATTTGTGACAAACCTAGTGGCTTACAACAACACAAATGTGCTCTCTTACAGTCCTGTAGATAAGAAATTGGAATTCACTTTCACTGTGCACAAATCAAGATGCCAACAGGGCTGGTTCTCTCTGGGGGCTGTAAGGGGACAATCTGTTTCTTTGCCTTTCATGGCTTCTACAGACCGCCTGTGCTCCTTGATTTGTAGCTGCTTTAAAGCATTCACTCCAGTCCTGTTTCCATCATCACATGCCTTCTCCTACTGATGTCAAATAAGGATACTGTGACTACACTTACGGCCTACCTGGATAGGCCAGAATAATCTCCCCATCTCAATATCCTTAATTTAATCATATCTGCAAAGCCCTTTTTGTCTTACAAGGTAAAAGGTTCTGGGGATTAGGATGTGGATATCTCTGGGGGGCCATGATTCAGCCTACCACATAAGTAATTCAATAATAAGGTTTAGCTCATAAGAACATCCTATTTATATCATATCTGCTCAACAAAGTTTGGGTCACTGAAGTTATTGAATTGTTTCTATTTAAAAATTCATAGCATCATTTGTGACAACATGGTTGGAGCTACAGAGTATATAATACCAAGTGAAATAAGTCAGTCAGAGAAAGACAAATACCATATGATTTTACTTGTATGTGGTATTTAAGAAACAAAGCAAATGAACAAAGAAAAAAGAGACACCAACCAAGAAGCCGACTCTTAACCATAGAGAACAAACTGATGGTTACCAGAAGGGAGGTGGTGGGGGGATGCATGACGTAGGTGAAGGGGATTAAGAGTACGCTTATGACGAGCACTGAGTAATGTATAGAACTGTTGAATCACTATCTTGAACTCCTGAAACGAATATACCACTGCACAATTCTATACCAGAATTAAAACAATCAATCAATCAATCAAAATTCACGGCATTCCTGTAAAATTACTATTGTTCCAGAAGTTATCAGTGTTCACTATGATATGTACTGGTTTCTCTACAATTTTCCACACCCTTGCACATCAGGTTGAAGTCAATATGCTATGAACAGAAATTATGATAGCCATTCCATACTGGCTCTTGGAAATGGTCACCTTAATTTATTGCCTAAACTAGGACATAAATAAGGAACAAAAGGAAAAAGGAAATAAAAGGAGAATAAAAGTAAATAAGAGGAAAGTTTCTTAAGCATTATTCCGAATCAACAGGTATACGTTATGACCGCCGCAGGCCAGCCGAGATGAATGGCCACACTACTTAAAAACCTCTGGGGAAGTCCTCCAGTCCTCTTCCCCTGCAATGGTGATGTTGGAGCCCATGTAGTCCAGACAGAATAGCTACATGTAGAAGGAGAGTCGTCCAACCCTCACTGAACTTTGTTTGAAAAAGAAATGAACCTTTATCGCCACTGAGATTTGGGGTTTATTTGTCAGCACAGCAACCCCTGCCCCATCCTGTCTAAAACACCCATGCTCTAGCAAGTTTGTCCTTCCCTTATAGTATACACGGGGAGAATTCCATCAGAGTGAGGGTTTAACTCCACTTAAAGGTCAGGACTTTGAATCTCAGCAGCAAAGAAAGGCTGTAACTGGGTATCCTGAAGCTGGGCTCCCTCCTGAAGGGCTGTGTTCAGTCTGCTTGTGGACTTCTGACCTGGGACACAGAAGTGAAAACCCCAGAGTTGGAACAATACTTGGCAAGTCTTGATGCTTTTTTATGAAAGAGATCACTGGGCTTATAGCCTGGAAACTAGAAACAGGAGGCTCTTTTTTAGAACAAAGGCTTAATAAAGAACGTGAACTAAAGTTTGCATTTTGCTCCTGGGACTTTGTTGCTTAGAACCAAAGCATGACAAGCTTTGGTAGTTAGTAGCTTCCACTTGCAGTAGCAAACTGGAGGGCAGACCTCTTGTGCATGGTGTGGAAAGAAAAACTGCTCACGCTGACTCCTTTATTCATTTATCAGCATATACAGCAAGCCGCTGCAAACCACTCTTACACCGTGGCCAACACTCACCAGCAATTTCTGATAGAAAGTCTAACAGAGTTTGCAATTTATGAAGGATTTTCACATTAAATCATTTCACTGAACTCTTTTTAAAATGCCTAAGTTGAGTATTTAGCCTTTGTTTGTCAATATTAGTAAGAGTGTGCTCAGAAGAAGGGGGCAAGGAAAGAGGAAAAGGCCAGATAGGAGGAGGAGGAAGGATGGAAGGAGGTGGAGTGAAAATCCAGTCCTGAGCTTCCCTGAACGTGTGCCAGCGGTATGTGCCGGGTATCGTAGCAGGCACTGTTGACTAATGGTAATTCCATGGCTAAAATAAAATGTGCCGATGTTCATAAGAATGTTTTGGTTCATCAAGGTATAGTTTAACAGCTCTCTGGGGGATTACACCGAGCGAAAAAAATGACACCCCCGAAGGTTACATACTGTATGGTTCCTTTTATATAACATTCTTAAAATGACAAGATTGTAGAAACGGAGACCAGATTAGTAATTGTCAGAAATTAGGGACAGTGGTGGGGGGTAGGAAGTGAGGTATCTATCAGAGGACAAGAGGGGTCCTTGTAGTGACAAAATTGTTCTGTATCCTGACTATTAATGTCAGCATCCTGGTGGTGATATTGCACTACAGTTTTGAAAGATGTTACCACTGGGAAAAAGCTGGCTAAAAGGTACACAGGATCTCTCTATATTATCTCTTATAATTGCAAGTGAATCTATAATTATCTCAAAATAAAAAGTTTAATTAAAAAAGGATGGAAAAATAATATGAATAATACATTTATTAAATGTCTAATTACTCTGTTGAAAATTAGCAAATATTTAGGTAGGCCAAAAGCCACTATTGAAGGTAGTTTCTAATGGTCAAGTAACCCGAGCCTCATTTCACATTATTTAAGTCTGGAAAAGATAAAGACGAGCACAGGGTACTGAATACTTACCAACGGCATTACACTGACACTATTCCAAATGTGTTGCGTGCTTTTCTAATGTGATTCTCCATGAGGAGAATGTACAGACCAGGAACTGAAGCGCACAGATATAAAGTAACTTGCTCACAGCCATACATACAGTCAATAGACGGTGGAACCAAGAATTAAATCATGTTTTTATCCGCTGATACACTGCTTCTGAGACCTTCAGCAGACTGCAACAGACGGGTGACTTGTCCACAAGGGTTCACTCTTCCTACCATACCGTGTTCTCACAGGTGGTTCAGAAAAGAACGTAAAGGCATTAGCTGCCTGAGATGTAGGCAGAATGAGAGCAAAACTCTCGAATGGCTAGTGTCCAAAGTATTGACGAGGGAAATGGGTAAATTTGCACCTGCTCCTTCTTCGCGGATTTATTTTAATATAAAGAACATTTGTGCAGAGAATTTCCAAAGCTTGCCAACTGACTCAGCTATATGAGGCGAAGGTCAACACCCTCCTGACATGAAAAGATAATCCCATTGTTAAGGGCACAGTTTGTTAATCAAGACAAAACCATTTAGCAAAGTGAATGAAGTAAATGAAACTAAATGTTTAACTCAGTTTTCAGCACATTGAAAAGCAATAGACAGATTTGCTAATGGGACCCCTGCCTTTCACCTCCTTCAAGGTTCTCCAGAATGACTAAACTTCAGGAAGCCGTCCCTTTGGTTCTGAACTGCTCTTCTATCCTGAATGAAGCCGGGCTTGCTCGATGCAGCAATCTACACACTTCTTGCCACTTAGATGGTAAACACACAATATCAGGTTCGCGACTGTATTTTGGTTTAAATTATATCCAAGTATCATTATACCAGCAAATTGCGCGTCTAACAAGAGTAGGACCAGCACTTTGAGCACAGATAGCACAAAGGCTCTCGGTTCCATGATGAGCGAGAGCGTATTTCACCTTGACACTATTGCTGGCAAATCTCTGAGAGATGAGCATTTTGAAAATGCTATAAACAGCTTAGCCTTTTCTTAGCATTTTGAAGAGCACATTAATAGCCTGGCCTTTTCTTAAGGGCTTTCTTTTTCCCTTAGCCAAATTTGACAGCTAGAAGTGAACAGTGAGAGGATGGAATCAAAGTCAGGGCTGTGTTTTAAAAGCAGTGTGAAACTGATGTCATCTGGCATTGTCTTCAAAAGAATATAAGAATATTAAGTGGATGTCTCATGAACTTAAACACAAAGGAGACTCTTCACTTGAGGACAGAATGATAATGTCTCACAGAAGAAAGATGTAATTCCAGATGCCCATAAAATCTATTCAGACAGCTTTTGGCTGGTAAGAAAAAAAAAAAAAAAGGAGAAGAAAAAGAAAAGAAAAGAAAAGAAAAGAAAATCTGCAACTCTCAACTTAACCAGTTATAATATTAGTAAAATTAAATTTTAAATACTTAGTAAACACCTACCCTAGAATATGTGAAACCTTAAGCCCAATGCTGTAAGCGACATTTTAAAGAGAGTATTGTTATTGCCACCATTTGGAAAGTTATGCTAAAAAGAAACCAAGAGGCACACGATAATGTAATAAAATTAGCTGAAGGAAATTAAATAGCTTAGCATCACCCTCTAGGATTTAACAGCCTAAAAAAATGGGAAGTAGAGGCTCTCCCACATAAATTGGGACTATATACGATCCAGAAAAACCTCCCAGATCACTTCAAAGGCTGCTCTGAGAACCCACCTAGGTTATCCTTGGTATAAACACACTCAGCAACTTCAGGACAGTTACTGAGCATCTTTGGGGAGAGTTGCTGACTAATTTTAAAAATTGCCTAAGTGAGTTGCCAGGAGCGGCCTCTGCTCAGAGTAGGAAGAGGCCCACAAATTGGGAGAGCTTTACTGGATGTCGTGGCAGATTGCATTTTCCCAAAATGGTTGCAACAATAGCTCCCGACCCACATGCCCTTCTTATAATTTGATATTAACACTCCTCCCACCAGGAGGTGGAATCTGTCCAATCTTGGATCTGGGTGGATTTGGGACTCGCAGGAAAAAGCCATTATGTAACTTTAAAAGCTAGGGCATAAACAGTGATAGAGCTTCTGCCTGATTCTTTTGGAAGGCTCGTTCTTGAAACCCAGACACCACACTGCGCCGAGGCCCAACCGGGCACACTGAGGTCACGTGTCATGTTCCGTCCCACAGTCCAATCTGCGTTCCCAGCCCCATAGTCAACAGCCAGCGTCAAGCACCAAGCCAAACTCGCCTTTGAGCCTTCGGGGATCCCAGCCCTCGGAAGCTGAATCATCCCCAACCTTCAGGTCTATCCAGCTGATGCCCCAGGTATCATGGAGCGGAGACCAATTGTCCTGTTAGGTCCTTTGCAAACATGTGACCGACATTTTAGTGAAATGGTGGTCGTTTTATGCCACTAAGTTTGGGGTGCTTTGTTATAGAACAACAGTAACTGGAACAATGAAAATGGGAAATGTATGTGGTTAAAAGTGATGCATGCAGCCATTCCTAGCACCGGAATTACCGCAGCTTCCCTTTCAGCCTCTCTTTCGGGAATGTACTCAGAGGCTTCATCTCAGGCATGTTGCCGTTCCACTAGAGCTGCTCCCCTACTTACAGGAGAGCAAGGGAACTAACTGCAAGGGAACTCAGACAGCTCTTAGATGATGATAACAATGTTTTGTTTAGGATTGTGCCTGGCACTGTTCTGAGAGTTTACATGGATTGACTCTTCTAATCCACACAACAAACCTATGAGGTAAGTACTATTTTTATTCTCATTTTACAAATAGGGAAACTGAAGCCTTGAGGTTAAACAACTTTCCCAAGTTTACACAACTAGCAAATATCAGAGCTGGGCTGGGATTTGGAACCAGGCAGCTGCGCTCGCAAGCAAGCCTGTGCACAAGCCACCGCGTGCACCACTTCCCAAATGCTGACTCTAACTCTCCCTCGATCCAGCCCCTCCCTCTGAAAGGCCAAGAGCACCCAAATTGAAAAAGTGGGACACTGCTGGCTTCAGTGTCACGATAATGGTCTGGGAACAGGCTCTGGAGTCTGCTGGTCTTGGCTGGGACAGTTACCAGCTGTGGTGACTTTGGGCAGGTCTTTTAAGCTCTGTTACCTCTTCCCTCCCCCTCCCCCTTTTATGCAAAACAATCATCCATTTTAAAGCCACAGCTGTTGTCTTCATTAAGCATTAGCCTTACTCCTCCTTTCTAGACTGTCAGCCTCTTTGGGACAAGGACTCTGTCTTTCTCACTTCTGAGTGCTCCAGCGGAGCCAGCATGGTGCCATGTACTCAGTTGCAGCTTGTAACTGAGTTGACTTTAAAAAAAAAAACAAAAAAAACTATTGTCTTTATTTTTGTATCCAGGGCTTTTGGGACTTGTTCTGTTCTTTCCATCCCCATGAACAAAGCCATAAAATCATGCTCTTACCACTGAGTCTGCTGCCAAAATGAGGACTTGGGTTTACTGCCTCTTCTTTCAAAGGTCTTCCTAATCAGAGGAAAAGGCTTTCACAGGCACCCTTGATCATGTTTATATCTACCTAAGGATTCTCTACTGCCTTCCGATCATTTTCCAAAGTAATTAAAACTCCTAACCATGGGCCACAGGAGCTTCTACTAACTTGATTTCTTATAGGGAACTATTGAACCTTTCTCAAAAGACACCACAGGGAATTTCTCACCTTCAGAATTATGCCAGGATATTACCAGAATATTAACTGATATTATTACTGAGGGAGGGGTGTCTGGTCCCCAGGCCTCCGTTTTACCCTGTACTGTAATTACTTCTGTATTTGTCTGTTTCTCCTGCTAAACTGAAGGCAGGGACTCTGGTTTTTACTTTTGTATCCCAAAGTCTAGCCCAATGTCTGGCACAGAGAAAGCACTAGACAAATGTCTACTATTCAAATGCATGGAGTTGATGAGCTCAGAGTCACTGATAATGTCCAGATTTCAACCCAGGGGGATCTCTGGAAGATGTATCAAGAACATTCATTGATTTAACAAAGCATTTATTGAACACCTTCATGAGAACCAGCATTGGGCAAGGCAGTGAGAATAGAAATGTAATAAGATCCAATCTTATTATATAAGACCCAATCTGCTCTAGTAGGGGAGACAAATATGGAAGCACATCATTAGAACTTATTTTGGTAAAAACTAAGCACAGAGATCTAAACCATGGGTTTGAGAGGCAGTGATAACAAAAAGGCAGTCTGAGTTAGGTTAACAGATTACATGTGTTATTTCCCATTTAACACGATAACCCAGAAAAAGAAAAGATGCTAGCTAGCATTGTGGAATGATCCTCCAGCTGATGGCCAGGGCCATGAAATCATAAGGGGTCATATGGTATAGGTGGCCACATGATAGAATCAATACCCTCAGACATAAAATGAAAGATGCTAATAACTAAACTAAGAGAGGTTAATATATCTGACTCTGTGTCTCCCTCTACCTATTCTTCTACCCTCCCTATACTTCTTACCCAAACCTGCCTAAAGATAATGATCATTTTAGTGGCCACCATGTGGTTGATGTCAATATCTAATCATAAACATTAAAAAATGATCATTTTAAGAATCAGAAATAAGAGACCATGTGTACACTAAATTCAACTGTGTGAAAAGGAAGTCACATAATGTACATAAATAATGCAGTGGAAGTCATTAGAACTTAACTGTCATTAAGGATTTTTTTACACTAAATTCAAGCTATATTTAAGAAAACATATTGCATTATTAAACTATTTTATGTGCAGCTGGGGCTTGAGAAACAATGGCAGACATCAGGCCATCCTGGTGCTTTCTCAGAGCAGAAGGAAGGAGTTTCGGGATCTATTATGAGGTAAATTCATGGCTGCCGCAATCCACCAGGCCTCTGGCATGCGGTCAGCTGCCTCGCTAGTACTCTTCTCTTGCCTTGACCGCCGTTGGCATTTTCCACTCCATGTCCAGGAAGGCAAGGGCGGCTAGAAAAAACCCACAAGCAAAGATGCCTGGTTCTCTAACGAACGTATGACTTCTAAATCTCAGCGTGGCCTTCAATCCTCTTGTCCTTGGTCAGCTTCCTCGCTCCTCACACCCAATGACTGTGAACGCTCGAGACCTTCATCTTTCCCTTGGAGACCAGACACTCAGCCTCCTGCCCACCCTACAGGAGGTAAACTCGCCTCCACTTCAAGGAGAGTGTGAAAACCTCCGGGTGTGAACTGCCCCAGTTTCTCCCACCCTTTTCTTACATACTTACTCATACTCCCTCTCACCTAATCTGCCACCTCAAGACCTAGAGAAAGAGGAGTCTTACCTCTGTTCCCAGTCAGTTCTCTCACTTGTGCTGTCAAGGTCTTTATGTTCCCACCCTCTCCCCGAAGGCCCCGCCTCCATCATTTGTCCTTTTCTCTTCTAGAAAGGCAGGCTCCACCCCTGCTAGCTCTCTCCTCTCATCGCAGCCGGTCTCCTACCCCTCCAGACTTCTCACCCAAACCTTCCTGAAGATTCATGTACTGGTGCAACTTTCACTCTCTCACATCTCACTCCTCAATTCCCTGTAGCATATGCTCCCTATTCGAATGAAACATTTTCTGGGTGTAGTTTAGCAAAACATGCAGTTCCTGGATTTAAGCAGAACTGTATTTGACTCCTGCCTCCTCCTTACAAGGTACAGGATCCTGAACATGCTGCTTAATTTCTTCATTTCTAATGTGGGGATAATAATAGTAACCAACTTCACAGAGTTCTTGTAATATTCAATGACATACTGTATATAAAACACCGGGCAGTGACTGCACAGGCCATGTGCTCGATAAAACTTGTTGCTAGTAGTAGCATTTGCATTTTAATGATGATTATCATTATTATTCGCCAGGCACTATGCTAGGTCTAGCTAGAAATCCTGAACTAAAAGAACTCCTACCAAATTATGCAGCCAAGAAAAACTAATTTGCAATCTTCTCATACAATGTGTCTTATCTCTCTTGGCTTAGGATCACCTTTTCCACCTTCAAACCAGGATCTGCTCCTAGGAATTTCCTTCCATACTGATTCTGTATGACTCCGGTCAGTTCTGTACACACACACACACACACACACACACACAAACATGCACACACACATGGTAAATTTATCTGTATCATGTGAACCAACAGGAAAATATTTGATTTAGCCAAACCCAGGAACTTTAACCTATGCTGCTTTTGCAGCAACAGAAGTAACTACACCATGCTCTGAGGGTAGTTGGAACTCAATAATTACTGATGAGCAGACAGTTGTATATAATGATTTAGTCCTCCCCTTGGTCAGTCACAGCAAGGACAGAAAGCATATTTTTAGCATTATGTTTGAGTCTTACCTGACAACTTGGAAACTGCAATAATTTGAACCTATGTAGGCAAGGGAAGGATCGCTTTGTTGTTGATACATCAGAAATGAAACCTAACGGTCATTTATATCCTGTGATTACTCGCTAAGAAGGTTGGCATGGAGCACTCGTTTTTTTTCTCCATGTTCTTGCTATTCTGTGTTTTTGTCACAGGCTGCGCGTGGCAATATTTGTTTTAATCGGGAAGAAGCAGTACAGGCGAAGGCAACTGTAATACGTATGTTCAGTAAGGAACCGAATTGCACAGCAGGCTCTCATCTCAGTGACAAAAATGGCTAAGGCATGTAATTTTCTTTGTCTAACAATTTGGTTTTAGGAACAAGCTCTGACACTCCCATGCCCCACCTCCCCCAAGCACTACTAGGTAAGGCTTGCTTTCAGTGAAGGTATTAGCATGGGGTTCAATTGGGGGCCCCTTCTCCTGGACTGGTAGACCCTTTCACTGTGGGGACCTCAAGTCAGGATCCTGCAGGCTAACCTAATGCCTCCAGGGTTCAATAGTGGTTTACATCCCAGACAAAGAAAATGGTTCCTGGTTCTTTCCTTCTCTCTCTCTCTCTCTTTTTAAAAGATTTTTCTTAATTAATCTCTACATCCAATGTGGGGCTCAAACTTACAACCCCGAGATCAAGAGGCACAGGCTGCACTGACTGAGCCAGCCAGTAATCTTTAACACGATTACTCTCCCTTTCTATCAATATTTCAAAACAGATTTGCATCATAAACATCTGTTTGAAATTAGTTGACTCAGGGATGAAGAATTCATACATGGAAAGCACGACCATGGTAGGGATGAAAATGATGATGACACCTAAAGAGCTAATAATTACTAAGCATTTATTTATGTGAGGCTCTATTTCTGATACTTAACATATATGATTTCCTTTAGTTCTCACGGTTGTGAAGGGTTGGCATTATTACCCCCACTTCAAGTATGAGAACACTGAGGCTTAGAGAGGCTAAATAACTTGTCTAGGGTCACACAACTAATAACACTCAAGGCTAGGATTCCAACCCAGGTCGGTCAGACGCTAAGTCCTGTTAATGCAATAAATCATGTATCTTAAATAACAGCTCCTTTTTCTGTGACCTGTTTTCAACCACAGTTTGCACAAAATTAGGTTAAACTTGATTTTTATTATAATGTCTCCCATGGTAAATCTATGTATTTCTGTAATACAAAATTAGGTTCCCATTAAAAAAATGGGAAAAGGACATGAATGGCCAAATGAAAAAAAATTAAGGCAAATGTTAAATTTCAGATACTTAAAACTTAGGGGAATTTAATTTAAGAAACAGTAACCAAGCAATACACTGCACTAAGCACTGTAAGTATTCAAAAATTAAGACAGTACTGCTCCTGCTCCAAGAAGCTGATGATCTAGTGGGAGGAACACAGTGTAGGTCTTACCTCAAATGGCATCTCCTAAGAGAGGTCTTCCCAGACCACCTTACCTAACCTGTCGCCCATTCCCGGTTACTTTCTATCACAGGGGTTAGCAAACTTTTTTTTCTGGAAAGGGCCAGAAAATAAATAATTTAGGCTTTGTGTGCCATATGGTTTCTGTCAAAACCACCCAACTCTGCTGCTGTAGCTCATAGCAGCTATAGATCATAAACAAATTACCATGCTGTATGCCAATAAAACTTTATTTACGAAACAGGCAGTGGGCCAGATATAGCTCACAGGCTGTAGTTTGCTGACCCTACTCTAACATATCACTCTTTCTTTCTTTCATAACACTTAAAAAATCTAAAATTACCCTGCTTCTTGATCTATTACTATTATTTTCTCTTTCCCTCTACAAATATGTCAGCTCCAAGAGAGTGAGGTCCTTGCTGCTTGTTCACAGCTGGCTCTCCAGGACCTAGAACGGGGTTCCTGACACATAGACAGTTCACTCTAAATATTGTTGATTGACTAAATGAGTGAGTACTATTTTACAAAAGGAGAAACACTGACTGCCAACAAACATATAAACTATATTTGACCATATTATTAATAAATATAAAATAATTGAAAATGTCTTTTTTTTTTACTTATCATACCTAGAATGGCTAGAAAAAGAGAAGGAGGAAGACAAGAAAGAGGGAGAAGGGGAAGAGAGAGGGCTAGAAAGAGGAAGAGGGCATGTGTAGATGAATGTGTGGTAAACTGGCCCCCTCAATTACTGCTGATGAGAGAGAGTATATATCCAGAAGAATCAAAAGCAGGGCCTCAAACAGATACTTGCACATCCATGTTTATAACAGCATTATTTACAGCAGCCAAAAGATAGAAACAACTCAAATGACCATCCACAAAAGAATGGATAAACAAATGTGGTACATCCATAGAATGGAATGTTATTCAGCCTTAAAAAGGGATGAAATACCGATACATGCTACAACAAGGATGAACTTTGAAAACACTGCTAAAAGGAATAAGCCGGCCACAAAGGAGCAATATTGTATGATTCCATGTAGATAAGGCATCTAGAATAGGCAAGTAGTAGACTAGAAGTAGAAAGTAGAACAGAGATTATCAGGAGCTCAGGGGAGAGAGAATGAGGAGTTATTATTTAATGGGTACAACATGTCTGCAATGATGAAAATTTCTGGAGATGGATTGGCTGCAGAGCATTATGAATGTACTTAATGCCACTGAAGGGTATACTTAGAAATGGCTAAAAGTATAAATTTTATATTATATATATATCCTACTATAATAAAAAAGTATGTATACTTTTTTACTCCAAAATCTTGCTCCTAAAGAAGTAATTCTGAGGAGATAATACAGAAGGGTGAAATATGCATATACAAGAATCCACCAACCTCAAGATCCATGAATAAAAATCTAGTTGTATAAATAGAGCCTGACAACAAATACACAAAAGAAACTTTTATGCAGGCATTAAACATGACAAAGTAGACTTTTCACATAAAAATATCTCCATAGCATTATTGTTAAATGAGAAAAAAAAAACAAGCTACAAATACATGTACAGTATAATCCCATTGATGTAAAAATTCTAAAGTTTCTCTCTACATGGAAAACACTTGAGATATCTTTGAGAATGCCCATAGTTGGTTAGTCTCTGAATAGTACATTTGAAATTATTTTAAAATTATCTTCTTCATAATTCTCTGTACTTGATTTTTTAACAAAGAGTATTTTTAGCCAAAATAACATGCTATTATAAACTCATGTTTATCACTTTTTCACATTAATTAAGGAGGGTTAGGCCCTTGATACTTTTCATAATAGCTGTTTTCTATATTTCTGTCTCTATAGCAACAATAATACTTGCGAGAGAATCAGATACATTTTTACAAAAGATACGTACCTCAGACAATGGTGTTGTATCTCTATCAGTCAAAAATAGATTTATTATTTCAGAGCAACATTCAATAATCATGTTCTAGAAATAAGAAGACAATATAGTGAGGTTGAACTTACTGGTAAACTACTGTATTTTAGTTATAAACTATTTATTCCATTTGTCTTTTTTTTTTTTTGCATCATTGCCTAACCCTAATTCCCCAGGAGAAAACTTACAGAGACTCAGAGATCACAATTCCTTAAATAATTAAGGTTATTTAAAAAGATACAGGATGATCACAACAGATAAGATTTAATTATGAACAATACATGACTTCATTGTTAAAATTCATATGTTACAGAAGAATAACAAGTGAGGTAATTCACACCGAATTAAGTTTTGGAAAATCACTTTTCTTCTGAGAAGAGAACCCTGAGATGAAGAGATTCAGACCCCAGAGAGGGATTTTAATCAAAGAAGAATAGCCGAGAATTGAGAAAAAAAAAATGGAAAAAGTAAATGAAAAGGAAGCGAGAGTTAATATCATACGTTTTCCATTTTTGATGACACTGCCACAGCCCCTACTGTATGGACACAGCCATGTTTATGTGTGGACATCTGATCTACCCATAAGCAGTGGGTAGATTCTTCAGTGGGTAGATTCAATCAGATTCTCTAGCATTTCATGTAAGGAAGGGTAAGAGAAGAGAGTTACAGTCAGTACTGACTATATGAGCTGAAGGTCCTGATACGAACTCGGAAAAGGCAGCCATTGGACTAGATGTACGATGCGTAAGAGAAGGAAAAAGAAAAAAGAAAAGATGAGTAAGAGAAGGGAACAGGATGAGTGAGAACTTACACCCCACCCTACGAGTAATCGCAGGCTTGGCTCCCGACTCACCAGTTCCATTTTCTGTGAGGCCCATTGTGTTTGGTTTCCAGTCCTTATGTATGAGCTTACTTATACGCTGCCACATACTGCCTCCCCCCACACCTACTTTACTTGAGCTAGTGTAAGTAGCCTTTCTTTACAAGGCTGTGGGAGATAAACTATGCCTACTTAGTGATGTGGCCAGCATCCACATCCAGCAACAATTCACTTTTATGGGAGCTTTAATAGATAAATGTATCAGCATTCAGAAATATGGAAATGATAAAGTTCCATTAATTTTTATTTTTTAAATAATTTTTTAATGTTTAATTATTTTCCAGAGAGAGAGACAGAGCACTGGCAGGGGAGGGGCAGAGAGAGACAGAGACACGGAATCTGAAGCAGCCTCCAGGCTCCAAGCTGTCAGCACAGAGCCCATTGCAGGGCTCAAACCTACGGACCATGAGATCATGACCTGAGTCGAAGTCAGACACATGACTGACTGAGCCATCCAGGTGCCCCACATTAATTTTTAAATTATGACTGACCAGTGACGATTAAAACCTTAAAATAAAGAAGCAATTCACAGCCCTAAGTCATATTACACTTAAGTTTTAATAAACGCATGAACATAGAAAAGATCAAATTCCAGAGTTCCAAAGCTATAGTTAATTGAATACAACTTAACAAATATATTCGAGATGCTGTGGAGCACAAAGATGAAGAAACAGACGCTATCCTCACGAAGTGTACAGTGGCTGAGAAGAATAGATTCGTACACATCTAAATAAAATACCAAGTAGAATGTGGTCAGAGCATGGATAGGAATAGGTTACAGGAACCTATGGGTGGGGGAGAGAGGAATTATAAGGAACAGAGAAGACTTCCTGGAGGGAAGGTCATGAGAACTGAGCCTTAAATGAGTAATAGGATTTCACAGAGAATGGGGACAAGGACATTCCAGGAGAAGGAAGGCATGTAAGCAACAGAACAGTGGATATTCAAGGAACATAAACATATGATATGGTCTTTACTACGGGTGTGTATAGGAAGCATGGCAGTATGAGTGAGGAGAAATAAGGCTGGAGAGGTGCACTTATAATAGGACATGTAAAAGTTACGAATTTGAATTTTACTGCATAGGAAATCGAGAGACACCGGACTAAGGAAACAATGATCCAATTGCTTTAAAAAGATAATTCTGGCTATATTTTAAAGGTGAACTAGACTGAGAAGAGACAAGAGAAAGAGAAATTAGCCAGGAGGTTACTCAAACTGTTTGGATAGGAAGTGATCATGGCTAGAAGTGGGCCAGCTTCAATGGGACCAAAAAAGATGGAGGGCAAATAGGATACTAGCACTGATCGGGGAATACTGCTTTCCTGTGAGGAACCTCCCAGGTTCTTTGTCCACTTTAAGACCGAGGGGATACTCTTTTGTCTCCACACTTACACTTCTCATATTTATCTAATTTCTATATTTTTAATTGAGTTTTCAGGACTGGTTAAAATACATTTCCTTCCTATAGGAAAGGTTTCTGTCATGATTTCATCAAGAGCTATCAAGCAAAATGAGACTGTGTACGTCATTAATCATTTCACATAACAGATGAAGACAGCAATATTACCTGTTAAATGCCTTCCACTACCTGTCTCAACATTTATCAAACAGAAATTTCACCTCAACAACATCCTATTTCTTTGGCATTATTTGCAGTAAATCACATAAACACATAGAAAATTGGCTGATTGGATATCAGGTTGTGGGAGGCCTCATATGACCTTTCTACCACAGAAGTGAAGCCTCGAGCTCATCAGCCCAGGCAGAAAGCTGCCAGAGGCGTGTGGGTGTGTGGTTGGCAGGGGGCTGGAAGGGCACAGAGTGACCCTTGTTTAATCTTTGCCATTTCTCCCTTAAAAAGGAGAATCTATTGATTCTATGGAGAATGGTTTACTGAGTTACTTCAAAAATAACCATGCCAACTCTGACTTAGTTGAAATCCTCATCTTCTTTCACCTACTGTATGGAAAAAAACTTCCTAAATTGTTTTCCATCCTCCAAACTCTTGGTTCCCTCATCCCTCCTTCACATGCCACCAGTTTATGTCAGCCAATCACAGAGTGGATCATGAGATGCCCTTCCAGGTGCTGCCCCTCCCCCTAACCCCCACACCCAGCCCTGCCTTTTCATGGCCCTCCCCTACAGAACAAAGTTCACTCGCCATTTATTCATTCAGCACCTACCTACCATATGCAGCCTAAGTGTCATGAACTGGTAATGAACAAGACAGAAAGAGAGCCCTTAAGGAGCCAAAGGATGGTCTAGTGGGAAGAAAAGGAGAGACAGACTCTTACAGCACCATGTGGTGAGTCAGAGAGGAGGAGTCACTTAATTCCACCCACCTCTTCAGCCACATTTCCCACTACATTCACCCTGTTCTCCCATCACAACAGACATCTCATTGTCCCTTGAATGTAACATTCACTTCCATGACTTCACACCCCTTCTCTTGCTGTATCCTCAGTCTGCTATGAGTGCCCTCCACAGGTCTTCAACTAGAAGCTCCCCAAGCAAGTACTGGAGAGACACTATGTGTCAGGCACTGGGCTAAATATCAGAGATAAGATGATGAACAAAACCTCCAGCAAAGGAAGTCACAGTAAAGAGAGATGAAGAGACACATAAACAGATAACCTTCAAAACAATGCAGTAAGAGTACAGGGTGTTTTGGGGTATTTTGTTGGAAGGTTGCATGCAGATGTCAGAGAGATACTAAAGAACATGACAATTGGGGAAAAGAAGGTTTAAAAGAAGTTTTGCCTTGTGTTATGAAAGAATTCCCTCTTGAATGTTCTTATGAGAGACTCCATAAAGATTTAGATTATTTTCAATGGTTTTGAACAGCAGATTGATGTTTCTTAGAATGACACATTTTGCTAAAAGAGGACCACCCAATGGCTATGTTCATTATGAATGACATCTGGGTACCTACGTCCATACTCATACAATGATTAATCTCCTCCATGACAAAGACCTAATTGTACTGATTTCTGCATGTCCTTATCTCCTCCCCAAGCCTGGAAAAATTTTGCATATAATATTTCCTCAAAAAGAATTTGTGAATTGAGGCTAATGTTCAATTTCATTTTGTTCTTTGTTTTCATAGTACTTTGATATTTGGGATATGTTGACTGTATACTAATTTTAATTGCCTTGTACAATCCAGGCATCCCATAAATGTTTGCTGAACTAACCTTAGGTGAATTGGTAAGCATATTTTAGGCTCTTCATATCAGTATGCTATCACTCCAAATAAGATGTTTTTCTCTTAAAATCAGGATCGTGTGCATTTTTCATATGCCTAAAGTCCCTGGTAAGCTCTGAAGACACCCCTAAAGCTATGAATGACAGGTTAAAATAACTCAGTCATTCTAAGCCAGCTTTGTTCATTTTAGAAGAATGTATACAGTTTTCAAGCCAGAAGTGATTAGAACACCTGTTCTGTAGCCCTCTCGATACATCTTAAATTAATATCTGTGTTCTGAATTTCTTAGCTTATTCCAGACCATAGGCTTTGGCGGGGGGGGGGGGGGGGGGGGGGGAGGAGGTGGTAAAAAAGGGAAAGGAACAAGAAAGAGAGTAAGATTCATTATCCCCCATATCAACCAAAGGTACATTTTCTGGTACCTTCTATTTAATAACCCACCAAAAATCTATACTTTGATAGAAATAAATATAATAGATTATAGAGGTTATAAAATCCTTTCCAATTCCAGACCAGAATCGATCTCTTCAAGTGTCCTAGTTAACTTCTAATTAGTGCCAAGTGAAGGTTGTCATGACAACAAACTGGCAGATTTAGTCAATGGGATTTGTTAGAACACAGAATATAGCTGCCTTTTTTTTAAGTGCCAGTTAGCATACTGGAAAAAAAAAAAGAAAACTTTATATGTTCCTTCTTTTTCTCAACTTTTCAAGTGTTCTGAACTAATCTGTTTGCCAGTTCATCTAAACAGGTATTAGTTTGTCTTCCATTTGATGACATTCTCTTATATAGAGAACCAACAGAACTGAAACATATTTAAAAAATGCCCTCCTTAAAGCTGAAGAAACATTTTCTAAGTTAAGGAACAAGACAAACTCAAAGATACACAGAACATCATTACTGAAAGTAGTCTGTTTTACTCAAGGACTGATCCACTGACATATACCATTCTAGTCAGGACAAGAAAGCAAGCCACAAACTCTGGTTAAAGAGACTCTGGATTCCTCCCTCTGCTTACATTCAAACGCTCTCTCTTATCCCCATTTATTTGGTATTTTCTTATATTCATAGTCAACCTCTTTACTGAGATGCCAGGCTCATTGTAATAAATTTGATTCCCACATCAGACCCCACGGAAATTCTGGTGACTCACCTTCCAACCAAGGGGTGTGGCTCTCCATCTCAGAGCACTATTTTAGTGAGATGATCAGTTTTAGAGATGAGAGGAACATTAGTCCCAGATAAGGGTAAGTGACTGACCCTAGGTAGTAAAACTGAGTAGCAGAGCACAACCTAGACTTCGTGCTCTTATGGATGCTCACCCTCCTGCCTCAGACAATAGAAGTTGCAAAGATGAATGGGTTTAGGAGAAAATAATCTTTTTTTCATATATGAATTATATGGAAGTGGACTCAGGGACAATTTCAGCAAAGAATATTCTAGACTATGGCTCAAAGACAGCAATCTGATATGTTTGGACTATGACCAAAAAACTAAGTGACCAAATCAAGTGATCTACAAAAGAAGTGCAAAAATGACACGAGAGTGGAGTTCTTCCTGAAAACAGACATAATATGAAAAAAAATACATATGTTAGAAGAGATGCTCCACATCACTCATCATCAGGGAAATACAAATTGAAACCACAATGAGATACTACCTCACACCTGTCAGAATAGCTAACATTAACAACACAGGAAACAACAGGTGTTGGCTTGGATACAGAGAAAAGGGAACCCTCTTGCCCCATTGGTGGGAATTCAAACTGGTGCAGCCACTATGGAAAACAGTATGGAGGTTCCTCAAAAAGCTAAAAATAGAACTACTCCACAACCCAACAATTGCACTACTAGGTATTTATCCAAAGGATACAAAAATACTGATTTGAAAAGGCACATTTACCCCGAAGTTTATAGCATCATTATCAACAATAGCCAAATTATGAAGAGCCCAAATGGTCATCAACTAATTAATGGATAAAGAAGAGGTGATATATATTAGTGGAATATTACTCAGCCATCAAAAAGAATGAAATCTTGCCATTTGCAAAGCCATGGATGGAGCTAGAGTGTATTATGTGAAGCGAAATAAGTTGGTCAGAGAAAGACAAATACCATATGATTTCACTCGCATGTGGAATTTAAGAAATAAAACATGAACATAGGGGCAGGGGGAAAAAAAGAGAGGGGAGCAAACCATGAGAGACTCTGAACTATAGAGAACAAACTGTGGGTTGCTGGAGGGGAGGTGGGGGGACAGGCTAAATAGGTGATGGGTGTTAAAGAGGGCACTTGTTATGAGCACTGAATGTTATATGTAAGTGATGAATCAAAGTGATAAAAATTCTACACTATATGTTAACCAACTAGAATTTAAATGAAAACTTGAAACAAAGAAAATATGTATGTTATATTATTATTTTATAATATATGTAATCTCATGGGTTTGAGATATCTGATCTATTAGATTTATTATAAGCGTTCAGTATATAGGTAATATCAAGAAACATCTGGTAATTAATATCGTAACCTACAAAGACACTGAAAAGACTTTGGGATGTGCAACCCAAAATCTAAGACATCAGTTCTATGATAAATCCGGGCACAGAGCAGAGGAAAGGCAAGTGTGGAAAAGTGGCATTTTGCAAAGGCTAACTGTTCTTGATGAATCCTCTTACAGCTGGGCTTGTTGCTTTCGCAATAATGAAAAATGGATTCACTCACTCTACTGGTAAATTCAGACTGAAAATGCCAACAGGTACACTCTGAGAATCAGGAGAGTCCTCAAATTTTACACGTTCACATGAGTGCATAGATGAGGAAATAAAGAGCTAAACCTACACCTGAAACTAACATAACATGTATGGCAACTAGACTTCAATAAAAAAGGGGGAAAAAGGTTAGAATGGCAAAAAAAAAAAAAGAAAGAAAAAATAGAAATAGGACAAAAAGAGGTATACCAATACTTTTCTTTAAGAATTAAAAATGTTTTGGGGTGCCTGCATGGCTCAGTTGGTTAAGAGTCTGACTTTGGCTCAGGTCATGATCTCACGGTTTGTGAGTTTGAGCCCGGTGATGGGCTCTATGCTGACAGCTCAGAGCCTGAAACCTGCTTCAGATTCTCTCTCTCTCTCTCTCTCTCTCTCTCTCTCTGCCCCTCCCACTCCCCTGCTTTCATTGTGTCTCTCTCTCTCTCAAAAAAAAAAAAACATTAAAAATTTAAAAAAAGAATTAAAAATGTTTTGTTATTGTGATTGAATATTAAACTAGCAAAAAGTGATTTAAGGAATGAGATACAGCAGATCAAAAATGAAGAAAAGATCCTACAAACTTACAGAGGAGAAACAGAGCTGGGCCCCAACTGGCTGGGAATTCAACCAGGAAAGCAGCAAAAGGAGGCCCCAGATTTAGAGGTATGCTGTAGGCATTGGGGGCAAACAGTCCTCAACTAGAGCAGAAAGATGGGCGCTTTCAAGAAGAAAAAAAGGAACTGAGATATTATTTGATAAGCATGAACAACTGGGTGAAAATCTATGGATGAACATATGAAAATTGTGATGTAATGATCAGAAGAAAGTTAAAGAAAAAAATACAAGAAAAATCAAAGCTTATACAAGAAAAGAAAATAACCATAGTACACTCTTTGACTTGGCTGTGAACATTGTTTCCAGGGGCATGATAATGTAAATACTGAATAGTGACTTAACCAAAATCTGTGATATGACAATACTTGGGAAAAGGAGAAAGGAGAAGTTGGGGAGGAGTATAAGTGAATTAAACCCTTATATACCACAACAAAATCAATAGATATTATCTCAAGTTGATACATAAAAGAAAAAAGAATAATTATTTGTAGCTAATAGCTCTATTCATCAATAATTCTGGTTTTCCTTCTTCCAAGCCTGTAGGATGTGATTTCTTTGGTCAATGAAATATTAGTGGAAGTGATATGACAGAAACCTTAAGAGCCAATGTGCAATTTGCCCCATTTCTTCCCTCCTGCTACTGTGACTGGTGATATTTCACGTGATGGATGTGCTACCAGCCTAGATGCAGGCCTGAGGGGACATGGAACAGGGCCCCAGTTAATGCACTTGGATTTGAAGGCTGTTTGCTGCCTCATTTTTCATGACTGATACTACATATTATTATACACGTGGAAGTAAATAACAAGAGAAACAGCTGAAAGAGCTGAAAATGGTTGCCTCTGCAAAGCAGGACTGCAGAGTGAGAAGAGGTTGGGTAGGAGATTGTCCCTTTTCGCTAAGTCTTGTAGAGCTGTCTGACTTTTAAAATGGCCAAAATAACTACAGAATCTATAACTCAAGAAAGTGGATTAATGTGCAAATGGAAATTCAAAGGACAAGTGATTAGGGAAGAACAAATATGTTCCTGCTCCTCTCATTTCCATAGAGCGTAAGGAAATGCCACTCCACTCCTAGAGGAGGAACACTTCTGGCTTCTTTCAGACTTGAAACTAATTTACTGCCAGGAAAGTGGAGTGACTTAACTGATTAGTAAGTTTGGGAAAAGCAAAAGAACATGCTGGGCTCAGCCTCTTCTGGGCAATCTTTGTTTATATTTTTGGAGGCACCCTGCCTACAAGACTGCTGGTCTCTGCTCCTCCCTGCAGTGAGCCTGGCAGGGGCAGAAGGGCACTGGGGAATCCTATGGTTACACAGGTGTGACTAGGTGGGCAAGTCTGGCTCATTCAGGGGTGAGATACTACTAAGCTCATTTGGTCACAGTCCTAAAGCAATGTTCGACAATCAATCAGCTTTCTCAGTTAATGACGCTGAGATTTTGATTTCCACTATCCATCTGCTATATCCCATTTCTCAATGGGTTCAGAACTCAGGAAGGGTAGAAGAGAAATGACCCTCAATGACCCTCTTCTCCAGACACATACATCAATCATCACAAAAACCACCCAACTGTGTGATCAAATTAATAATACACCATTAAGATAATGTCTTTTTTGTTGTTGTTCAAAAAATACATATATGCATAGAGAAAGTCTGAAAGATACTTTTCTTCACACATTTCTTGAATAATAAAAATGTTGAAACAGTAGACTTAAGAATAAAGAGTAAAAGAATAATGTAAAGTTACAGAGCATTGTTTCTTGGGATTCACAGTGGTATCTAAGTGATTTCTCTAGATTGCCTTTGCTTTCTTTCACCATCACATTCTTATAATTGGTATGTTTAGAAAAGCTTTGAAGGAAGCACTACGTACGTGTCCAAAAAAGTTGGATTATATTTGATACTCTAAATAGAGAAATGGAGAACAGAAGAACCACAAAGTTCAAGATTAGTGACATAGTTGTGCTTTGATGAAGTAAAAAAATCACTTAAATAATTATATAAAATGACATCTATGCTACAACAGCAATGCAATTTTCCATTATTTTTAATAACTTACTTCCATTTCCTTATCAACTGATTTCTCTTCCATTTCTTGCATTTCGGATACATTTTCATCTGAAGTAATTTCAGGAGTTGTTGGCAATGATATTTCAGCTATTTGCGTAAGATTAGATAGTTTCTCATGAATTGAAATGACCCTAAAAATAACAGATGCACATGTATTTTACTTGAAAAGCTAAGAAAGGCATTCGTTTATTCCCAGAATCTGTAATATGTGTAAAGTTAGTCCTCAGGTATTTAACACTGGGGTTTCCGGCATTCCCAAACATCATTCATTCAATAATTCCTTCATTCAAGAAACATGAGCAAAGAGAAACAATTCTAACCCGTATAATATTTATGACCTAGTTATATACTCTGAGAGATTTAAAATGACAAACTGGCAAAGGCACAATGACAGAAATGCACACATCCAAAATACTGCTTAAGATGAAAAAAAAAGAAAATGAACATTTACGTGAGCAAAGAAAGTCCAGGCAATAACAAAAGGTTTGCTCCTATGTAAATCTTAATGCTGTGCCTTGACTGCCCTGCTGACCTGAAGGTAAGAATTATGGCAAGTTAGCAATGGCTTGCAAAGGCCAATCAATGAGCCCATAACAATGAAGTATATTGTGCGGGAGGGGTGAAAGGGCAGGGAGCAGGATCAAGAAAGAAGGAAAAGCAAAAGCCAAGGAGGAAGGCACAGGACACAGCGGCAATTATGCTGAAGACAGAAAGCTTCTGGGGCCACAGGCCAGTGAACAGTGGATACTCTGAAGGCAGAGGCAAATGGGTGAGTGGAGTCAGGAGGAGAAAAAGCATTTGAAGCAGCTGAAGGAGGCAAACAGCCACCTGTGTGACCTTCAGTGAGTCTATGCTATGGGATACAGCACATATATGCATGCATGTGTGTGTGCGTCAGTGTGGGTGTCTCCATCCAAGGAAGGAAGGAAACTTTTATGAGAAAGAAGTAAATTATCCATTAAGTCAAACTGACATCAAAAACATACACAGGAATGTCAATTCTCCAATGTTCCACAGGGTCCTCATCTGCAGCATGGTATAATACTCGATGACCGTGATAGAAGGTGAAAAAGTACCTTTAATTATACATAAGAGGATCTGAAATTATATAGTGTGTTTAAGAAACTCTTTTATAAAAAAAGGACAATGGTTAAAATGTAAAGATATGTTATTAAAAGTTCACTTGGAAGACATCCATTAAAAAAAAAAAAAGGGTCATCTCCAAGAATGGCGGAAAGGCTGCCTGATGCACTGGAGAGAGAACAGGTGGGACTCAAAGGACCTGGGAGAAGCATGCTTGGTTCCAACACACATCAGCCATGAGACCCTGCACAAGCCACCTAACCTCTCTGACCCTGACATTCCTCCTACTGCAAGACTGGAATAATAAAACCTGCTTCATCTACTTCACAGCATTTTGTACCGATGAAATGACATAACTATGTACATTCCTAACCATGAGAAGCCACATGAGAGAAAGATGATATTCTAACACACTGTTCTTCATTCTAATACCCAAGAAAGAATTCTTATAATTCCCGCTTCTCTTTCAAAAATAATGTAGCTTCCCCTTCTAATACATGGAATTGCAGGAAGGATAAACTGTTCTTTGATGTTTGGGTTTCAGATTGTCAGTGAATGTCCAGAGCTGTACTATCTGTTTCAAAAACAAATGTCTTGGTCTAACTCTGTAAAAAGCAGGCTGGGGGTGGGGGGTGGGGGTGGGGGTGGCTGGGCCCCTGATCAAGGAGCAGCATCAGAGGACCTAGCATCTCAGGTTCATCTCATGACCCCATTTGCCCAACATCTTGCCCATACACATCTTGACCTCCCCATCCGTGTCAATGCTCAGTCCAGCTTTTGAATTCCCACATTGGCCCACAAACATCCATCATCTCATCCAGGCTAGACCAGCTCCCCACAGCCTCTGCTCTCATTTACTGACTAACGGCACTCTCTCCCCCCCCAGGCTGCCAGGGCCTCGAAGCAGGACCCGGGCAGAAGTAGAAATGTGGATGGCAGGAGACTTGAAGGCAGAGACAGCAGGCAGGGAACTGGATCTTGGTTAGAAGAACATAATTAGATAGAACTACACAGAAACATTTATGCGTGTCTATTGAGAACACTATCTTTTCTTTTGTTGCTATAGAAAAATGCCAAGAATTAAAATGTTTTTCCTTGTAAGTACTTAATTTGGAGATTAGGACGTGAAATGAACGATTCAAGAGGACTGCCCAATTTGAAGGCTATTCTGGTTCCTTCTCTGGCTTATTTTTTTCTGACCCCTTGTATTCTTACTTTGCCTTCTGAAAGATGGTCAACAAGAGCAACTCCCCACGTACCTATCTTACCCTGGCCCTCCTAAGAATACAAGCAATGCCAGCCTAGATGAGGGAAATGGGCAGCTTTCAACTGTGTCCCCAAGGGATAGGTTAGATGAGATACTGCCAGGCACCCTCCTCTGTGTTGGCCAGGTTCATGTCCCTAACCTGAGTAAACCTACCACTGATCATAAACACATTCAAATTACAAACTTTTTGGAATAAAAAAGAATTCTGTCATTTTGATTTCATTCCACTCTGCAGAAATTATCATCATTTTCATCATGTGATTCTAAAAAAATATCTTGCCATATTTATGTACACAAAGCAAGTATATAATTTCATAACTTTGTTGCTTAGCTGTGCTGGTATATGTCCTGTGCCTAGATTTTCTGCCAGTTCAAAAAAAAAAAAAAAAAAGGAAAAAGGGAAAAAAGAAAATTGGCTGAATAATTGAAAATATGCCAGCTCTTGAAACATCTCTTGTTTTATTCTCTTTTATGGCAAGGCCAAGAAGTCCTTCAAAATGAAAATCTTGGAGCATGAACAAGGCTCTTCAGGGAAGAACCAGGTCTCTGTTCGCTAAGCACTTACTAGGTGCCTAACAGGGCAAAGAGCTGACACTGATAGACACAGGGGTTAGTAACAAGACTTGACATTTGCCCAGTGCTTTCGGCCTTTCAGAAGATATGCATATGTTGTCTGTCTTGATCTTAACAACCCTGAAAGGCAGGCAGAGTAGATATTCTTTCCATTTTACAACTGAGGCGATGGAGTTGAGGTCACAAGGACGGTGAACAATGGAATCAAAACTAAATTAACTAAGCAATGAAAAAAATTAAAAACCAACTAGGAATTTGGTAAAGTGAAACAGGAGAAGAGAGAAACCAGGCATGAGCAAAAGTTAGAGACATGCCCTGTTTGATGGAGAGAAAGGAAAACAACCTGGATGAAGCAGAGGCTTTTGATGTGGGGAACAATGTAAAATAGGGAAGGGTGGGACAATGGAGGGCGTGGAGTTTGTCCATAATTTTGCAACCCAATACGGTGCCACATGTTACTTTTTAAATATGCCCCAAATTAGGGGTGCCTGGGTGGCTCAGTCGATTAAGTAGCCAACTTCGGCTCAGGTCATGGTCTCCAGGCTTGTGAGTTCGAGCCCTGCACCAGGCTCTGTGCTGACAGTTCAGAGCCTGGAGCCTGCTTCAGATTCTGTGTCTCCTTCTCTCTCTGTCCCTTCCCCTCTCATGCTCTGTCTCTCTTTCAAAAATAAATAAGCATTAAAAAATTTTTTAAATATGCCCCAAATTATAGGCAAAATATAATATATATCCTTGTACTCTCTAAAATCTTTATGAAGTGTCAGGAAGTGTTTCTCCACAACCCTAAGTACTATTATTCTTATTCCCACTTCATTGATGGGGTGACTGAAGCACAGAGAGGTTAAGTAACAAGCTCAAGTTTGCAAAGTGAATAAGGGGCACGATTGGCATTTGACCCAAAGCAGGCTGGATTCAGAGTTCATACTCTTAACCACTGCAATATCATACTCCTCTAATTAAAAGGAAGATTCTTCTAAAAATGTCTTCTAAAAGTTCTCCTGTGACTTACCTTGAATATTACTAAAACAGTCTGTTCTAAGGAAAATATTAGCAGAGTTGTAGGAAATCCATCATTACTTGCCTGTTCAGTGGAACCCAGAAAGAGCCAACATAGACATCGCTAGAAGTGCTATTAGGCACAGCCTCTGAAATATTCTGGGGCCTCATGTTATATGCATACAACAATAAAACCTATAAGAAAATTAAAACATGAATAAAATGTGACATTAAAATTACACGTTGCCTCAAAATAATATCATTAATTTTTTTAAGTTTTTCTTTGAAAGAGAAAACAATTGTGTTTCAACTCACTTTAAAGAGGACTGATTTGAGCAAGAATTGTACAAAGTTTATGAGGTGAAAAGAAATGCCATTTGATAATAATATTATATTATTTTTGAAGAGTGCCATTTCTTACTGCAATTTTTAAGTTTAAATCTCAACCTGCGAAGGCCTTCTACAAGTTGGAAATGTGTACCTGGTGAATATCCAACCTCGTTTCTCGTTGCTTCTCAATATGCGCCTTTCTCATCAGTGGTCATAGCTGCTTCTGTGCATCACTTATGCTGCTCCCTTACTCTTCTGTTTATTTAACCTACACACAACTTTCTGGTCCCCACCTCTAACATGGAACTTCTCCTAATGACTCATACTCTGGTAATCTCCCTGCGGTTTGAATTTTGCTTCCTTATATTGTAGCACTTATTTATGGTCCAATTCACAGAATTTGAGATTCATAGAACCTTAGAGAGGATCTGGTCTAAGTCCCTCCTTTTAGATATGAGAATGCTGAGGCCCAGAGCTGCCAGTCAAAACCAACTAATTAAGTACATGCATTTATCTCTGTTTTCTTTGATAATCAAACTAAAATAAGAGTACAGGGATTTTTTAGAAAGGCATAAATCCACAAAGACAGACAAAAAGGAGGTAAGCAGACAAGAGATGTTAGCAACACGTTGAAGGACAGAAATTGCTGAGAAGAGTGTTGGGGGACTCAGAAAAGAGGAAAGGCTGTGTCCTAACTGCCTTCAGAGGGGTTGCCAACAACAAACATGAATGAGAACCCAGAAAGGCTTGGGAGCTGGAGATGTTCCTCCCTCTTATCCCTTCCCTGAGCCCATGCCACCAGGAGATTTCCCTACTTCCCTTGCCTCCTCTCTGGCCAAACTTCCTTTCATTTTCCTCTCTGCTGAGGTTAAATCAGAGCTCTATTGTCAGGGACATTAGGTACAGGGCTGAGATACAGAACTGAAAACATGGGAATTAAGTGGAAGTCTGTGTTCTGAACAAGAGACATCCCCTACCCCACTGCAGCCCCTGCTTGGGATGTAGGAAACCAGACAGAAGTTGAAAAGGATCCTCTTTGAGGAAACTGACCAGACAAAGAGAAAAGACCTACAGATACTGACATTTCAGCATCCTGCAATGAAACTGCTGGCTCCTGCAGTTACCCTACAATGAGGCCTATAAATCAATAAGTCTGACCTGATACACCCTGTAGCACCTTCACAAATGAATGGATAGCCAAGGGTCACTAGACATGAAACGAAAGGTAGAGACCAAAACTAACATAAGAAAGGAACTTGAAGAATCAGATATAAGACAGAGAGCAGAAGAGAACTTCAATGAAACCATAATTGATATCTTAAGAGAGAATAAAGACAATATTTTATCTGTGAATCAAGAACACAGTGCTGTTAAAAATGAACAAAGAACAAGAAAGAGCTCTTAAGAACTAAAAAAAATATATGATCACAACTAAATATCAACAAAGGTTTGAAATATAAAATTGAAGATATCTCCCCAAAAGTAAACCTAAATTTTAAAACATAGGTAATATGGGAGAAAAGATGAGAAAAATACTCAATCTAATAAATTCAGTATCTGAATAATAATTCCAGAAGGTACAGAGATAATCAAAGGGAGGAAATTATCAAAGAAAATAATTCTTCTTGCACTAAAGAATATACTGAAAGATTGAAAGGGGCACAGTGGATGACAGACCCGCATGGTTCATCATGGAATTTCAGCACACAGGGCATGGAAAGGAGATCCCCAGAGCTTCCACAGGAAAAAGAAAAAGAAAGAACTAGGCATTAGAATGGGACCATACTTAACAGCAATGCAGGATTGCCAGAAACAATGGGGCAATGTCTCCCACGTTTTGAGAGAAAATAATTTTCAACGTAGAGTTTTATGCCTAGAAAATGATGACGTCAGCATATAATGATGACTTTGTGTTGGACATTCAAGGTTTTCTTATATCCTGTGTAAGTACAGGGTCAATCTGTTGCAAGTGGTTAACATCTCAGGGGACTGTAGTACTATTGTTGGCCCTTGGCCAAAGCTGAGTGAAATGTACCACCCAGTGACTAATGCAGTCCTGTTCTTGGTTCTGAAACACACCAATGGGGCAGCCTGTGCCATCGTGTCAGCATTTTCTTGTAGATATGTACATATTGATGATTTGCATCTGGATTCTATTGTTCTCTTCATTTCTATCACTAAGTCCGGTCCCACACATGGTTTTGACTACAAGAATAGAGAGGTATGAAAGACCCCTCCTCAGTTAAGACATCAACCTTCTTGAGATCAAGATATCTTACCATATTTTTGTGGTTCATGATCTGTAGATGAAGTGTGCTGTGCAACTGAGTGAGGACCCTGGCAACTGCTCCCAGGCATCTTGGATCTCTCTACTGGTTATCTGAGCTTTCTTTATCCTGCCATGACTTATCCTTTACCAAAATCTTCCATGAATATACTTTGTGGAATATATTGTATGGTGTGTCCTTTGAATAATCAGAACCCCCAACACATCCTTTATCAGAAAGCTGTAAAATGTGTTCATTCAATAGGAGAGAGCAAGTCAAGATAGGGAGAAACATGGGACTCAGGGAATTCTCAGGAGGATGGCGAGTGGGCTCTTATGATGATATCTGAACCATGAGAGCAATCAATCCAGTTTGGAACATGTCTCTGAAGAAGAAGACAATAAAAGAATTAAGATAAACTGATGAGTTTGACCATGCAGAGAAGAATTGTGTAGTTCTTTGAAAGTTTGGGAAGAATGAGAGATTCTAGAATACAGAGAACACTAAATTAAAAATAAGGCAGGTGTTTTTCTTCAGGATAGAAGTCGGGAAGAAAGGAAACAGTACCTTATTTGGCTCAGCTGTGAGTGATATTTACACATTCATAATGTAAACACTGGCTCTGGGTTTAAGAATTTTGATAGAACTCATTTAGGAGAGGGGCACCTGGGTGACTCAGTCGGTTATGTATCCAAACTCTTGATTTCGGCTCGGGTCATGATCTCAGTTTGTGACAGCACAGAGCCTGATTGGGATTCTCTCTCTCCATCTCTTGTCTGCCCCCACCCTCAATAAATAAGTAAACTTGAAAAAAAAAGAACTCATTTAAGAGAGTGTGTGGAAGAGAAGAGTATACCTGAGGGGGAAAAAAGAGGTTGACATTAGCTTTCATCTTCCATAGTAGTGTGTGAGGTTGATCACTAAAGAAATTATCATGTGAGCATGTAATTTAGATGTATGGGTTGGGGGGAGACCCAATAAAACAGAGACAGCTGAGAGTTGAAAGTAATTGTATCTGATGGTGGGATTCAGGGATGTGGACAGCTAGACAGAGAGAGAAATGTTCTTTTTACTCATTAAAAGTCTTTCACATTTGGTTTTTCAAACTATGGTAAATTTGATGAAACACTTCTGAAATGAAAATGAAATGAGTCCCAGAGAGATTAGTCTGTCTTATGGTGTTTGCTCTTGTTTTTTGTTTGTTAACCTTGACTCCCAGGCTAGCATACAAAGTCCCCGTGGACAGGAGTGACATCTTGTACTGTTTTTAGTAGTGCTTGCAGCACCTGCTACATGTTAATTAATATCTTCATATTTCTGAAATTTTCATTATATCTCTTAAGAGCTAATGAAGTTCCCCAAAGTGTGTTAGTGGAAAAATTTAAATAGATAACATACTTTACATTTAACCCCTGATAATGAAAATGACTTTCTCCCTCCTCAGGCTGACACTTGTCAATGGCTTTGCAGTACAATTTTAAAATCTCTTCTAACCAAGCGTGGCACAACTGATTTCAAAGTATAACAGTCTGAAATCAAAACACACTTGGATAAAATAAGGCAGTAGTTACACATTAAAACAATAAACTGACTTGCATCTATTTGTTGTGAGCCTGGGCTTTGGAGCCAGAGTGTCTGGGTTTGCTTCCCCGACTTTACTGGCTGTGTGATCGGGGCAAATTATGAAAATGTTATGCCTCTACTTCCTCATTTGTAAAATGGAGATGTGGTAATCCCCATCCCCATGGATCGTGTGAGGATCCAATGAGTCAACACGAAGTGCTCAGAGCATCACTGCTGTCGCTGTGAGCCACGTGACCACTCCTGGCTTCTCACCCTACCTTGTTTGGTACCTCATTCTCCATATTCTTTTAGACCCACTGCTAACCCCAAGCCAGCTTCACATCTGACCTCCCAGGCTGTCCCCATCAAATCCATGCGCTTAGTTCTATTTCAAACTTGTCCTCACTCTTCAGGTATAAGTGTCTATAAAACCCTACATACTCAGGACTGGATTCTGCAGGAGACAATATGCCCACAATGAAATTTCCAATGCTCCCTTACTCACTTTCACAAAGGCTTGTTTTTCAATGGTAAAGAAGTGTTGTGGCTTTGACAAACACTGAGAAATGCTGTATCTAAAATCATCTTGAATGGGGTATCCCTTACAGCCCAGGAAGGGGTGAAGACAGAGCCCCTCCTCTACTAGATGGAGTTGATTCATAACTTCCTCACCCTGGTATCTTAATCACCTAACAAAACACCTGGCATATAGGGTGCACTCAATCAATGTTTTATTAACTGGTTAGTAAGCAGCTATTATATGCATGTTACAAGGAAATCCATACAAAGAACTAGAAGACTCAGGTCCTCATTCATGTTTTTGTCACTAATAAGTTGTGGCAATGGTCAAGTCACTGTACTCATATGGGACTTGGCTTCCTCATCCTCAAAATGAGAGCATCAAATAGATGTTCTCTTAGTTTCTTTCAAGTCCTGAAATTTGACTTGGGTGGTCCAAGGGAAGTCAGAGAAGCTTTCCAGTGGAGCCTACTATAGAATCCGGCAATGCAGCATAGCTTCTTGGAGAATCATCATTAGACCTGTGAGGTGCATTGGTAGTGCTGACCTAGCCCAGTGCTTCTCAGACTTAAATGTGCATACATTACTTGGGAGATATTAATAAAATGTATGTTTGGGGTGCCTGGGTGGCTCAGTCGGTTGGGCGACTGACTTCTGCTCAGGTCATGATCTCACAGTTCATGAGTTTGAGCCCTGCATCGGGCTCTGTGCTGACAGCTCAGAGCCTGGAGCCTACTTCAGATTCTGCGTCTCCCTCTCTCTTCCCCTCTCCCACTCATGCTCTGTCTCTCTCTCTGCCTCTCAAAAATAAAGAAACTTAATAAAAATTAAAAAAAATTTTTTTAATGTTTATTTATTTTTGAGACAGAGAGAGACAGAGCATGAACGGGGAAGGGTCAGAGAGAGAGGGAGACACAGAATCTGAAACAGGCTCCAGGCTCTGAGCAGTCAGCACAGAGCCCGACGCAGGGCTCGAACTCACATACCGCGAGATCGTGACCTGAGCCGAAGTCGGACGCTTAACCGACTGAGCCACCCAGGCGCCCCATAAAAATTTTTTTTAAAAAAATGTATGCTCTGATTTGGTAGGTCTGGAGACCTGAGATTCTGTATGTCTAGTGAGCCTCCAGGGGATGCCAGTGCTGCTGGTTCTTGACTATCAGATGCTGGCCCTGCTTCATTTATGCAGCCTTTGTCTTCCCCAGCTCCCAGAAGCAGGGTGTAATTTTGGGTCTCATCTGCAGCACCAGGCTCTCATTAGTCATTTGGCCAACAAGACCCAGAATCCAGGGCACCTCAGAGGGAAGCCCTGGGTATCTGTATGATCTCTGAGTTATGGTGTCCCTGACATCCACACTGAAAATGTTGAGGTTCTATGAGGTTACTATGACTTGGTAGTTTTCCCAAGAATCCTAACTCTTCCTTTGGTGTCCTGAAAGACTAAACTTGTCTCTTTTTTTTTAACGTTTATTTATTTCTGAGACACAGAATCAGAAGCAGGCTCCAGGCTCTGAGCTGTCAGCACAGAGCCCAATGCGGGGCTTGAACTCGCAAACCGTGAGATCATGACCTGAGCCGAAGTCGGTCGCTCAACTGACTGACCCACCCAGGCGCCCCCTAAATTTGTCTTGAATGCATAGTCTGCTTGTTTGGGACCATGATATATAGTCTAGCTCACACTAAGGCTTTAAGGATCTCCAGAAAGGAGCAGCAGCTCCATATGTCTTGTTCCCAGACTGGCTGGGCTTCTACATTGAATAGACTTTATCTCCAAGAACTCTTCAGGTTCTATCCAACTTTGTGTTTTCACTTGACACATGGAATCTTGGTTTTCAGTGCTTTGCTTGACCAGACTTCTTGCATTGATCATGCTTGTCTGTCTAAATCTTCTGTGGCCTCTGAATACCATGCTTTGAACTGCCTAGCTGCACTCAACACAATAGCCTTTGCAGTAGTTTGATTCCCCCAAATTAGGTCTCAGAGATGAAAGAAAGGTCCTGCTACTGATTCTTCATTGCCCCTCCACCCTGCTAGTTCTGAGTTGTATTCCTTTAGTCTGATCAAGTAATAAATATAATTCAAGTCTCATTCTGAACCTGGGTTGGCTTGCAATCCAGAACATCCTACTGGGAACTGTGGATTGTAAAAAATAGCAAGAAGATGAGGTAGAATAAAACTAAAGGTACTAAGATATATTTTTTAATGTTTATTTATTTTTAGAGAGAGACACAGAGAGAGAGATAAAGCTAGCAGGGGAGAGGCAGAGACAGAGATGGAGAGAGAATCCCAAACTGTCATATGGAGCCCGATGGAGGGCTCAATCCCACAAAGTGTGAGATCATGACCTAAGCCAAAATCAAGAGTCAGATGCTCAACTGACTGAGCTACTCAGGAGCCACCTAAGATGCATTCTTAAGATAAATTTAGGCCATCAAGCCTTTGCTGTGGTTACACTTTCTTTTTAAGTTTATTTATTTATTTTGAGAGAGAGACAGAGAGAGAAAGAGAGCATGAGCAGGGGAGGGGCAGAGAGAGAATCCCAAGCAGGCTCCATGATGTCAGTGAAAACCCCAAACACCGGGCTTGATCCCACAAACCATGAGATCATGATCTGAGCTGAAATCAAGAGTCAAATGCTCAACCAACTGTGCCAACCAGTGATTACACCTTTTTAAGCTAAGTTGTACAAATCTCTCAGCCATTCTTCACAACTATTTTTAAAGCCTGTGTCCCGGACGTTCATTAACATGGTAGCTCATGGAAGCTTCTTTAGTGTCTGTCTCTGGAAGATACTGAAATCATCGAAGAGATGCTTAGTGTGTAACCAAATTCCAGTGAAGAGCTTATAACGTGGTTCCACTATATTCTACTACAGATAATTTTGTTAAATAGGATAATACAGTTTCTACCCCCATACTTAAGAAGTTAAACTTCTCTGGGGCACCTGGGGGCTCAGTCAGTTGAGTGTCTGACTCTTGGTTTCAGCTCAAGTCATAACCTCACAGTTTATGGGATGGACCCCCATGTCGGGGTCTGTGCTCACAGCACAGAGCCTACGTGGGATTCTCTCTCTCTCCCTCTTCTGCCCTTCCCCGGCTTGCATGCACGTGTTCTCCCTTTCTATAAATAAATAAATAAATAAATAAATAAATAAATAAATAAATAAATAAACTTTTTAAAAAGTTAAACTTTTCTGAGTTATAAACTTAATCCTAAAGAGTATTGTGGCATAGAACATATTTAGCCCTCTGAATTACCTAAAAATTTTACATCAAAATCCCTAGTCCTAGGATTTTTACTTTGCTGCCACCAGCATCCTTAGCTTCTACTGGCATTTCTAGTTCAGATACTAGATTAACAGAAGAGGACTGAGTAGGGGAATCAAGTGACATTAACTTGCATTTTTAACCCTAGTCTAAGTCCTTGGAAACTCCAACACCCTAGGTCAGATATTAATTGTCATCACCATCCCATCCAGAGGCTACAAGCGCCTGCAACTAAGGTCCACTGTCTGAGGACTCAACAACTCACTCCTAAGCAGTGCAGTCTTGGAATCAGATTGCTCCAATCCTGATTCATTGCTGACTAGCATTTCTCCATCCTGTCCCAGTTTCCTCTTCCGTAAAATGGGGCTAGTGAGAGTACCCACCTCATAGAGTTGTTGTGAAGTAATAAGCAGAGCATCTAGAATACAATAAGCTCTACATTCACTATTGTTATTATCTTGTAGTTTCATGAGCTGCAGCCAGTTTATTCAACACAGAACTCTACACTGAACAACCAAGATAGTGAGTAGATAAATGTTCAAATACACCAATATTTATTTGTTTGTTTCTTTTAAAATGTCTTAATTTATTTTGAGAGTTAGCATGAGCAGGGGAGAGGCAGAGAATGAGGGAGAGAGAGAATCCCAAGCAGGCTCCACTCTCAGTGCAGAGCCAACATGGGGCTCAATCTCAGGAAGTGTGAGATTATGACCTGAGCTGAAATCAAGAGTCTGATACCTAACTGACTGAGCCACCCAGGTGCCCCCAAATACACCAATATTAAAGTCATCAAACAAATTTCAGTGTAATCTCTGAAAAGATAAAATCTTAGGTCTGAGGAGATCTAGCCTATTCAAGTCAGTGTTTCCCACCTTTTTAATTGAAATTTATGTTAGCAACTACATGACCTCTTATCATGACCCAATAATACATTTTTATTATCAAAGAGGGGAAAAAATATCCCCAAACTAAGAAATGGGAAAACTGTGTGTTCTTGTGTCTTTGCTTATGTCATAAGAAAATCACTCAAGCAACCTATTTAAATCAGAATTTGTTAGCTGGTGCTCTCCTTGTAATCTCTGCCTGACAGCAGTCCATGTTTCCATGTTAATTGTCAGACACAACTGTTGATGGATAAAACCCTGTTACTCTAATTATCAGCCACATATGTAGTCATAACATTAACTTCACAGATCACTCTGTCTCAGATTGATATGGATGTGATATTTCTACGACCTTGCAAAATGAACTTTTTACTTTCTTTCCCATTTTTTAAAACTAGCTGCTTAGGTAAACATTCTATTTCCCAAGTATGTAATCTTTCTGTATTCATATCCTCTCTGAATGGATATACTCTTATCACTTGGTTGTTTCTCTGGCCATCAAGTAAATGAATTCAGATATATGCTGCAGATCAATCAATGAAAAATTTATCTAACAACATCATGAAATGAAAATTTCAGAAAACATTTTCGCTTACTGTATATAATACATTCTGATTTTTTTCTTGTTTTAATTTCTTAAAAAAAATACTACTAAGACCCACACAATATTGATTCCATGGTTCATTAGTATTCTTGCAACCACAGTTTGAAAACTGCTGTACTAAATTTCCCAAAAGAGACTACACAGATTTATTATTTTTAAATGTTTATGGAAAATATCTGGCAAGGATTTGACTCGGAAAGTATGGGAAAGAGAGTACTTTCAAAACATGAGAAATAGCTTTAAATGTTCCCGGGGAGCGATAAGTCAAAGTTTCTCTTTTTGTAGGAGTAGAAAGAGATACATAATTGACCAAGAGTTAGCAGCAGTTTGCCAGCCTAAGAATGCAGAATGAAGAGGCCAATGGGAGACGTGTGCTTGAGAGCAAAGAGAGGTAGGCCCAGGAGGTTGCACGATCTGACAGGGTCACAGGGGTCAAGGAGCAGCAGAAGCTACCAGAGGCACAGCTAGAGGGGACGGCACTCAAGAGCTGAAAAGTGCAAGAGTAGACCAACACAGGAGGCAGAAACCAAATGAAAATGCTGAACAGGGCAAAACTATATGGCAACCGTTTTATGGGGAAAAGCCCGAGGCTCTTCCTAGAGAGAACAGCAATCAAAGGAATTCTATAGTGGAAGGCCCCTCTGCAAATGGCTGTAGTGACCAACTGTTCCATTTTTAAAAGCTTGACCCCTCATCAAGATTCTCCTAGAATGTGAATCACTGTTCTATCTCCAATTGTTCAGAGATTGATATTAAACTGCTTCTAAATACTTGCCCCCATCTGCTCCTGCTCCCCAATTAGCCCTAGTGCAAATGTCTCTCCATGCATATGGACATTGATATGGATAAAGCAATGGATCAGAGTTAGGTAAAGATAAAAATAATAAACATTAAAACAAGAAGTGATATGTGTCACATAAAATTGTAAGGGGCATTTAGAGGCAAACTAAGTTTTTTTTTTTCTCCTATTTGCTATGCATTTTAATTCTGCTGGTAAGGCACAGTTTTCTCTCTTTTCTATACAATGTTGGCAGCTACAGTATCTATTAGAAGATATCGTTGCTAATCTTTAAAAGGAGTTTTTAAATAATGTTTAACCAGCGTATGGCATGTATATTTGAAGTTAATAAACTTAAAAACATAATAATTTAAAAATAATTTCAGGGATGACCAGGTGGCTCATTTGGTTATGCGTCTGACTTCACCTCAGGTCATGATCTTGTGGTTCATGAGTTCAAGCCTGAGTCAGTCTCTGTGCTGACAGCTTGGAGCCTGGATCCTGCTTTGGATTCTGTGTCTCCTTCTCTCTCTGCCCCTCTCCTGCTCACATTCTCTCTCTCTCTCTCTCTCTCTCTCTCTCTCTCTGTCTCTAAAATAAACATTAAAAAAATTAAAAATAAAATAATTTCAGATAATAAATGACAACTACCATTTATTGAGGTTAAGCATTTATACAATTATCTCTAATTGAAGATGAGTACAACTATGATACAGAAAAGCTAATCAATCTACTGAAGATTACAAAATTATTAAGTGACAGAGCTGGGATTCCAACCCAGGTGGTTTGGCTCCAGAGTCTATGGTTTTATCCAGAGTCTATGGCTTACTCATGTAAGCCAAAGAAACAAAAAGAAAGCCATATCCAAGAAAATTTTGCAAAGTAAAAGAGAAAATTTCAAAAGCAGTTAGTGAAAGAAGTCAGTACTCTAAAGCAATAAAAGTTTGTCTCTCAACAACAGTAGAAAGGAGGAAATGACATTTTCAATGTACTGAAATAAAATAATTTCCAATCTTAAATTATCTACTCCATGAAAATTTATTTCGCAAATAAGTATAAAGTAATATATCAGGCAAACAAAAATTAAGTGTTTGCCTCCAGAAGATCCTCACCAAAGGAAATTCCAAAAGTATATACTTCAACAGAAAGAAGTGACCCTGGATGAAATGTCTAAAATGCAAGATGGGGTGGGGGAAAAAAGTGGTAAATATATGGCAAATTCCAAAGGAAATAACTCTTGCGTACAATAATTAAAAATAAAATTATTTTGGGTTAAAAATGTATAGTAATATAAGTCATTACAGGAAAAATGATACTCGTTAACTTTAGACTTTGATAGGTATGTATGTTGTTCTGAAGGTAACCACTAAAAGCATTGAAAAAAATGTATAATTTCAAAACTCATAGAGGAAAAATGAATGATAAAATCATCCAGAAGGGAAAAGAGAAAAACAAAAGAGCTGAGACAAGCACAAATACAAAATAACGGGGTAGATTTGAAACCAAATATACACTTAATATACATTAAATATAAATGTATTAAATTCCCCAGTCAAAATACAATGTTATCAGACTATATATGAAAATATCCAAGTGCACACCTTCAATAAAAACACAATTAAAACACAAGTACACAAAAGGGTTGAAAGCAAAAGTTTGGAAAATATATACTGTGAAAATAATAACCACAAGAAAGTCATTGTCCTTTAGTAATATCAGACAAAGCATACTTTATGAGGAAAAAAACATTATTACAAAAAGCCCATGAGTCATTTCAAAATGATAAAATGCTCAATTCACCAAGAAGATACAACAGTTAATCTGATTGTACTAAGACCACAGTTTCAATTATAGAGAGCAAACTTTGACAGAACTACAAGGAAAGACTAAACAATGATGATCACTGGGAGAGACTTAAACACACTTCTTTTAATAATTGACTTTTTAAAATTAAAGGCAAACAAACAAGAATAGAGATTTGAACAAGACTAACCAAACCGACCTAGTACACATATACATGAACTCCCTCAGCAACTGAGGACTGCACATTCCTTTTAAGAGCAATGGAATATTTACACAATAAATCCTTTCCTGGAGGAAAAAAAGCAGGTTTGAACAATACCAGTCATACAGAGCATTTTTTTATTATCACAGAACAACATAACCTAAGAATAAAAGCAAAAGATAATTTTCTGATATAATATATACAAGCTCCATATAGTTTGGAATACAAGAACCACATGTTGAAATGGCCCATGAAATGAGCCAAAGAATAAATCATAATGAAAACTTAAAAAAAAATTTTTAACCATATGATAATGATAATACTATAATAAAAACTTGTGAGGGGCGCCTGGGTGGCTCAGTTGGTTAAGCATCTGACTTTGGCCTAGGTCATGATCTTGCCATTTGTGAGTTTGAGCCCTGCGTTGGGCTCTGTACTGACAGCTCAGAGCCTGGAGCCTGCTTCAGATTCTGTGTCTCCCTCTCTCTCTCTGCCCCTCTCCCACTTGCTCTCCGACTCTATCTCTCAAAAATAAAGATTAAAAAAAAAACTTGTGGGGTGAAACCAAAGCAATGTTTAGAGAAACTCATAGTCTTAAAACACATACATTAGGAAAGAAAGGACTGAATATTAAGCCAGACATTTACCTCAAGAAGTTAAGTTAGAAAAAGAATATAACCCGCCACAAACACACATACCAAAAACAAGTAGAAGAAAGATATGATTACTGAAACAAAATTAACTTATGAGGGACTTCTGGTGACAATGATCAAGTAAAATACACAAGCCACTACTGTAAGAAATGAAAAGACACACACTTCAATACAAATACATCAGGGAGATTAAAAGTATGAGAGAAATTTTAAATAAGATGAAAAAGTTTCTAGAAAAAGCAACTTAAACTTGACTCAAGAAGAAATAACCCCAATGTTCTATAAACAGGGATGATAGTCAAAATATTTAAAACTTGGTTTGACACAAGCACAAACCATTAGAACAATAGTAACCCAATCAGAACTGATGCCAACTATGGTATCCATAGAATAATATTACTAGTTTTATATTTTCTCACAAAGAAACAAACCACTAGGACCAGATGGCTTTACTGATGAGTTCTTACCAAATATTTGAGGAGAAAAGTTTACTCCAAACTAACAGAAAGGTCACCAGAGAATAGAAAAACATGATTATATTTATCAACTCACTTTATGAGTCTAAAAAAATCTTGTTACAAAAAATATCTGACAAAGACAGTATAAAAAGGAAAATTTGTAGCCCAATATTGCTCTTAAACAGTGGCAAAAATCCAACACGAAACATTAACAAACTGAATCCAGTAAAATTAATATAAGACCAATTTGAGTTTATCTTAGGAACACAAGATTGATTTAATATTTAAAAAATCAGTTGGGGCACCTGGGTGGGTCAGTTAGTTGAACTTCCAACTCTTGATTTCAGCTCAGGTCATGATCTCAGTGTGTTGGGATTGAGCCCGGTGTCGGGCAATGTGCTGAGTGTGCAGCCTGTTTGAGATTCTCCCTCTCTCCCACTTTATCCCTCTCCCCTGCTCGCTTGCTCTCAAATAAATAAAATGGAAAAAAACTTTTTAAAAATCAATTAATATATTAAAAGAGAAAAATCATAAAATCATCTTTATAGATGCAGTAAAAGAGTTATGATAAAAATTCTTAGCGAAGTGGGCAGTAGAAAAAAATTTCCTTAATGTGATAAGGAATGACTACAAAAAAAGTTAAACATCATATATTATGGTGACACACTTGAAAGTTTCCCTTGAAAATCAGGAAAAAGAAAATGATCAACTTGAATCAGACTTTCCTGATTTCTTATTTTCAGATCCATTCTACTAGACAATACATATTCCATATTCCTGTATATTTTCATCTATATGACAAGAGGATGTTCTCCACTTTCAAGTTATAATGGTCAAGTTAAACTCTATATCTAAATATAAGAGTTAGTTTTGTGATTGTATTACATACCATAGGTTCTGTTTCCTTTGGGGGTCTTTCTAGAGGAGGAATGTACCATTGAAAGCAAAGTTCTTTGTTTAAATCTTGTATGTTCATATCTGATGACACATCTCCTGAAGATGGGCTGGCAGAGAGCTTTAATGATGAATCAGAGTATAGAGTACTGTCATGACATAACTAGGGAACAATCAAAAACAGTTTAATTGTCGGTAAAAAAAATGCATTCAATATTTAAAACACTCATTCAAAACCCATTCAGTATTGGCTACGTTATAAAACTCTGGGAGTTGTCTTAGTTTGTTATGGGTGTAGCCTTTAAAACTGCCCCTGAGTGGTGCCTGGCTGGCTCATTGGTAGAGGATGTGACTCTTGATCTCTGAGTTTTAAGTTCAAATCCCATATTGAGTGTAGAGATTACTTAAAAATAAAAATGTTAAACAAACAAACAAATACTGTCCTTAATTACCACAGAAAAGATTCTCCTACAGAAAAATATGCTTCAAAACCTATGGGACTCAACAAATGTCTTCCATTTTTGGTGAGTCTCCCCAAGGAAAGATCTAGAGAGGAAAATGTCAATACTATCATTTCAGTCTCAAGATCACCTTAGATTCTTAGAACATCTACTTTTCTCATCTATTCAGTGGTGAATAAACTGAGCGTGTGATTATAACTTAATATCTATTTTCCAATAGCATTTTCTTCTATAATACCATATGCAAAATAAGACAGTTTTTACTGTAAAATAAAATCAATTGCTTTCATTCTCTCTTTACACGAATGTGGCTGATTTGTAAATTCAGTCTTGGTGAATCTGGGCCTACCTTCTTTGATGAAACTCCTGAAACAGGAGTTTTCAAGGAAGATGAATGTGGAGAATGCAATTGGCAATATCATAAATTATTTCATTTTTTTTTTGGAAGTAGCGGAGTTGCTACTAAAAAAAATAATAGTCTAGCCAGAGAGATATTAGTGATAATAACACCTCAAATATAAAAAGGACCCTCTTTAATGGAGTGCAGACTATTTTCAAAATTAACTTGTTTCGCCCAAGGTGATAGCATGGTAGCTGGGAAGCAATCATTCTACTTAACTTTTGACATCTAAAGTATCTTAAGGCTTGTTGACCAAGAGGAACATGTCAGTAGGCAGTAAGAAATGCCTGGTATTTCCATAAGGCTTTGTACTTCCCATTATTTATGAGCTTATTCAAGATATAAGACTGTCAATGAAAGTCTTCAAAATAAAATAAAAAGAGAAATAAAGACACTGACCTTTCAAGTTGTCTACTAATAAAAGAAAAAATATGTCATGACTGAAAGGTAATATTAAAGATGCAAACTTTTCAGAAATGTCTAGAGACTATCATAAAAGGATATTATAAGCCAGAATCCTCACCTGTTGGCACTATGATACTAAAAGCATGACCAAAATGACCAATAAAGAAGACTGTTAAGTTTGAATAATCATTTAAAAGTGCTAAACTAACATTAATTCTGTCAGGCAGTTCACCAAAAAATTAGGTAAGTAATTGTTTCAAAAAACAATTTCTCATATTTTTTTCATATCTGAGTACTCTTCAGAGGTACAACTATTTAACAGACAACTATTTCAGCAAAGAATTCATATTTAATAACTAAACAGAGAAAACTAATAAGCAATATTTACTGTTTCAATACATAGCGTTTACCAACATGATGGTCTAATAATGGTAAACTATAACAAAAGTCAATGTCAAAATAGGCATTTAATTTTCCATTATCTTTAAAAAAATAAAATCTAGTTGCTAATGGAATTAATTATATATGCTAACTGATGGACTATACACTGAATTTTTTTTTTAATTTTTTTTCAACGTTTATTTATTTTTGGGACAGAGAGAGACAGAGCATGAACGGGGGAGGGGCAGAGAGAGAGGAAGACACAGAATCGGAAACAGGCTCCAGGCTTTGAGCCATCAGCCCAGAGCCCGACGCGGGGCTCGAACTCACGGACCGCGAGATCGTGACCTGGCTGAAGTCGGACGCTTAACCGACTGCGCCACCCAGGCGCCCCTACACTGAATATTTTTGATATGTCTGATCTTTTCTTTGAAAGGAACTAAAGCCCTGTCAGGAGAACTCTTGTTTGCCACAGTCCCGTAAACAACAAATCACTTTACTAGTCAAATATTTGACCTTACCACACAGTCTAAATATGAATAACTTAGCATTGTGCATAATTTTAATCGTATTCTTTTTTCTTGGAATTTTTAATGTAATTTGTTTGGCACCTTTGTTTTGCCATCACAAAGTGTCAATAGACCTCACAACATGTAGACACGTACAACTGAGAAGCATGTCACCTAGCAATGATCACTCTGGAAAGATACCTACTTTTTGGGGGGAGGAAAAGAGGGATTAAGTATCAAATTATGGGAAGAGTTTGATTGAAATAGCCTCCTGAGTGATTAAAAGCTCAAAAATGCTATTATAAAAATCAGCCAAGCTTGCAGTTTATTTTTTTTTAAATCCAAAGGCTCTATGCTCGTTAGCTGTCTACCCCAGTGAAACGAACACATGATTAGGTGGCTTGCACCTGTCAGGCAAGTGACAATGATCTCCAGAGCTGATTATTCTGGGAGAATGTTACACTAATTATATTTAAAAAAAAAAAAAAAGGAAAAGCAAACAGGGTACAACAATCTTTGATAACACTGCTGCCATTAGACAGGTCACATGTACTTACAATGTATTCAAGGTTGTATGCTTGGAGCATCATGCTTAGGAAACGGGAACTTGTGGGCTGCCCTTACTGGTAAAGTACCCAAGTAGAGCCCCTTTCAGACAATATTTAAGAAGCCACACCTATTATTTTCCATACTCTTACAAAATATTCACAAGAACACATTCACTAAAACTGTAGTTCTCAACCTTCTCATTCTCTGCCTTCTATGCCAAAACACCGGAGGCATCTGGGACACATGGCAGTAATCCTCAAATGTAGTCACAGTTTACCGAGGGGTGAAGCAGGATCTGGTGTTCGATGGAAATGATTTCATCCCACTCCTGTTGCTTCCTTCCCTGCAGAGGGCCGGACATTAACAGTATGTTCCTGGCCTTTCTGCCTCCTGTCACTCTCCTCCCCTGGAGAGCTACTTGACTGGTGAATTTGGGAAAAAAAGAAATTTTGGATATGCACAGTTATGCTGGTTCTTCTTGGGAGAGAATGGTTTATAGGGAGTGAATGTTCTCTGCTCCTTCATGCAACAGATTTTAAAGGGGTATGTGTCCACACAGATTTTAAGGGGGCCTGTAACGACCAAATCAACCAACCAAACAAACAAATGTAGCTGGATTGGTAAAATCTGTCTACTTTCCTATTCACTATTAGGAAGGCCACTTAACAGTAAATATAAACCACATCCAACAATATCAACTTTATGACTCATAAGAATAGGCATTTTTTAATCTCAAGCTCTTACTCTTTTATTTTTCAAGTGATTTATAATCTGGGAGGAAACAGGGGTGTTGAGTATTGGGCATGCCAATACCCCAGTATCTGGAAACTAATTTAAAAAATCCTCCCCTGGGGGTGCCTGGGTGGCTTAGTTGGTTAAGCATCTACCTCTTGGTTTCAGCTCAGGTCATATTCTCATGGTTTGTGGGTTTGAGCCCATATTGGGCTCCACTATGACAGTGCAGAGCCTGCCTAAGATTCTCTCTCCCTCTCTCCCTGCCCCTACCCCATTCTCTCTCTCTCTCTCAAAATAAATAAATAAACTTAAAAAAATTATTATTGTCTACCCAATAACCTAGCTTTACTTTAGGTTCTCAATTTGGAAGAAATAACACTTTCAGGTCACTTCTCTGGGACAGACATATGGACATGTCTGGTACGGGCAAGTGTATAATCACAAAAATGGAAGCACTATATGGTGAAGTCCAAAGTCAAGATAATTGAAAATAAATGACTGATATTTTTTGTTTGGAAAGAATTCTATGCAAATGACTTACTTTATTCATTTCACAAATACATATTGGAAATTTACAATACACTGTGTCCACTTAAACTTTCTCAAATGTGCTTCCTTCAGAAATATAACAGTGATTCCAAGAAGTTTTATAAAAATACATAATGTTTGAAAACAGTACCTTGACTGAGTTATATAAGTTTTTTTCTGAGAAAAATGTAGTTTCCACTCCTTGACATAGTTCTTTTGGAAATTCATCAATACAAGAGGAAGAATACAGCTGTAAAAATCTTTTAAGGAAAAAATGCATTTCCTTTTGGCGCAATATCAGCCCAGAGTTGAAAAGGGATGTGAGAAGTGTATCATCTGGCAAAGAAATTCCAGATCCTGGCTTTGGAGATGCTTAGGGAAGAAAAATAATGTAGAGTCGCATTAGATAATACAATAGTCTCAGTATTGTTGGTATTTGCTCATTAGCCACTATCCCTGGAAATCACATCACCTCAGCTAGTGGCTGCCAATGTAATTCCTCCACTTTTAAGCTTACATGCTAATGGGATTGCTTCTTGCCACAGGAATGAAAGAAAATCTCAGAAGGGTGTGAGGATATTGCTTGAAGTTCTAAGGCTTGACAATGCGAAAACATTCTATCTAGTTGTCTTCTTTGGGACTCACTTCAAAAACAGATCTTAAAGCAAGAATTGAGTTGTGTGCAATTTATTTGACAAGTGATCTCAAGGAGCATAAGTGAAAGAACAAACAAAGTGTGATGGGAGAAAAGAGCCAATGAGAGTAAGTTAATGAATGGGCTGCAGCTGTGGACAATGAGGGCTCAGTCCTGCTGAGGGCCTTCTGGAAAATAACATGTAGAATTGTCTGGGACTGGGAAGCTGGAACGGTTGCTACCATTCCCTACCTCATTAGTTGAAGGTTACTCCCAGACGTGCGGAATCCCCGGCACTCTGGGATGTCCTGATAGTGGGCTGGGCGAGTCTCAGTAGGTTCAGAAAAAGCCCAGAGCAGAAAAGCAGTAAAATGTGGGTGCTTGATGTGGCAAGGGCCAGCAGGTGAATTCAGAGGTGAGCCGGGCTGATGTGGGGCAGGCGTTGCCAGGGTGTGCTGCACTGGCTCACTTCCGCATCCTTTGTCACTGAACTTCTCTTCCTCTTGCCCCTCTCGTGATGCACTCCCCTGACACTTCCTGGGTGCTTTTCTATCCCACTGCTAGTCCCTGATAACTGTGCTGAGACACTCCGAGGCAGCCTATTTGCTCTGCTGGCTCCTCCATCCCTGGGCCCTGACATGGGTCAAATTGTCTTTTCCGCCTGTTTGCGCTGATGAACAACACTCAATCACCAATGTCATTGCCACAGAAAAAACACAACATACATTGTCACAAACACAATAAGGACTGACGTGAAGTAGATTATACCAGTTTTTCTGGATGCTCTTCTGACAGCATTAGATGATACAACAACAACAAAAAAAAACCTAAACAAAACAGTGCAATGAAGTTAAGTATCCTATCTGAAGCATAAATCTCTTCTCTTGTACATACTGAATACGGAAACATTCTCTCCTTAAAGCCAAAATTTTATCGTGTTCATTTCCTAAGCTGTCACATTACTATCACTCTGATTCTCGACTGTTTTGAGCCATGGGCCACATTGGCACTCTTGGGAAGCCCCTGGATGCCTCTTTATAATAACATTTTTAAATACATCAAATAAATAAAATACATAGAATGTCAAAGGAAGTCAGTTACATTGGAATACTATTCTGCCCAAAGATCTGTGTATCCCAGCTTAAGATCCGCTAAAATTTTCATCTTCTGATGAGAGTTCACTCAAAAAGATGTCAAAAGTACTTTATAATTCTAAGAAACATGACTTGAACAAGAACTGGAAAGGAATGTGTTCTTTCTTAACACATCAAAAACCTACCTAGCAATTTGCTCATATTATTAATCCTTTGCAGATGAATATAGTAGCGCAGTAGAAGAATCCACGTAATATCCACTTTAGTCGGAGTCTTTTTTCTAGCATCTGTGTTGTCACACATGCCATCATTTTGATAAGAAAATGTACAGGCAGTCTGGAACACCACTTGGTAGTTATCTGTAAGTAAATAATAATAATAATAATAATAATAATAATAATAATAAGTGAAAAAAAGTTTTTAAGACAAATACTATGCTTTCCTTGAAAAATAACCATATGTAAAAAAAAAAAAAAAAAGCAGAACCCATTAAGGAAAGATTGACACGTGGGACTACATTCCCATTAAAAAACATTTTTGTATCATAAAAGACACCAAATGCAAAGTTACAAGACAAACCACTGACTGACTGAGAAAAAATATTTATAACATGTATGAATTGTTTTTCTTGGGACACCTGAGTGGCTCAGTCAGTTAAGTGTCCCACTCTTGATTTTGGTTCAGGTCATGATATCATAGTTCATGAGATCGAGCCCTCTCTTTGGGCTCTCAGCTGACAATGCAGAGCCTGCTTGGGATTCTTTTTTCTCTCTCCCTCTCTCGCTGCCCCTATGTGGCACATGCATGCATGTACACGCACACACACACACAGTTTCTCTCTCTCTCTCCCAAAATAAATAAATAAACATTTTAAAAATGATCTGTTTTTTTCTCAAATATGTATAGCACCTTCCACCAATTAAAAAAAAAAAAATCAAAGAGTCCAACAGAAAAGTGGGCAAAGAATTTCAACAGTCAACTCCTAGAAAAGGAGACTCAAACAGCCAAAATTTTAACATCACTAAAAATCAGAAAAATGCAAATTAAAGTGAAATACCATTTCCCATCTCTCCCTCGGTAGTTGATAGATATTAAAATCTGAAATAATAAATATTGATAACGGTGTGAGGAAACCAGGATTCTTATATACTACTTGCGAGGGCAACTTCTTGGGAAAGCAGTTTGGCAGGATCTAATACAACTGAAAATGCAGATACTCATGTAAGTGTACGAGGACTCTTGTGTAAGACATTCATGACAACATTGTTGTAATATCAAAAAAAATGGAAATTTGGAAAAATAAACAGAAGTCTATTCATTTGATGGCATGAAAAATGAATGAATTAGATTGATAGAGCAGAAAGTATCATGTAGTATCTCAGTTCAAGTTCCAGATGTACTTCTCACTACTGTGTGATTTGACCCTCTCTGTTCCTTAGGTCTCTCTGGGTTTTTGACTTCCTGGGTTTTAATCTTCTCATCTTTAAAATGGGCATGATGAGGGTGCTCCTGGGTTGATTTTCACAATGTATACCAAGTTAAGAAGCAGGTGATACATAGAGTATACTACCATGTGCATACATTTGAAAAAAAACCCAATGAAATATTTTGTATTATTTATGTACACACACACACACACACACACACACACACACACACAGATATATATATATTAGTATTTTATTAGGGTTGTGGTTGCCTCTGGGAAGGAAGGGAGGAAAGATGAACAGAATTTTTTATGGTTAATGGTCTATGTATGTTTCCTTGAATAATAAGATGAACCCCCATGTACTTACCACCCAGTTTATCAAACAATATTCTCAGTACTTTTGAAGTACTATGTAAACTTTTCTCTAATCCCATTTCCTTCCTTCTTTCCTGCCTTCCTTCCTTCTTTTGTTTCTATCTCACATAAATTTTTTTGTTTGCAACCTTGTGTGCTAAGGTACACTTGCTAGTAACTTAACTTTTAAAAAGTTCGCCAAAAGAGGGGCGCCTACCATTTGAGTCCTTAAAAGGCCCTCATGCTTGACTGACTATCCAGCTAATTTTTACTAAAATCTATAAAGGCTTTGTTCTACTGCTTTCTAGTATCTGTCATTGCTGGTGCAAAGCCCGATGCTAGTCAGATGTTTATTACTCTGTATTTGACCATCTTCCCTATTCTGTAATGTTTTAATGAACTCCTCATTATTTGTGGTGATTTAAAATTTCATTTTGCATCTAGGCCTAGATCTTTTCATTCACACTGCTTTTGGAACATAGAACGCCTTTTTGGTGTGAACCTCGTCTCTCCTTTTGGTCTTGCAAAATATTCTTATATTTATTTCTTTGATGAAATAAATATAAGAACATACTGATTCTCTCAACTTGCTCTCTTTCTGCCTTGCCCTCTCCCTTTCTCTCTCACTCCACATATTTGGGCGCTTGATTTACAACAGATGTGATGCAGCAATGTTGTGAAGAAGGTTTGTCTCCTCAATACATGATTCCGGGTTAATTGTATATCATATGGAAAAAAAATTAATCTTGACTTTGGCCTCACACCATACACAAGAATAGATTCTAGGTGAATTACAGATCTATATGTGAAAAGTAAATAAAAAAAAAAGATGGTTAAGATAGGAGGGTATCTTTATAATTTTTGCAAATAAAAAGATTTCTAAAACTGAACACATAAAGTAGAAACCATAAAAGAAAACATTTATAAATTGGACAACATTAAAATTATGAACTTTGTATAATCAAAAGATACCACTAGCAGAATGAAAAGGCAAAACACAGGAGGGGTAAAAGATATTTGCAATACATATAATCTATAAAATGGTCATATCCAGAATCTCTCCATATTTCTAAAAAGAAAGACTGAAAACCCCCACGGAAACTGGGCATTATTCTTGAATAAGGAGTTCCCAAAAAGACTAAGCAAAAGCCAATACTATATATAATAGTGCCCTACAATTGTAGTCATCAGGGTAAACTTCAAATTCAAACCCCTTTGGGAAACCTCTTGGTAGTATTCACTAAAGTTGAAAAAATACATATCTATTAACCAGCAGTTCTACTCCTTGGTATATACATAAAAATGTGTACAGGGATGCCTGGCTGGTTCAGTCAGTTAAGTGCCTGACTTTGGCTCTGGTCATGATCTCGCAGTTCATGAGTGTGAGCCCCGTATTGGGCTCTGTGCAGACAGCTCAGAGCCTGGAGCCTGCCTTGGATTCTGTATCTCCCTCTTTCTCTGCCCCTCCCCCGCTTGCACTTTGTCTCTCATTCTCTCTCTCAAAAATAAACAAACTAAATTTAATTAATTAATTAAGAAAATTTTTAAATGTGTGCTTTGTGCACAAAAATGTAATGTACAAGCATATTCATGGAAGCATTGTTCATGATAACCCCCAAATGTTTATCAACAGTAGAATGGATAATGAATTGTTATTATGTCCATCAAGAATGAACTACACAAATATAGTGCTGAACGAAAGAAGACAGATACAGAAGAATATAGACTATATAATTTCACTTACACAGAATCAAAAGCTGGCAAAACTAATCCATCTGTTATAAATTAGAAAGCAGGAAGGTTAAGATGTGTTAACCTTACTGTGGTAATCATCCATAATGTGTACATGTATAAATCATTACATGGTATACATTAAACTTACACAATGTTACATGTCAATTATATCTCAATAAAGCTGGAAAAAAAGAGGGTTGGTAGGCAATGGTAGGGGGGATGATGTAGACTTCTGGATTATTGGATTTGTTCTATTTTTGACCCATGATGGTTGTATAGGTATTTCCTTTAGGATGTTGAATCAAGTTGTATCTTCATGATTTGTGTCATTTTCCATATTTATGTTATAATACAAGAAAATAATTTTGTGGTGACTTCCAGCAAATGTGTCCTTATACTATTGGCATGTATCCTTCTCCTGGAAATCATCCCAAACAACACAAAACACAGGTAACAAAAACACAGATTCTATTTTCAGTAAATCAGGGAAGAGCTAAAACCCGAAACCACAAGTTGTATGGAATCATGCCCAAAGTAGCTGTCACCAAGTAGAGTATGCAATGGAGACAGAGGATAACACCCGAGATATAAATCTCAGAAAGAAATAGCGATGCATGCTTCTTGATAGTGAGGTGCACATTTTTAAAACAGTATTACGGTGCCTGCTAAGTTGAGGCATCTTAAGACCCATGGTTCACAGTTTAAAGAAAAAGGAACAAAATTTTGAACGTGTATGTGGTAAGCTCTTTAAAAGTAAAAAAAATTCTTTGTTATAGCTTTTCAAACTACAAATGAAAAAATCAGTGAAGCATCATATAGAGTAGGTTATCACATTGTGCTGGCTACGGAAATGCACACAAAGCCTACAGACTAATAAGTTGCCACAGTTGAATACATGTCCTGAAGTCTAAGACCAAAACGTCCTGTTTGCAACAATCTCCACTGGTTGAAAAGTCAGTAAACAAATTCTAGCACTTTCCAATAATAAAATGACTTGTTGAATTAAAGATGTAGCTGCGGGGGCTCCTGGGTGACTCAGTCAGTTAAGCATCTGACTCTTGATTTGGGCTGAGGTCATGAACTCATGGTCGTGAGACGGAGCCCTGCATCAGGCCCCATGCTGAGCATAGAGCCTGCTTCAGATTCTCTCTCCCCCTCTGCTCCCCTCTCGTTCTCTCTCAAAATAAATAAACAAACAAACAAATAAATAAATAAAAATAGATGTCGCTGCAAACATGAAGACTCTATTAACAGCTCCTCTGCACAGTTGTACTTTTGCCTTGCACATGCTCAAATCTACAGACATTGCTGGACATGTAGTTTTGGTTCTATTTGACAGCATCGGCACCCACTGTTCAAAGATCTCCTTGTATGTGAATGATGAGCAGTAATGCAAGTGAAATGTGCAGTGTTGAATAGTCTTTCTGAATCCAGTGGTTGATCCTGGAATAACCATGTTTATGTTTGCACTGACGGTGCAAAAGCAACAGTAAATAAAACGGTGGTGCCTTAGCACGAACCTAGGAAGGCAGTGACACCAAACGTACTAGTAGTTCTTGCATTTTTCATTGCCACGCACTCATTGTAAAATGAACAAGTTAATTAAAGTGCCAGTTTCACTTAAGAATATCCCTGATAAAGCAGTAAAATTAGTGTTATTAACTACTGACCCCGAGTACCCGTCTTGAAACATTCTGTGTGATAACATGGGAAACACACATCAAATATTTCTGCTTCATACTGAAGCGCAATGGCTGTGTTGAGGAAAAGCACTTCTGTGATTAAGTTGCAAACGGAATGCACTGCTCCACTCCCCACCCCTGCAGCCCACCCACTGAACAACTGAGGAGACAAACTGCTTTCAGACTTAAGTATGTGGCAAATGCTTTCTCACAAATAAAAGTAGTAGGTCTTCAAGGAAAACAACTGACAGTATTTGCTGCCAATGATAAAATTCAAAATTTTCAGTAAAAACGGAGAGTTTTGGAAAATTTGTATATGCCACCATGGGCTTCCCAGTGCTTAGACTTTTCTCATACGAATGGCGGTGATATTTTAAAATTTTGATTTTTAAAAATTGTCCAGTGAATTGCACCAACATTTGGAAGTTCTACATAACCCAGGAGTCACTATTTTCCAAGTGTCTAATACACGGTGTAACAAAATCATGCCTGAGTAAAAGACCCATTCAAGCTGAAAGACTAATGTGTTTTAATGTAACAGGGTACAAAAAGTTCAGTGATACTGCTTCAGAGTCTACATCGGAACTAACCTTTAAGAAACTACCACTTACCCAGGGTTGGTTTGGGACCAAAGAAGAATATCCACAATTATCTGAAAAGGCTCCTAAAATAATCCTCCATTTTCTGTCTACATATCTGTGTGAGGCTAGGTTTTCTTCACATATTTCAACCAAAATATTACCCTATAACACACTGACTGCAGAAGGAGGTGTTAAGAGTCTAGCTATCTTTAATTATGCCAGACACTAAAGAGATTTTTAGTGTTCTTCATGGTAACTTGCAATGGATTTATTACTATTCTTTTAAAATTAATCAATATGATGGGTATTGAAGAGGGCATCTTTTGGGTTGAGCACTGGGTGTTGTATGGAAACCAGTTTGACAATAAATTTCATATATTAAAAAAATATAAATAGAAAAATAATCAATAAACTTTAATTTTTCAGTCTTAATTTCTTTTCTTTGGTTCATATAACACAAAGATTTTTATTTCTATAGTATAGATTCCCAAATTGAGATTAGTGGGTCAAAGGTGGTGTTTACCATTTTAACAGCTTTTGCCTGATTAAGTCCCAAAAGGGGTTATTACATATTACTAATTACTACATAAAGATTATATATCCCTGTCAGTCTTAATTTCTAATGTAACTTTATTTCTTCTACAATAATAGATTTGCCTAATTGTTATATAATATAATTTGAAGGAAATTTGAAGTAAATTACATTTTTCTCCAAAATTATATATTCTACAAAGTTTTTCAAATTTATTTGCTTAGAGCTAAACAAAAAAACTCTAATAATTTAATTTCTCCATATCAGTGATTACTTTTGTCTTATCATTTATCATTTGTGGGGTTCTTTTTTTACTGTAATTTTCCTAAATAACTTTGCTAATAGTTTATTGTTTTTTTTCCTGCAATTACAACTTTATTTTATTGTTTTTTCCTAATTTATTACATACATCTTGTAAAATGATACAAAATAATGCCAAAGTTACCTTTCATGTCAATTAGTTAAAATTGTTTAGCCAGTTGCCTATTGCTAAAAAAACCCAACGATCAAGTTTTAAAACAAAGAAAACCCAATTCTGTGTTCTATTTAAGAGGCATATTTAAAATAAGACTATTGAGAAAGGTTGAAAGTAAAAGAATGGGCAAATGTGTCCTAGAAAAATGTAAACAAACAAACAAAAAGAACATTTGTGAACCTACTATCAGACAAGCTAGCATTCTGGCCAAAAAGCACCAAGTGAAACAAAAGTGGAGCCTTTATAATGTTACAGGGTCTAATTCACAATAAAGATATGAGGTAGCTCAGTCAGTTAGGCATCCAATTCTTGGTTTCTGCTCAGGTCACAATCTTGAAGTTTGTAAGTTCAAGCCCCGTATCAGGCTGTGTGCTAACAGTGCAGAGCCTGCTTGGGATTCTCTCTCTCCCTCGCTCTCTGTTCCTCCCCTGCTTGTGTTCTCACTCTCAAAAGAAATAAATAAACTTTATATATATATATATATATATAATTTAAATAGAATATTCATACCTTAAGTAACAGTTGCAACAATTTAAAAAAATACTATAGCTATAAGACAAGAGATAAAATGATAGTAATAGTAGGAGACTTCTATTCACCTTTTCCAGGGGTTGTCAAACTATAGTTCATGGGCCAAATCAGGCCTATCCATGTTAATGTATGGCCCATGAGCTAAGAATGGTTTTCATACTTTTAAGTGGCTGAAAAAAAGCAGAAGAAGAAGAATATTTTGTGACATGTCAAAGTTTTATGAAATTCAAACATCAGTGTCCATAACTACGTGTCAGTGGAACACAGCCACGTCCATTCGTTTACATCCTGCCTGTGGTGCCTTTCACATCACGGTAGCAGAGTTGACTGCTTGCAACAGAGACGACAAAGCCTAAAATATTTACTATCAGTCCCTTTACAGAAAACGTGTACTGACCCAGACTTTGTTTATGAAAAATCAAGTGGAAAAAACAATTGGAAGATAATAAAGTAATAGAGAGTCATCAATAGCCTCCATACACAAAAACAACAACAAGTAGAAATTCAATGAAAAAATTTTACAGTGCCAATAAAAAGTTTAACTATTTAGAAATAAACCTAACAAGAAACATACAAGATCTATTGGAAGAAAATGTTAAAGTACTCCTAAGGGACTAAAAAACAAAAAGACTTGAAGTAAAAAATATAGGACATGTAATATTCTTGGTTAAGATGACTCGATAACATAGAAATGTAAGTTATTCCTAAGTTAATGCCTAAATGTAATGCAGCTCATAAAAACACAAGAGAACTTTTTTAACTAGGCAAGCTGCTTCCAAAGTTAAAAAAATAAAAGTCATAAAAGACAATTTCGATAAGAAAGATTAGTGAGTGGAGACTCATCCTAATAGATATTAAATATAAGGCTATGATAATTAAAACAGTGTGGTGTTGAAGCCTGAATAGAACAGAGCAATAGGAAATGAATAAAAAGTACAGAAATAAGGCAGCCATCTGGAAAAACTAAATGTGTATCCATTTGTCATTTTTTACATATTCCAAATAGGTTTCCATAAATTATTAAAAGTCTGTGGGAGAACACACTTATAGTCTTAGAGTAGGGACTAGATCTTTCTGATATAAATCCAGAAGTTATCAAAGAAAAGATTAATAATGTAGCCTGGGTGGCCCAGTCAGTTGAGCATCTGACTTCGGCTCAGGTCATGATCTCGCAGTTCACGTTCGGGCCCCACATCAGGTTCTGTGCTGACAGCGCGGAGCCTGGAGCCTGCTTCGGGTTCTGTGTCTCCCTCTCTGCCCCTCCTCACTCTTACTCAGTCTGTCTGTCTGTCTCTCTTTCAAAAATAAATAAAAACATTTAAAAAAATTTTTAAAGATTAATAATTTATACTATTTTGAAATAAAACATTTCTTTATGGTATAGAACCACCACCAAAAAAAATTGGATAATTGGAATTCCAATTCCAATTGATAATTGGAAAAATATATTTGCAAATTAAACGACTGATTTCTATAAAAGGCAGGGGGAAGAGCTTTCACAGATACTTAAAGAAATGAAAAAAAAAAAACACCTCAAGAAAAATTGAGCAAAGATTATGGGCAGAAAGTTCACACAAAAGATGATTAAGCTTAGTCCTAGAAAGAGATGTGTAAATTAAAATGAAATCCTCTTAAAATTATACATGTGTGTGTTTGTGTGTGTATTCATAGATAAAATGTACATGTGTGTGTACCTGTGTGTATTCACAGATATACATATATATCATATATATGTAAAGTTTTGTATATAGGCTAGTATAGCTATTGGGTCAACAGACACATCGTATCTATTGGGTCAATAGATACACTATATCTATTGGGTCAATAGATAACATATATAAGGCACACATATATACATACATACAAGGTTACCTATAGTAGAGTTGTATGTAATAGCAAAAGAGTAGAAACAACCTAAAAAAACTCTATCAAAAGGAGACTAATTTAGCTATAACACAATTTATAGAGGGTTATTATGCAACGATGAAAAGACACCGTATTGATTTGAAAAATTTGCCAATAGATACACTTATATTAAGTGGAAGGAAAAAAGAGCAAGGAAAGTAATTGTGTGCACTAATATTTATGCTATTAATTGTATTTGTTTAGGGAAAAACATATCAATGTATTGGTGTGTGCAGCCATATTGGTTCATGCAACATCCATCCTAATCCCTGAATGTGCCTGCCTATATTGAAGTTATAAAGATAAAAATCATGGTTGCGAGATTTCCTTGCAGCTAGGGCCCTGCATGGGACTTAGGTGTCATGAATTCCACGCATTCACATAGAAGTTGAAATTGGCACTGTGCTAGGTGGTGCAGGAGACAGGATTCGAGGCACCTCTCTTGCTGGTGTGGGTTCTGGCAGACGCCACGTGGCTCTTGAGGCTGTAGCCAGAGCAAAGCCTCCTTCCTTTGCAGGCAGATTCTTGATTCTACAGCTGCCTTTACGCTCTGGTCTGAATGTTTGTGTCTCCTCCCAAATATGTTGAAATGCTAATCCCCAGTATGATATTAGGAGGTGAGGCCTTTGGGAGGTGCTGAGCTCATGACATTAGAGCCCTCCTGAATGGGATGAGTACTGAGAGGCTCCAGAGAGATCCCTAGCCCCTTCTATCACATGAGAAGACACCATCTAGATACCAGAAAGCGGGCCCTCACTAGGTACTGATCTTGGACTTCCAGCTCCCACACCTGTGAGAATTACATTTCTGTTGTTTATAAGCTAGCCAGTCTGTGGTATTTTGTTATAGCGGTGTTAACAGACTAAGACACTTATTTACAACAAAACAAAAACCTCCAGTTCCCTTGGTGGCCTAGCTTTGTGTCGCTTAGTCAGGATGTTCAGCCTAGAATTTGTTTCTGCGGTCCTCGCAGGGATTTTGGAAGTCTTAATAAATCTCCTTCTGCTTAAATAAATTGTAGTGGATTCTGTCCTCTCCAGTGGCACCTCAGCAGTTTGCATAAGCATGTATACCTCTGGTACAGAACCTAGAAAACTGATTGTGGTAGCAGAATAAAGGTTTCCAAAACATGTCCGTGTACTCATCCCCAGAACCTCTGAATATGTTAGGTTACAGGGCAAAGGAGAAATATGGCTGCAGATAGAATTAAGATTGGTTATCAGCTGACCTTCAGAGGGGGAGTTTTCCTAGGTCATCCATGTAGTCCCAGTGTAATCCTAGACGCCCTTATATGTAGAAAAGGGAAACAAGAGAGAGAGACAGAGTATGTCAGAGTCAGAGAGATTGGAAGATGTAGGGAGGGGCCACAAACCCCTGGAAAACACAAGGAAAGAGATTCTCACCTAACGCCTCCCCTAAAGTACTCCGCTGACACCTTAATTTTGTTAGCCCAGTGAGACCCATTTTAGACTTCTGACCTCCTGAACTGGAAGACAGACCTTGTGTTGTGTTAAACCACTAAATTGTGGCTGTTGGTTACAGCAGGAATACAATGACAACATCAATTGTCTCTAGGGACAAGTCAGTCATTTGTAGAGAAGACAGAAGGGAGACTTTTCTCTCCATGCCCTTTGAGGTCTTTTGAGTTTTGATTCTTGAGAACAAATCACCTATGTAAAAAAATTGAACTAAACTAAAAGAGCCTCTGTACATATTTGACCAATGTCGTCTGGTCTTTAATGTCACAGGAGAAAATTAAGGCCAGTTCATGTCTTCTTTCTTTATAGAATGTCCACTTTTTCTGACTGATGCTCACAATTACTTTCTTTGTCTTTATAATCCAAAAGTGATGTCAGAATTTTTCCAGGTATAACCTGCAATATACATTTATTTTCAGAAGAACTTTTGTGGGAAGTGTATCCCTTTGCAACGGTTTCCCTCCAGCCTCAGCCAGAGCTGCATGGGTTTCACTGGTTCTGGGCAAGTATTTATGCTCATTTCCCTGCAACTTTCAGGTGGTGAGAATTCCAACCTTACAATCTCAGGTGGGGTTCTGACTTCTTCCAAGTGACTCATTTTTGGCCCTGACCGGGCAATTTGGCACGTTTCTCTGCATCTACTCAAGCCGGTGGGCAATGTGTTTCTAGTCCTCAATTTGACAAGCCCATTCTGAAGCTCAATTCTAAGCAGTTAGCAGGGTTCTTACCTTCCCTACCCACAGGGCCCTCCTTCCAGACCCCCTCTTTGTCCTGGCATCCAAGTCCCAGCCCTAGCAGTGCCCTCGCCAATGGCGTCCTCACCTTCAGCTCTTGCTTAGAATCACTCAATTTACTTTGGTAACTTGAGGTTTCCCTTTCCTGACTTCATGCTCAGCTGTAAGTTAAAACAATTTCAGTTCTGTTTTATCCAACCTTGTGTTACATGTTTGGATTGGGGAGGGAAAAAGCATCTTTCATGTCAGCTCAATCCGAAAGGGTGATGCATTCATTCTGCACTTTGATTTCCTGGTAATACTTTCTTATCACACCCAACATAGTGATCAAGGGCACAGCTTTTAGAACCAGATAGATCAGGATTTGCATCAGCAGTAGAAAATTATCCTGGTTACATAACCTCTCTGAGGACCTTTCTTGGTTTAATATATATGCATAATGACACTGCCATGGGATTTTTGTCAAGGACAGATGAAATCACATAAAGCACTAGCGTATGGCATCAGGACACACTGGTCCCACTGTTATCTAGCATTCGCTGCATATGGCTTTCTGTTTTGTGTCAGTCTTTGACCAGGCCCTGCTGAAGGTTTTAAAGGATCTTGTTACATTTCTTTTGGCTCCCTGAAGTGTCAGTCTTCCTCTGAGTCTTCAAGAGAGCATTTCATTGTGCTTGTCTGGCAATGTTTCCTTACGGGTGCCTTCTGTTGCTTCCTATTTTTCATTGTTGACTCTGTCTAGAATAAAGAATGTCTTCACACCTAGAGTCTGGTAATAGAGGGTGGAGAATATGTGCTCTGCTCTTGGTCATGAGATGGTTCCTTCTCAGATTTAAGTGATCAAAGTATAGAGCTCTGAATGACATTTCTAGAAGCTTGCAGGTGTTGGACCAGGACAGCTCTGCTTCACTGAGGATGGTTCTCATCATGTTCCAATTGTCTCAGCTGCTAATACTATGAACTGATACATAGCAGGTACACACACGCATGTGCACACACACACACACACACACACACACATCACTGCTATTAGCATAAATGATTTTTCTCCATTCTAATCTGTAAGTAGTGTAATACTTTGGGATTTGAGGATGTAATGTGTTTCCCTAGGTCCCCACCTATGGAGTATTGTGTCTCAGAGGAATACAAGAAATCAAGATAGTAGCAGAGGAATGGCATCTCAGTTTTTAGTTGGTATTGACCCCATGTTTCTGGACCAGGCCCAAGGCAGTAAGGAAAGAACAAATCCTATTTTTTCAGGCTGAAAGCTTTTCTCTGTTTCAACAGGCAGAGCCTATATTAAAGGTCAGCTGTGATCCTAAGTCTTCGTTCACAGTTCTCTTTGTATGTTCTGACAATAGGTTCACCGCCATTAGTTTTCGCAAGACAAACATTTATATTTTCTATAGACCAAGTGCATTTGGTTGTGAGAAGCTGCATCTAGGACCACTAGCCCTAAATTGTACTTTTAATTCAAACTGTCTTACAGAATTTAACAATTCTTATCCCAGCTGAAATTTTTCCTAAAGCTGCAAGAAAATCAAGACAAAAAAGATAAGTATATTTAAATACAACTAGGCCCAAAGTAGGCATCTAATAAATGTGTGTGTTTTTTTGCATTGAAACTAAATATGATCTTATATTGCCAGTATCATCATCTCAGGGTCTCTATGCCTATAAGACAATGTAGAGAAAACCTCTATAAATTGGATCAGCTGAATCACTCTGGTATCTTCTTATTCTGTAGATGTCATACAGTAGCTCTCTGGTACACATGCTGACCTATTATGGTTCACATACACATGAATAGTCTATTCTGTCATCATGCTTCTCCGATTGCCAATTGCTCTGTTGAGAAAATGTGGTTTTTTTATACCTGCCCCACAATATACTTGTTCCAGAAAAAAAAAATGTTTCCAGTTAACTAATATGCCCATCCTGTCTGTCGTCCAAGCCTAATTTGCTTCCATTAATATGGACCTCTTAAGAGACATATCTGTATAATTCCAAAGTGTATCTCTGTTTTGACTGTCAATGACTGGAACCTCATGGAAGGAAAGACTCACTTTCTTGGTTTTCTATGACTCCTCCTTCCTTTTGGACACAAATATCTGGTGCAGCGTTCCACACACAAAAACCATGACTATTGGTCACCACCTTGAGTACACATCAATGCTAGCAAAGGTGAGATTACTGAGGATGTTTTCTCCTGGATGCTAATTTATGCTAATGCAAGGAAAATCAAACAAGTTTTATTTGTTGCTGTTGCCCATTAGCAATTCATTATAATATAAACTTCGTTGCCATCTGGGTATTTGTAGCAGTCAGGAGGGGATTCACTACCTCCTTCCAACCCAAATACTGAAGTGAGGGAAATCATCAGCATGAATTAATTATCAGTCTGCTAGGAAAATACTGGAGGGCAAACTATTACCCTTAAGGCAAGGCAAAATGCAAAATAGATGGGACTTCAAAATTTGGTCATTTCAAATTACTATTTTTGTAAAACAGTAAAAGAGTGCTAATGGTACAAAACAGAAACTGAAAATTGGAATACACTATGAAAATCACTGAGAAGGGCAAAGAAATCACACATTCTAGCAGTAAGCACAGCTAAGATGAAGACCACCTGCTCAACTGATCAACTCAGATCATTTGGATCCGGGATGCGGCTCCTCACTGCATGTGTCCATGGGTGACATCATTAATGGATCACTGCAACACCTTTTCCTGTATTTCCATACAGGGGTTCAGAATTCCTCTCAGGTAGCTGCCAGCCACAAACTGGACTTGTCACGTAAGATAGTTTGGATTATCATTCAGCAAACATTCATGCCCCTCTCCCTTCCTCGCCTGGCACAGTGGATTCCCCTTCCTCACTGATGTTGGACTTGGCCATATGATTTGCCATGGCCAGTGAGATGTGGTGTGAAGAGAGACCTTGAGTGTACTTCTGTGATAGAGCTTGGCCCCTTTGCTCTGCTGTACACCGTGAGAAGAGCATGCTCCAAACAGCCACTGCCTCCTCAGCCTGGGCTTCATAACAAATGTACATGGACCAGACCAAGTCAAAGGATGAATTCTCATTGCCACTAAGTTCTAGGGTTGTTTGATACACAGCATAATTTTGGTAATAACTGCTTAATACAGCATTTTAGATGAAACTGATGAAACAAAATCCCACCAGACATCAAAGCAATAAAATAGGAAAACCACAACTTGGCATAAAAAGTTCATCTAATGGTTTAACCTCAGGCAATACATTTTTGGGTTGGAAAGGAAGAAAGCCAAGGAAAGGGATGGTTTTAGACACTAATCCTTTGGCTAAAGTTGACTTAACACTTCAGCAGAGTAAGCTGCTGTCTACAGATGTGTTTTCAGCGGCTTTAGGAAGAACACTCCCACCCCCACCAGGTTAAAGTAGCACTCTTCACCGCATTTGGCTCAATGCTCACCTAGTGCCAAGGAAAATTAGTTATTGTTGTTACTGAAATGTCAGCCTGGAAGTAAGACTCCAGCACCTTATGTCTTTGAACCATCCAAGTGTTCAGCATACAAGAAGCACTCAATAACTATTTTTCAAATGAATGAATGGACAAACACATAAATGAATCTTAAATATATTACTGCTGATCTGACTTAGAGGTTTATATGACGGTTTGCTAGCTAACAAAGGAGCCGTAAAATAGAAAAAACAAATAATAGTGAGATCAAGTTTAAATTCTAACCTCTCATTCATTAATTCATTGAACAATTACAAGGGACGCCTGGGTGGTTCAGTCAGTTAAGCCTCCAATTTCAGCTCAGGTCATGATACCACAGTTCATGGGTTCTAGCCCCACATTGGGCTCTGTGCTGACAGCTCAGAGCCTGCAGCCTGCTTCAGATTCTGTGTCTCCCTCTCTCTCTGCCTCTCTCCCACTTGTGCTCTCTCTCTTTCTCTCTCTCAAAAATAGACAAACAAAAAAATGAAAAAAAAATAAACAATTACAAATGCCTGTCATGTGCAAGTAATGTGTGATTTTCTGCAGTTAGGGCAGCAAGTCAAATAAAGTCCCTATCCTCAGGAAGCTGATGATAGCTTAATGAGAGAAAGAGTTCAAACATGTATACCCATGTGCACACCCATACATGCACATGCACACACACAAATATAAAATAACTAAGAAAAAGAACAGAGAACTACATGAGAGCACTAGGGTGAGCACACATTTTAGGGGATCAGGAAAGGATCCACAAGTAAATATTTCCAAAAGGCCTCATTTGACATGTGTGAACTGGAAAATAGACAGAAGGAAATACCATTTTTCACAGAGTCCTGCATCTGTTACTGATTGAGTAACACAGACGTACATACAATGAAGTGATGCCCCTTTGTTTTGGCAGCTAGGCTACAAAGCCCCTGTCTTTCTGAGGTTCCTCCTGCCATGATACTCTCTAAGCTAAAACCCAACAAATCACCATGATTAAACCTTTGCAACTTGATTATGCATTACATGTATCAGGTTTTTATAAAATGCCTAGACACTTCAAACATACCAAGCAAATAATCTGTATATGAAGACAAAAGATCCACAGTGGCAAATTCGGGGATATTTGGTAAGGCCCCTTGGCTGACTTTATCAGTTCTAGCATTCTTCTTTCCAATAAGTAGATTAACTGCTAGCACAGCTTCACTGACCTAAAATTAATGCAGAATTAGAATTCATAAATGTAAGCTTTCTGATTTATAGATTATCCATTAGGCCCATAATGTGAAAAAGTGAATTCATAAAATCATATTCAATATACATTGGAAGAAAAAATAAAGACAATCTGGAAAACAACATGTGATGCCCAACATGTAGTATATATCATTGTCAAACAAATCATTATTGTTGACAATTTAATTAATGCATGAGTCACTTTAAATAGGCTATCTCACCTAGCTCTGAAAGATATTTGCCAAAATGTCAAAATGTGCACATATGTATCTGCCAATACTTTCATTAAAGAAAAGCCGAAACAAACAAAGACAGGTCTGCCTAATAAAGATTAAAAACACAACATACTTAAGGAGCAATCCTAATCTTCCCAAAGAAAGATCATTGGCATAAATCCTAAAGAATGTGAATTTTCCTTTCTCTTGTCTAGATACATTATGCTGTCTTAACAACTAGTAGGTAGAGGATACAGACAGGCCAGTTAAAAGGAACCTTAAATAAAAATCACACCATGGGGCGCCTGGGTGGCGCAGTCGGTTAAGCGTCCGACTTCAGCCAGGTCACGATCTCGCGGTCCGTGAGTTCGAGCCCCGCGTTGGGCTCTGGGCTGATGGCTCAGAGCCTGGAGCCTGTTTCTGATTCTGTGTCTCCCTCTCTCTCTGCCCCTCCCCGTTCATGCTCTGTCTCTCTTTGTTCCAAAAATAAATAAACGTTGAAAAAAAAATTAAAAAAAAAAAGAAATCACACCAACCTGGGCAGCAGCTCTTATCACAGTCCAGGCCAGTGAACCGTACATTTCAAATCTATTTACTGTTGGTTCTTTAATAGAACTATGCCTTCTGGTAGGAGTCTAAAAAATATAGCACATATGTTATAATAAAGATAGATAAAGATACCATGAAGTTGCATGATAAATTTTCTCATCCTCTGAAAATGACATTTCAGTGGAACACTATATAGCCATTAAGAATAATAATGTAAAAATAAAGAATAATAATGTATGTATTAGATGTATTGACATGAAAAGATGTTCAAATATATTAGAGACAGAAAAGTAGAGGTTACAAAATAGTATGCAAAGTACGATCCTATTTTTAAAAAGATATGTATACACATATATTCCCTGTATACACAAGCAAAGAAAATTATTAACAGTGGTTATTATGGCTCTTAAGGGTGCTTATTTTTCTCATCTTTTCTAATTTTTTATACTGAGCTTGGATTTGAATAACAATAAAATAAACACAAATGGCATTTTAAGGAAAGTATTTACTTAAAATGGTATTTGCCATTTTAATAGATGATTTATAAGTTGAATACATTGTGTGAGAATGTCAGAAATAAGAATATTACTTAAAGGCTTCTGATAGGTATTCGCTATCACTTTTCTAACTGGGGAACTATTAAAGGATGATGTAATCATAAAGTTCCATAGAATAGCAACAATAGAAATGAATGAAGATATTTTTTTACCGTGTGTGTGTGTTCAATTTTTTAAATAAGAAAGTCAATGCTACAAAAATTAACAGAAAGAAACTCCAATGCAAATGTAATATCTGCCTGTTTTACA